>NC_081575.1:40734733-40735782 GCF_022355385.1 Mustela nigripes
TTCATATTCTCTTATCTGGACAAAATGACAAGGTGGAAAAATTCACCACAAAAAAAGAACAAGAGGCAGTACTGAAGGCTAGGGACCTAATCAATACAGACATTGGTAATATGTCAGATCTAGAATTCAGAATGACGATTCTCAAGGTTCTAGCCGGGCTCGAAAAAGGCATATTAGAGAAACCCTCTCGGGAGATATAAAAGCACTTTCTGGAGAAATAAAAGAACTAAAATCCAACCAAGTTGAAATAAAAAAAAAGCTATTAATGAGGTGCAATAAAAAATGGAGGCTCTCACTGTTAGGATAAATGAGGTAGAAGAAAGAATTAGCAATATAGAAGACTAAATGACAGAGAATAAAGAAGCTGAGCAAAAGAGGGACAAACAGCTACTGGACCACAAGGGCAGAATTCGAGAGATAAGTGACACCATAAGACAAAACAACATTAGAATAATTGGGATTTCAGAAGAAGAAGAAAGAGAGAGGGGAGCAGAAGGTATATTGAAGAGAATTATTGGAGAGAATTTTCCCAATAATGGCAAAGGCAACAAGCATCTAAATCCAGGAGGTGCAGAGAACCCCCCTCAAAATCAACAAGAATAGGTCCACACCCCGTCACCTAATAGTAAAATTTACAAGTCTTAGTGACAAAGAGAAAATCCTGAAAGCAGCCCGGGAAAAAAAGTCTGTAACATATAATGGTAAAAATATTAGATTGGCAGCAGACTTATCCACAGGCCAGAAAGAGCTGGCATGATATATTCAGAGCATTAAATGAGAAAAACATGCAGCCAAGAATACTATATCCAGCTAGGCTATCATTGAAAGTAGAAGGAGGGATTAAAAGCTTCCAGGACAAACAAAAACTGAAAGAATTTGCAAACACCGAACCAGCTCTACAGGAAATATTGAAAGGGGTACTCTAAGCAAAGAGAGAGCCTAAAAGTAGTAGATCAGAAAGAAACAGAGACCATATACAGCAACAGTCACCTTACAGGCAATACAATGACACTAAATTCATATCTCTCAATAGTTACCCTGAATGTTAA
>NC_081575.1:40745782-40757254 GCF_022355385.1 Mustela nigripes
GGGATTGGGAGGGAGAAAAACCATAAGTGACTCTTAATCTCACAAAACAAACTGAGGGTTGCTGGGGGGAGGGGGGTTGGGAGAAGGGGAGTGGGGTTATGGACATTGGGGAGGGTATGTGCTTTGGTGAGTGCTGTGAAGTGTGTAAATCTGGCGATTCACAGGTTTATCCCCTGTACCCCTGGGTAAAAAATATATTATATGTTTATAAAAAATAAAAAAAAAGAAAAAAAAACTGCACTCAAACTTAAGCATTTCTTTCTTTTTTTTTTTTTTAAGCTTAAGCATTTCTTAAGGCAATTTATCTATTAACAGCATAGTTCACTTTCAGGACCTGTTTGCTTATCCAGTGGGTACTTAACAGGCTCCAAATTTTACACTTTAATAATGGGCCTCTTGATTTTCTTGCATGTCTGGGACAGAACGGGATGGACATTTGGAACATTTGGAAAGGGTTGTTAAGACCTTATGTCATTACTTAAGGATACCGTAAGCATGTCCTCCTGTTTCCAACACCATCAAAGGACAAAATCAAAACAGGCTGCAAATTGGACAATGTTCAATTAAAGATTCACCTCCAAGCATTAGGCTACCCATTATTCCTCCTCAGTGGAAACTCTTCTCAGACTGAAGTTACCCCCTTCAGAGAAAAAAGACTGCTACTAGGGAGGCTATAAATAGACTGGGCCCAGGAGTAAGGAAACTCTGTACCCACATCATGAAACTAGGAGAAGCAAGGAGTGCAGAGGCATTCTTTATGTTTGTTGGGGACTTCAAAAGCAGCCTAGAGGGGATGAGGAGTCCCAGAAATATAAAATGGTGGTGGTGGGCAGTGGGAAGAGAATATATTTGCACCACAGTAAGGCATGAGCATAGTGTGTTGTCAGTGACAAAGAGACAAGCAGCCCCTGACATCTGGGATCCAGCCTGCCACTATTAACTGGGCCTTGGTGTTTTCTTGTTGAGCATAAATAGTCTCACAGAACATCAATATTAGGGAAGGTTGCTCTGCAACCATGATGGATCAAGACAAAAATAAGACTACTCCACAATCATGTCTGAACATTGTTAAAATATGAACAGTGTCCCACCCACCAAAAATGACCAAACATCTCCCATCCTGGCTAATATGAGTGACTGTTGCTTCTTTACCAACTACTGCTCTAGCTTTAGGTCAGTCTGCCCCACTTAGAGATAAGATTAATTTAGGAATCTAATCACAGAATTTCCCCCACTTTCTGATAGCCTTTTTTTTAAAAGATTTATTTATTTATTTGACAGAGAGAGATCACAAGTAGGCAGAGAGGCAGGCAGAGAGAGAGAGAGGAGGAAGCAGGCTCCCTGCTGAGCAGAGAGCTAGATGTGGGACTTGATCCCAGGACCCTGAGATCATGACCCGAGCCGAAGGCAGCGGCTTAACCCACTGAGCCACCAAGGCACCCCAGCCTTTAAACGTAGAACAAAACCAGCTAGTGTAACTAAGTCAGCCTGGTTTCCTCAGGAATTTCCTGGTTTAAGCACTGAAACTCTCACATTCCAGGGAATCCTTCAGTCTCAGGCAAACTGGGGTGGCTGGTAAATGGCCTGCTTCCCTCAACCCTCATGCAGATCATCTAAAGCAAGTCCAAATCCTCTTAAGTCCCTTCTACCACCCTGTCACTGAGATGCCCCATGGTTTCTCATGGTGTGCATTCTCCTTTTGCTGCAGCAAATAAAAAACCCACCTTTTTCAACTACAGGTCTTTCCTAGTGATCTGTGGTTGGAGGGCATTAACATCAGTAAGCAAAGAGGCACAACATTGTGGAAATTCTCCCAAGGTCTAGCATGGAAAAATGGGATCGAAGGAATGGAGAAGTAGGTGGAACAGGGCCAGAAGGCAAGGGTGCTACAGCCCTGAGGGGGCCAACGCTGAAAAGGTGGTTTTTAGGGGTGATAAAAGACGAGGTGATGGAGATGAAGCCACGAGCTTTTGGAGGAGGAAGAGGAGTTGTTACGCACTCCCCACCCCCATGCTTAAACAATCATTGAACACTACATCGAAAACTAATGATGGGGGCGCCTGGGTGGCTCAGTGGGTTAAAGCCTCTGCCTTCGGCCCAGGTCATGATCCCAGGGTCCTGGAATCAAGCTCCACATCGGGCTCTCTGCTTCGTGGGGAGTCTGCTTCCTCCTCTCTCTCTGCCTGCCTCTCTGCCTACTTGTGATTTTTGTCTGTCAAATAAATAAATAAATAAAATCTTAAAAAAAAAACTAATGATGTACTATATGCTGGCTAATTGAACATAACAGTTAAAAAATTTTAAAAAAGAATAATATAAAGGTTAAAAAAAAGAACACTAGTGAAAAGATAGCAAAACCTCACACCCTTTTGGCTTATGTTACAAAATAATGAGTCAATCTGTAATGGCCTAGAAGCTGATCATAGAGTTTTTGTATCCACACTTGCTTTACTGTCGACTGCATCATCTAATAATTTCTATATAAGGTAAATTTCTGGGAAGAGAGAACTCCAATAACACACCAGTTGACAGGTCTTACAACTGCAAAATATTAAACTTACAATTTTAATTCTTTGGGGTTGAGGACATTCAATGTTAAAGACCAGTAATCAGACAGGAAGACAAATCATGAGAGACTCTTAAGTCTAGAGAACAAACTGAGGGTTGCTGGAGGGAAGGTGGTTGGGGGACGTGGTAACTGGCTGATGGGCATTATGGAGGGCATGTGATGTGATGACCACTGGGCATTATGGGGGGCATGTGATGTGATGACCACTGGGTGTTATACGCAACTGATGAATTACTGAACTCTACCTCTGAAACTATATTTTGGCTAGTTGAATTTAAATTAATAAAATAACGTGGTAATAGGAAAAATGAAAAAATAAAATAAAGGCCCTACAACAGTGTCTGACATATAGTAAATGGCAACAAATATAAACTATTACAAATACTATCATTATGCTCTCTTTTTCAATGTGCTTGTTTGAAAAAAGGGACAATGCAGTAGTTTTAAAAAATGTTTTTGATCACGTACCTTTGAGTATGCTGGAAGTACATATTGAATGCTAAATATAACTGCTTTGTTTTTAATACTCTGCTCAGAGTCAAACGTTTAGATGACTGTGTACATGCCCTTTGGTGAAATTTATTGTAAGTGATCTTTGGTAAATCTTTTAAAATCAGGGGCTGGGTACCCACATTCCACTCGATATTGGCCCCTACTGCGCGTTGCAAAGCAAGTTTTGCAACCGGATTACAATTTAGATTGGTACTATTTATACTTAAAAAATAGCAGGGGGGGGCGCCTGGGTGGCTCAGTTGGTTAAGCCACTGCCTTCGGCTCAGGTCATGATCTCGGGGTCCTGGGATCAAGTCCTGCATTGGGCTCTCTGGTCAGCAGGGAGACTGTTTCTCTCTCTCTCTCTCTCTCTGCCTGCCTCTCTATCTACTTGTGATCTCTCTCTCTCTCAAATAAATAAATAAAATCTTTTTAAAAAATAGCAGGGGGTGAAAACAAGGTGATTGTCCATGCAAAAGGAAACTTAGAGCGCTCAGAACCTAATTGGAACATTAGGGAAGTAGGTTCCTTAGAACAGATTCAGTTTCTGATTTTCATGAGAAAGCTGTCTTTCTTTATTTCTACAAAAGTAAAAGTCACCTGTAAAAATGTAGGAACATGCATGGAAGCCTTCTGGAGTCCTCTGAAGTTCAAAAGAAGAAAAGAGTGAATGCCTAAGTTCTGGGAGTGTCTAGAATATATTATAAAAGGTAGCAAATGGAGTTTTGTACATTTATGATAACTTGGTACTGCTGAAAGATCGTCTTTACCAGGTGTTTTGATACCTAGGGAAACAATCAGCTTGTTTATCCTACATTAGTACTAAACTGCCATACTGCATGTGTATAACCTGCAAGTTCCAGTCGCTACTATTCTTAACACAAATTTGATTTACTCTTTTGCAATTCTGAAATGTGTTGAATTTACATTAATTTCCTCAGGGCTCAAGTTTGGTGGTGATAACCAATTATCCTGATATTGTGTTCTTCCAGTTCTTACCCTGTTTGAAATTATTGCCTTTTATTTCCCTCTTTAGCTATTTGGGGCTAAAAATACCCATTCTTACCCACACTATAGAAAACTTGGGTAACAAATCTACTTCTTTACTAGTTTAAGTATCATTTATTTGGAAACTGGCATTGTTTTACAAAACAAATAAAATAAAAACAATAATTCTTGGAAGTAAATTCCAGTAGCAAGTTAATAAATTAGATGGTTATACTTACTTATGAAGTCCTAAGGAAATACTTACAAGGGAAACTTTTACTTTTGATGTAAATTTTGGTGTGATCTTATTTCTACTATGCCTTTTCCAATGTATACTCGTTCTAGAGAGTAGTTTTATATGTATTAGTCCCACAAACATTCAAATCTCATATGCACACAGCAGATAGATTCCCATTTCTCTAAACATTTTGTGTACTTACAATATGCTATTGTTTACTTACAATAATCGGTTCTGTAGTTACTGCATACTTGAATACATACAATTCTTTCTGTCTAAGTAAATGAATCAAACTGAAAAGCACAAATTGAAAATGGAATTAAAATATTTAAGTTTTCTTTAATGTTTAGAAGTAAGGTGCATTTTCTTCAAAAACAGTTATGAAATAAACAGTGAGCAAACTAATACAACTAAGAAAATCGTGAAAGGGATATAGAGATCACTTCATGAATTGCTTTTGTCTTTGGAACAATTTAATTACAAGAATTAATTAAGGGATAATAGTGCTGGGCAAAAAAGAAAAAAGAATTAAATCATTTTTACAATGTCATTGCCAGATCCTAGAGTAATTCTAGATTGAAATACCATTTTAAGATAAACAAAGACAAACCCTCTTTAGGACTCGGTCATTACTTACCGAAATTTGCCATCTGTATTGTCTGGTTGCCAGTGTCTGGAACATTGTAAATCACAACAGCATCTGCGTTTCTTCTGCCCGCTGCTTGAATTTTTTCCGAAAATGTACAATTACCTCTTTCTATCAGTGCAATCCAGGGACTGTTAGTATTAGTAAACTCAGTGTTGTAGTCACAAGCTTGGTAGTTATTGTTCTTGGGGATGCCCACCACCCCCATAGCATTAGCCACTGGTGAGGCTAATCCATAAACACCACATTCACACCTCTCTATCGTAGTGTAGTTGCTGGTTTCATTGTAATAAGTCACAGTCACATAGGCATTCATTGAAAAAGACGCCGTGATTTTAAATAAAAAGGTAAAAATTACAAGCAGCCGAAAACAACTGGACTTATTCTCCTGGTTCATTGCTTGTTCATCTGAGCATAAAACTTAAGATGTCTGCTGGTATTTCCAACTATCAGTCACCATTTGTCCACTCAAGTCCCCGCTAGGCAGAAGTTTGAAATTTCAGTTGCAAGTAGGTAACTGATCTCACCTCTAGCAACATAAGCTCTGAATACATCAGCTCTATTTCACTTTAGTTATCTACGTTCTCCCTTGCCTGCCCCTCCTCCAACTGCACACACGTAACCTTTAACCAGGACTACGTTAGCAATAAATAACACCATAAACTTTATTCTACATGTCAACTTATCAGGATTGGATGACTTCCTGCACTGAGATTTTTTTTCTTAATGTGCCAGCTAATGCACGTTCATAAACATGGAGTGGATCGGAATGAGGAACTGGACTCTTGGGAATCCCACGTGACGAGGCTGAAAGTCACCTCTCTCAGATTATCTAAAACAAACTGGTTTTCCAAGCCCTGCTGAAATATGCTATCCACCAGTCCAGCCAGGAGTTAAGACCCAGAAGTTTAATTGCTACGGTAGACGTAGAATTGATTTTATAGCCCTTCCCCCTCTTACTTCTTTGTGGAATTTTTCTTAACAGGCTCCCCAAGGAATATCTTCAGCCACCTTGTTTATTCGTTGAAAAGTCAACATATTTCAGTGGCTAGGGATCCTTTTAAGTACAGTGCCTTGCCCGTGGTAGGCGCTCAAATATTTGTTGATTGCCTGATACCTGAGTTGCAGCATTCCATTAATTTTTATGTCCCATGTGTTATACTGTAACAAAAGATTGGTCAAGGTTTGATTTTGAATATTTAGTATTTTTAATTCTGGTGCTTTCAGATGTCTAGACAGACTTATTTATTTCGTCACTTCCTTTATTGTAAGCTCTGCTTTTAATCAGGAGTGCAACTGATATGTATTGCTGAAGGGTCAACTGGTCTGGCCAAGTGGCTGGGCTAGGGAGATTGCAATATGTGCCAAGGGCTGGTGAAGAAGTTGATAAATTGACAAGACAGAGATAGCAGGAGTCTGGGCCAAAAGTCAGCAAATGAGACAAACAGGCATCAGGCTTTCAGAGAAGCTGAGGACACCAGGTCAAAAGGAAAGCAGGCACAATGGTAGTCTGAAGTCCAAGGGAAGTAGTCTGGAACCAGAGAGACTCCTAGAGCCAGGGGAACAGGAAAACAGAAAATAGGAAAATGGGAGACATTGTTGAGTGAGATAATCAATGAATATATTTCTTCCCCTACTTCTTGTCCATCCTTAGGCATCTGAGGTAACAGCGTTGGAGTGGACCCTGCAGTAGGAATGAACAGAAAGATATTTCTTCCCCTACTTCTTGTCTGTCCTTAGGCATCTGAGATAACAGCGTTGGAGTGGACCCTGTGGTAGGAATGAATCCTTCTATTCAGCAGAAGGGAGGAGTTCAGGAAATGTGCGATAGAAACTGATGAATAAATCCCAACAGATGCACGCTACAGATTTAAACTTTCTATCCTATTATAGCTGTCGATTACTCACCTGTACATCCCCTCCCCTGTTATTATAAGCACCTTACACATAGTAATCGGTTAATAATTATTCATGGAATTGAACTGGAAAGTTTAAAGGTCTAGGTGTATTAGCTTGTGGTCTACTTAAGAGTAAACACAAAAAGTTGAACATTTTGCTATTAGGACTATGATTTCGATGTTCAAACTCATAAGAAAGCCTGTCTTCACTGGACAAAGAAAACTGTCATATTGAAAAGGGAAGTGTTACTATGGCCAAATCTATTAGTTTGCTGATTGTTGATAGACATCTCTGATAAATGCAATATCAGCATGCAATATGCAAATAATTAGTCAAGTCCTAGAAATTTAACTTTTGCTTTTCCTACCAGGTATTACATTGCTTCTCAAGGAAAAACGTCTCATGAAATAGTTTAAAAACAGATTAGTGAGAAATTAAATCTAAATTCATTAGAAGTTAAGTTTTGTTCATTGTAACTTAATAGTTTCAAATCTTCAGGTTATATTTTTTGCAGAAGTTAAGTCATTACAGGCCTTAAAAATGACAACTTCCCTGTAACACTTTGTGGTAGTGCGGGTATATTAAAAATGATTTTACTAAACTACTTAAAATTGTTCTGAAGGTTGAAATGCATGAATTTCTTCAGTAACCAGCATCATATATCTTGTACAAGGTGCATTTATGTTTCCTTTTATGACATTCAGAGAGAGAGTTGTAATTTACAAACATAATCTTAGATTGTTTTTGAAAATTTGCAGTTAAGTAAAATTAGTCCCAGAAAAATAAACACCTGCCAATGTAATTTTTCTGTTAACTCTTAAGGTAATTTGCTGGAGTGTGAGAGGTCTAGTTCTTTTTCAGTGTTTTTATTTTTTTTAAGATTTTATATATTTGAGAGAGAGAGAGAGAGAGAAAGCGTGCACGCACATGCACAAGTGGGAGGGAGGGGCAGAGGGACAGGGAGAAGCAGACTCCCTGTAGAGCAGGGAGTCTGTTTCGGGGGCTTGATCCCAGGACACTGAGATCATGACCTGAGGTGAAGGCGGATGCCTACCTGACTGAGCCACTTAGGTACCCCTGAAGTTTTGTTTGTGGAACACCTACATTATACTCACCTGGAATTTTATTTAAGTGAAGATTTCTGGGTTCCACCCCCAATAATCCTGAATCAGAATCTGAGGAAAATATCTAGGAATTCACATTTTAAATGAGCTCTCCAGGTAATTCTTATGCACTTGACAATTTAAGAACTTGAAAGCATAAACTTGTACATGAAGAAAATAGTACAGGATCGTAGTTTTGACAGATTTGGTGCTGTCATTTTATTTCATCCTCATTGTGCTTCAGCTTCCAATCTATATTTGTATCTATATAGTGTACATCTACATATTGTATGATCTATATTTGTGTGTTTCTTTGTACTTCAGGTGGTAGTCTGAACATTTTTTTAAGTATATTGCAAACCCAAAGTTGGCACAAGTGCTGATTCTGCAACAGCTACTATTATATCCTCAGGAAAATAAAAACCTCTCTGGGACTTTTTCTTCATTAACACCATAAAAGAGGTTAGATTAGAGTTTACTTATCCATAAGTTCTTTTCCAGATCTGATATGCTAGAACTCTGAAAATAAAAGTTGTTTAGAAACTATCAATTTTTAAAAAGATTTTATTTATTTATTTGGGGGGTGCTGAGTGGGAGGGGCAGAGGAAGAAGAGCATCTCAGACTCTGCACTGAGTGTGGAGCCCAACACAGGGCTTGATCTCATGACTCCGAGATCAAGACCTGAGCCAAAATCAAGAATTGGATGCTTAAACAGCTGAGCCACTGAGGTGCCCTTAAAAACTATCAATTTTTAATTTTTCCTTCCTTTCAGCACAATTTATGATGAAACTGCATTGAAAGTAGCTGAAATCATAGCACCTAAAACCAAGGTAAATTCAAAGTGTTGGTTAAAGCTTGAGCTTTAATAAAATTGACAAGTGCTCTAAACAGTGCTGTATAGCAGTGGCTTTCAAACTTGTCTGCGTATTAGAATCACCTGGGCAGCTAGCTGTTAACTACCTTAATGCCCAGGTTACAGCCCAACCAGAAACTTAAGCATAACAATTTTTCAAATTGCCAGGTAATACCAACGTGAAACCAAGTTTGAGAACCACTGCTATACAGTATTGTTCAAACATTTAATATTCCTGGACTTTTTAGATTACTTGTATCTTATTATTAAGGACCTTAATAAGTATTAAATATCGTAGCAAAAGTACATAATTAGTATTAATAAAAGCATAGAGAAGGTAGTTATTCATCTCTTAGGCAAAGAACATTTCAAATTTCTCCCTATGATTGAACGACACTTATGGCAAACCCATAATTGGAAGATGAGGAAGCACAGAGCTGCATTTTTTTTAAAGATTTTTTTTTAAATTTATTTTTATTTGAGAGAGAGACAGTGAGAGAGAGCATGAGAGGCGAGAAGGTCAGAGGGAGCAGCAGACTCGCCATGGAGCTGGGAGCCCGATGCGGGACTCAATCCCGGGACTCCGGGACTGTGACCTGAGCCGAAGGCAGTTGCTTAACCAACTGAGCCACCCAGGCGCCCCCAGAGCTGCATTTCTAATAGAATGCAGGTAATCCTTGATTATTCATAGCAAACTTCCAGTTTTGGGCTGGATGACTCTAACTTGGTGTATGTTCAAAAGGAATAAAAATTAATTTTAATATTAGCCCAAGCCAAATAAAAGAAATAACTGAGATCTGAGATTACAAAATCACTTGATGTCCAAAGTCAAATATGCCTAGGAACATATGACAGCAAAGATACATCTTACTTGGGAAATAAATTGCCTTTGTGATTTTGAGGGGGGAGGGGAAGAGTTTTGTGGGTTAAAATTTTTTCAGTGGAATTTGTTAAGAACTGGACCATTAGAACTGGGCAAGACGCCTGAATCTATATTTTAATGTTATCTCTGAAGTTTATATGGACTGTATATCTAGCTGGTCCTCTTGTTTTTACTTCTGCCCACTGCATTAGTAGTATATAGGTTGGACTGCTGACCAGAGACCCAAAATAGTGGTGACATAAGCAAGATAGTTTATCTTTCTCTCATGTAATAGCCCGAACAGTTAAGAAGTACAAAGCTGGTATGGCAGCTCAACATCAGGGACGTAGGCTCCTACTAGCTGGTTGGGTTGACATCCTTATAATGTTGCTCTTCCTCTGCAAGACAGATGTCTCACCACCATGCTCACATTTTAGTCAGTGGGGAAGGGAGGTAAAGGGAAAGAGAGCATTTTCTTACAGCCTTTGGGAAATTGGCTAGTAATTGTACAGATCACTTATGCTTACTTCTGAGCTTAGAACTTAGTGACAAGGCCATATCTAACAACAAAGGAACCAGGGGAAAGTATTCTAGGTAGCTATGTTCTGAGCTAAAAATGGACAGATCTACTACTATAGAAGAGAATAGTTATTAGGGTCAAGTAACAGTCTCTGGCAACCTCTTTATAACCATTCTCCTTCCAGGAGACAGTGACCATTCTAAAACAAATTGAATCATGGCGTGTATGGCCACAAACTATATAATAGCTTCCCAGTGCTCTGAAGATACATACTAAAATCCTTACTATGGCCTACAAGGCTCTGTATAGCCTGCAAGAGGCTTGGTCTCTTTGCTTGTCTCCTCTTGTACCCCACTTTCTGCACTCCAGCCTCATCAGTTCTCATTCAAGTCCCCAAACACACATTCACTTTCCCAGGAAAAGCTTTCCCAAGTGCCCCCGACCCCAACTTGGCTTCCTTTGTCATAAAGCTCTAATATAAAGCACATATCTTTCCTCTGTAGCACTTAGCTCAGTTATTTGTATAATTACTTGAATGTCTCTCTCCTCCACAACACTGTAAGCTCTATGAGAGTGGGAGCCATGTATTTTTGCTCGTATTGTGTTGTGTTCCTAGTGCTCACCCAGTACTTGTCGCAGAGTGAGCATTCAAACACTTGGATATATGTTGCAATAGTTCAGCTTATTATTTTATGAGCCCCAGGATTTGGAGAAGATTATCTCACAGCGATCTATTATGTGAAATTATACTCTTCCTCAAACATTTTACTGTGTGTTCATATTAGAGCTTAAAGAAACAGACCTCAGAGTTATAAGCCTAAACTTCTAATTTAATTGCTTGGACAATTTTACATTAAACCATTTAGTCTTTTTCTGTTTTGTTCCCCATTACGAAGTAGATATTAGAACCTTGTTGGGGGTAACTTCTAGATCCTAAGCTGAGTCAGATGTAGTTATCTCAGAATAGCATCAGAGGTACTCAAATTCTTTAAAAGGTGTTGCTTGATTTTCAGTGAAGATGTGCATATCATTACAAAAAGCTAAAATATTTCAGATTTCTGTCTTAGAAAAAATATATATATCAGCGAAAAGGCAACAAGTTAGGAAAAACACTAGCAGTAAAAAAAGCAAAAATAAAAACAAAAACAAAAGCAAACAAACCCTGGGATGAAAAAATTTCAATTGTTTTTTTATTACACTGAGCTGCTATAATTGATAAATGGTCTAATCATATTAAAATGTTCTTCATAGAAAACCACATCTTCATGAAACATATAAAAGTAACTCAAATACATTTTCAGT
>NC_081575.1:40757354-40802997 GCF_022355385.1 Mustela nigripes
ATAGTACTGGTTGGGGCCATTATTTTGCAAATTTTACAATTAAGGAAACTAAGGCCTAGCAGTTTAAATGGCTTTCCATAAAATTTCTCAGGCATTTAGAGACAGAGCTGTGGTTAGCTTTAAATCTGTTTTTTCAAAATCTACTTTTCATTTCTTTAGTGTAAAGGAAAACAGAAAGTTAAGGCTAGAAGTGGTGTCAACATAATAATGTAAGAGTGAAGATAACATAATGAGTGTTATGACCTGGACCAAGAGATGAGTTTCTATGTAATGTTTCTATTTTGGACAATAGACAAATATAATATTACTTGACTCGAAGATAATCTTGAAGAACTGGAATCTTCAGACAATACCCAAATTTGGTTTTGTTTTTTAATTTTTTAACCTTTTCCCCTAAAATTTCTTTACTAAAAGCAGTTAATTACTGAAATATTCAGGACTGGGGGAGCCTGGGAGGTTCAGTCCGTTGAGCATCTGCCTTCTGCTCATGTCATGATCCCAGTGTCCTGGGATGGAGTCCTCATTGGGCATCCCCTTGGGTGGGGGAGTCTGCTTCTCCCTCTGTCTCTGCCCCTCCCCACCACTTGTGCTCTCCTCTCTCTCTCTCAAATAAATAAATAAATGAAATCTTTAAAAAAATAGAAATAAACTGGGGGTTTTTGGAAGGGAGGTGGGTGGGGGAATGGGTAGTCCTGGTGGTAGGTATGAAGGAGGGCATGTATTGCATGGAGCACTGGGTGTGGTACATAAACAATGAATTTTGAAACACTGAAAAAATAAAATTAAAAAAAATCAGGACTCAATAATATATATTTTACTTCCCATTAGTGTACCTGCAAATTCTTGGGTAGCAATGTTTAAGGAAGGAAAAAAGAAAAAAAAATGTACCTAAAAAGCAAACCAGTGAAAAAGCAACCAGTACAAACCACAGAAATGACTTTAGAATAACAGAATCGGTTATAACATTGGTCCATATTGGCAGAGGTTATATAGCTCAAAATATCAAATGTTATTACTGTCATCAAATAAAGGTGACACTAATTTCTTAGAAGTCCTTTTCTTTTTCTTTTTTAAAAGATTTTATTTATTTATTTGACAGAGAGAGATCACAAGTAGGCAGAGAGGCAGGCAGAAAGAGAGAGAGAGAGGAAGGGAAGCAGGTTCCCTGCTGAGCAGAGAGCCTAAGCGATGTGAAGCTCAATCCCAGGACCCTGGGATCATGACCTGAGCTGAAGGCAGAGGCTTTAACCCACTGAGCCACCCAGGCACCCAGAAGTCCTTTTTTAATATGAATAAAATGAATGCAGGATAATTCCATAAAGAAATAAAAATAGCAGGGATAACAGGTGCTCAGATTCTTTCTTTCATAGGTTACTAAAGGATTTCAATGCATATAGCTCATCTGCCATCTAAAGGGAGAGACTGTGGTTCTCCAGTAGACTATATAATATTTCACAATTTACTAATTGATTCCTTAATTTGAAAGTGACATCTTGGTAATATATTTGTGTGGCTTTGGAATTAATGAACACATTTTCAGTTGAAGGTAAGTTATTGTGATTGTAGTTTGGTATTTTCTTAGGAAATGCTACCATAGCTATCCCCCTTTAAAATACCAAAAATGTGGACACAGACATGTAACTCCAAATTTAGATAGAAATGCTTCTAGAATGTAAAATAAATTGCCAGGGAAGCTGTTTTTAAAGATCCTAAATTTTCAAAAATTGTTCATATTTCTTATTCAATATGAGAACAAAAATTATACCCATTAAGGTGTGTAGCTTTGAAATCTCAGCCTGAGGTTTTTCTTCAATAGCCATATAAGTATTAATTTTTCCCTTCCACAGCATTTACATGTCCGTAAAATTGAATTCCCGTTTAAAGTTTATGATAGTTTAATAGAGAAACCCAGATTCCATTTGATAAACAAGTCTTCAACCCACATGGAAGAATCATATTGGTTCATTTAACAAGTATAGTCTATTATAGGCCAAAAAATATGGAAGAGGGATGTCAAGTATATTAAAAATGAGACAAGAGACCAAAAAAGTTACTGTTTTAACTTTAATAATACACTCAAAATTTTAACACAAGAAGTCACTATTTTAATTAACATTTAAACACAATTATAAGGAACAAAATGCTGAATGCCTTGATGAACAAAGTACAGCATCTGTCTTTAGATTCACGAGCTGTCCAGAACATTTAAAATATATAGCATATGAAGTCACAGAACCAGAGGGCTAGAAGAAAACCCCACAAGGTAATTGCTTATCTAGATTGATTGATCTTGACATTGAATACTTTTTAACTCATGTGATGGGTCATTTTGGTCATCTAACTAACCACATAACTGTCAACCACAGGGCTTTGCAAATGTGGAATGGTGATTTACAGTTAAAACGAAGTATAATAGATAACCAGAATAAAATCCTCTTAGTCACTGTTTTATATTTTCAATATGCACACTTTAAATGTTAATATGAGATAAAATTTCACTATTTAAACTCACATTACATGTACCAAAACTACACATAAATATAGCAAAAGTGGAAACCCACGTAGCCTCTGGCTTTTAAGCTCACACACTGGTCAAAACATTTAGAAATTTGAAGGATAAAAGTCACAATAAAGAGTGAAAAGCCTTAAGACAATTTAACACACTCATTGTACAGCTGACCAAACTAAGGACCAAGGCAACCGGACCATAACAATCCATGTGTGCTTTTTGAAAATGACAGTAACCATCACAGTCATGAGAAATGCAGGTTGACCACTTTAGGAGAATTTAATCTTCAAATTAGCAATTCAGAATTTCCCACTATAGGTGAAGAAAAGTGGAAGGATATTAAATATTCACGAGAAGTTAACTCTTATAAGTCAGGATGCCTTAGGCTGAGGCTTGAGAATAAAAGCACTTCACGAATAGAATAGTGAACACAAATCATTACAAGTCAAGATAATAGTTATATAGAAGTAAGGTAAATTTTCTTGATACACAAAAATTGTTTTGATGAACTTTTCAGTAATGAATTTAAAATGAACTGCGTTAGCTTCAAACACAAGAGGAACATAAACTACTTAATAACTTTAGAGCTTATGTAATATTCTTGCCAAAAAACAGTTGCTGAAATTACCAACAAAATGAGAGAATATCTTTAAAGCAGTGCCCTCCTTATAACCTGTAATCATTTCACTTGCCAATTTTTAGGAATTATTAGTTGGACTATAAATCCTGTGCAGGTAGACTTCTACTTTATTGTTACCCAAATTACAGATATCCAAGATACCGACGATATGCACTCTATCCAGTCTACTTGCAGCTTTTATAATATCACCTAAAAATAAAAAGCAGATGGTAAGTATTGTAAAATAGTTAAATATTTACTTGGATTTAGTATCACATAAGCTGACTTTTTTTCTTATAACATTAACAAATGTCCCTCATCTTCCCTCCAATTTGTCACATATTCATCAAAGTTACATTATGGTAACTTCTGCACATAGCAATGAATATATCACACAGATGCTACTATTAATGTCAAGATATGGGCTGGTATTCCAAAGCCATATTTAGTTATTTTTACTTTTCAAATCTTTTTGGTGGACTAAAGTAAGTATATATTTTTTCAGGGTTATTTATATGGTACCAAGTAAGCAATTTACTGTTTACACTTCAAGGGAGTACAAAAATAACTTTTTCTATTTAGAATTTAATTGTCAATTCTTTACAAAACTTAATAGATGTAAAGCAAACTACATGTAATTGAAGTTTTTTTAAAGGATATTTCCTCTGAAACAGCTTTATTAACTAACACTTAGCTTTGTATACTCTCAAGAAGCTCTACCAAAAATGGATCAGGTGAAGGACATTACTGTATATGGTGGAGTAGGCAGTGTCAGAGCTGTGTCCCTACCACTAACTTACGGGCTGACAAAAACTGTCAGATCAACTTCTGCAGAACTCTGGCATCTATACAAGAACTTAAAACAATCAGGGGAAAGATTAATAGAGAAAGAGCTGCCGTACTGTGGTAAGAACGTGCTGAGGTGCTTTAAATTGCCCATGTACTCCCTGTATCAGCAGCAGCCAGGAAGACGGCAGCTAACACTCCTGGTGTAGGCTGTTTGTACCAGATGGTGCCATGCAGAACTTACTCTCAAAGACGTGGTTGTGAGTTTGGGCCAATTGGGAAATTCCCTCAAGGGCAGATACAAAAGCTTGCTTTCATTTCACCTGATTTGGGGCATTCCCACACCTGGGGTAGCTTCCCCAGTGGCTTTTGTTGAAAGCATATGGAGACAAAAACATTAGCCAGAGCAGCTGGGGCAAAGTATAAAGTTGGGACAAGCAACAGATCAAAAAGCCTGAGGAGGAAAGGGTTGGGAAAAGATACATGCGGGGGAATAAGGGCTTTTTACAACCTTCTGTGTACATCAAGAAGCCTACATGCCTAGCGCTGGATGCATACTCAGAAAAGGCCTGAGGAAAAACTCCAAATATTCACCTCTCGCTGACCATCAGGCTCTGCAGAGCAGGAAGTGAAAGCTAAGGCAGGGCTGTAAACAGCCTGGGAAAGCACTGAACACAGATCCAATGGCAAAAACTGGAGATCATTTTTGTCCCTGTTTTCCTTTTCTCTCCTCTAAATATTTAAAGAAACTCTTCCAAACACTAACTGACCACTACTAAGCTAACGGATCACAGACTTCAAGGGCTACACATGACAAAGACTTCATTTTAAGTACGAGAAAATGAAAACATTACGCAGAGCCACATGGCTTTGGAATACCAGTCCATATTTTGACATTAGTAGTAGCATCTGTGTGATATATTCACATAGTATTGTGCAACCATCACTGCTTTCCATTTTCAGAACTTTTTCATCATCCCAAACAGAAGTTTGCATACCTTTAAAATCTTAACTCCCCATTAAATACCTCTGTTTTACTTTCTGTCTCTATGAATTTGGCCTCAAGACATGTGCTCTTAACCTTCATAGGCTGTAAATCTGTACCTAAAAGCCAGTGGGGGATATAGGTTTTGTGGGGCCTGAAGGGCATACTGTTTGTTTGTTTATTTATTTATTTATTAAGACTTTTTTTGGAGGGTGGGTGGAGAGCACACAGGGAGTGTGAGAGGGAGAAAGAGACTCCCCACTGAGCTGGGAGCCCAATTTGGAGCTTGACTCCGACTCTGGGATTAGGACCTGAGTTGAAGGCAGATGCTCAATCAACTGAGCCACCCAGGTGCCCCAAGGGCATACTATTTAGGATCCCCTTTTAAACATAACAATACTGAAGCAAGAGAGGGCTTCTCAAGTTTAGTCTTTGTTAACATCATTATTAAAGCCACCTCTGTTAGATATGTCACAAAATCTGATGAATGATTTACAACTGTGCAAATTCACTAATGCACAATGAATACAATAATGACAAATATAGAAAATAAGTATATAACTTTCTTCTTCTTTGAATGGGATGGACTTTAATCTAGATGCTTTGGAAAGATTTCGAGATCTTTAGCTTTGATGCTAACTGCAACAAACCAAACCTTAATAATTCAAATTGTTATCATATATTGACTTTTATAAATAATGATTAACAGAGTGACTGAAACATAAAGTATAAGTAAAACCACTGTTTGAGTAAGTGACTCTGCCTACTTGTGCTAATACTTTGAGCAAATGACGACCTCTCAAACTACTCATCTGGTACTATGTTAGAGAATGTGCAGATTAAATACTCAGGACGTAGGGCACCTAGAATGGTGGCTGACACAAAGCTCAGGTATTAGCAAACAATCATTTTCTACTTTAGAAAATTAATATGAAAAAAAGAAAAACTAGTATGAAATTAAGATGTTATTATTTACATCACATAGGGATTCTCTTAGAAGCACCTGAGAATGAGCTTCTCTACATTTCATTTTAAATTGTTAGACTTGTGTATAAAAACTGTACTTTTTTTGAAACATCACAGATGCACACAGTGAGGGTGACTTCTTTTGCCATCAGTCTGCCAAAGAGTAGCAAGAACAATACCTAGCATTTCTAAAGGTGTGAGTAAAGTGCGATTCTTGCTTTTGGTAAAGGTGTAAATCAGTATAAACTTTTGGATGACAATGTGACAGTATCTGCCAAAATTTTAAATGCCTACATATTTAAGTCAGTGACTACTTTTCTAAGAATTCATCTTATAGATATGTGTATAAGTGCAAAAAATATGTATATATACACGGGTAGATAGATACTCATTGTGGTACTCTTTGTTGAGAGCCAAAATATTTGAAAATAATCTCAACACCAATCACTAGGGGATTGAGTAAATAATTTTGGTACATACACATAGTTAAATATTTATAGGTATTAAAATGAATGAAGCAGCTCTCTATATACTAACATGAAAGCTATTCAAGATACATTGTCAGGAGGAAAAAAGTGGTTATGGAACTATATGTTTACTATACTTCCATGTATGTATATTTCTTTAAGACTGTGTGTGTGTGTGTGTGTGAGACCAAGTGAGATTTATTCCCAGTTGTAAGGGTGGTTTAACATTTGCAAATCAATCAACATGATAAATCGCATCAATAAAAGAAAGGCTAAAAACCATATGATCACTTCAATAGACACAGGTAAAGCATTTGATAAAGTTCAACATCCATAGTTGATGAAAAACCTTTGCAAAGTAGTTCTAGAGAGAACATACCTCAACATAATAAATGCCATACATGGAAAACCCACAGCTAACATCATCCTAAATGGGAAAAAACTCTCAGTTTTTAAGGTCAGGAACACGATGAGGATGTCTACTCTCACCACTTTTATTCAGTATAGTCCTGGAAGTCCTAGCTACAGCAATCAGACAACAAAAAAGAACAAAAGCCATCCAAATTGGTAAGGAGAAGTAAACCATTCAGTATTTGCAGACGACATGAAAGACTCCACCAAAAATCTGCTAGAACTGATTTAAAAAATTCACTAAAGCCATAGGATACAAAATAAACATACAGAAATCAGTTGCATTTCTATACAGTAATAATGAAAACAGCAGAAAAATTAATTAAAAAGACAACCCCATCACAACTGTAACCAAAATAATAAGATAACCAGGAATAAATCTCACCAAAGAGATGAAAGACGTGTACTATGAAAACTCTAAAACACTGATGAAAGAAATTGAAGATGACATAAAGAAATGGAAAGACATTCCATACACAGAGGTTGGAAAAAAAAATACTGTTAAAATGTCTGTACTACCCAAAGCAATCTACAGATCTTATGCAATCCTTATCAAAATACCAACAGCATTTTTCACAGATCTAGATGAAACAATCCTAAAGTTTATATGGAACTTCAAAAGATCCAGAATAGCTGAAGCAATCTTGAAAAAGCAGAGCTGGAGGCATCAAATCCTGGACTTCAAGTTATATTACAAAGCTATAGTAATCAAAACAGTATGGTATTGGCATAAAAACACACATAAATCAACGGAACAGAATAGAAACCCCAGAAATGGACTCACAACTATATGATCAATTGATCTTCAACACAGCAGGAAAGAATATCCAATGGGGAAAAAAATCTTCAACAAATGGTCTGGGACATATTCTGCTTGAAACAAATCACCTTGTTTTTGATTACCACATCACTTTTCTAGTGGTTCTTGCCCTTCATGTCTCAAATATCAACTGATTGGGCAGTATGATACTAGATTTTTTCAGGTGACCATGTTAGTGACTTTTGGAGAACAACTGGCATTAGCAACTGAGAGTTTTGCCTTGATATTTCATACCAATAATAACATATACACATAGCAGAAGAAATGTGATGAAAGTAGATGTTGTATGTCGTAAGAAAATAAATAACAAATATTTAAACTATATATTAGGGCACTAATTAAGAAATCTGGACTTTCTGGAAGTGAAAAGAGCTGCAATGTAGAAAGTAATACTGCAAAGTCAGCTACTATATCATCTCTAAAATAAACTGTGGTAAAAGTAAAAGACTCATAAAACAAGAGATTCAAGCTTGCAGTAACCATTCCTGCCAAAAGTTACTTCATCATCAGGCACAGTTCATAAAACTTGTTTAAAAACAGTATGTACTCAAGAGTTTCATCATCTTAGAAAGACCCACCACAAAATCCCAAGATAATAAAGGCTGTCTTAAAAGTTCTTTTAAATGTAATATCCTTCTAAGCTCAATGAGAACTGCTAGAAACTTTACTACCCACTCAGGAAAATGAGATGACAATAGGAAGTAGATAATTATAACTGGATACATAATTTTATGGGAACATATAAATAATTTAGAGTTCAGTAAATTATGTAGCAGCCTAAACAATTAGTCAGTTGAAGTGTTTCACTACTGGGATTACATGAACTCCTAGCCGTCCTCAAGGAATTTATTGCATAGCACTTGAATAACTAAACATTTATAAGAGAAAACAACCATACTGTACTAGGCTGTGGAGGTCTTAAAATTTCAGGCAATTGTAAAATGAAAGGACAGATCATCCCGCCTTAGTTAAAAGGAGAGAGGAGTTGAACTGGCACTGCTCCATGTTATACCACTTAAATCTAATGAATACTTACATTTAGAAATGTATTATAAGAGAATATTCTTAATGTCTGCCTGGAAGCAAAACCATTAATTTGTCCAATTTTATTTAAAAATATATTCTCATTTATAAATCTTGGGGCACATTTACCAAACGCCCCTTTAAATTATATTGAATGTTAAAGCTAGAACCATTTATATAATTACATTTTAAGATTAGAAGTGTTTACGATATTAATTTTATCCTCTGAGTGAAAGGAATACTGAAATTATCTTACCTGCAAGTGCTCTTGAACCTGCCAGTGTGTCATTTCCAGGTTCATCCTGCGGATACACACAGCTGTAATTCATGCAGGTTAGTAATGTGTCGATTTGGGATGTTCGGAGATCTTCTGGACAATACATGGGCAGGAATGCAACATCAATTGCGATCTCATGGTTCAGACCTATATAGAAAAACCACAATTTGTTAAAAGTGGGTTAGTCAGGGGGCGCCTGGGTGGCTCGGTGGGTTAAGGCCTCTGCCTTCAGCTCAGGTCATGATCCCAGTGTCCTGGGATAGAGCCCCGCATCGGGCTCTCTGCTCATGGGGGAGCCTGCTTCCCTCTCTCTCTGCCTGCCTCTCTGCCTACTTGTGATCTGTCTGTCAATAAAATAAAATAAAATCTTTAAAAAAAAAAAAGTGGGTTAGTCAGGAAGGTAATGAGGCCAGGTTTGCTAGTTTGATCCTGACATATGCTAAGTAGTTTCACGTGTATAAATGCATGGTTTCAAAGCCAGGAACTAAACCCTTTGCTGTGTAAAACTTTATGAATACATGCAACTGGTTGAAGAGGAGGCACTTTAATGCAGTCTATAACCTCTCCTGGAAATAACAATCCAAAATGTTTTATCAAAAACCAATAAACCCCATAAAAGTCATAACCCCCCAAAAAACTCCAAAGTGTTTTACTTACTGATAGATTATTTAAATTTTAATATCCAGAGGATGACCTGGTCACATAAATGAAGACAAGTATAATATTTTCTTGGTCATTATGTCAGGGGCCATTACAGAATAGAATAATTCAGAGGTAACTATTGGTTCCCTTTATGCCATTTGGACTTAAAGATGTATGACTCAAGAAAAGCCAGGGATGGTGGTAACAAGGTCCCATCTGTCCTTTATTATACAATACAAACTTCATTTACTTACCATTAGGGTTATAAAAGTTGCAGCAGAAAAGGGGCTATGGGGGAGCAACCAAAGTAAATCCTGACCTGTGACTGTCATCTCTTTGTTAATGGGTTAATGTCTACTAGGGTGGATATAAAAGACTTCTTAAGGGTGCTTGGGGGGCTCAGTCGGTTAAGTGTCTGACTCCTGATTTCAGTTCAGGTCATGATTTCTGGGTTCTGAGATTGAGCCCGGCATTGGGCTCTGCACTCAGGGGGCAGTTGGCTTGAGGATTCTTTCCCTCTGCCTTTCCCCCTGTTTTTGCATGCTTTCTCACTAAAAACAAAAAACAAAACAAAACAAAACAAAACCCTTTCTTTTAAAGACTTTTTAGAGGCAAGGCTTTGAGCTGGGTACAAAAGGTTGAATAGCATTTAAATAAACAAGAGAGAAGTTATTTCCGGCAGAGCGGGGAGTAGCCAAAATTATAGATCAGAGTAAGGAGACCATCTTGACTGAAGGAAGGGTAAACACACAGAACACAGTTTGAAAACCCTATGAATTCTACCCAGTCATCCCAAACAGAACCCTGGAGGTTATCCTTAACTTCTTCCTTTTGTTCTTCCCTGATACATAGCAAGCAAGTTTTATAGATTCTATGACCTTATTATCTCCTCTACTCATCGCTATAGTGATTCTTAACTACTGGGCATGGGTCAGTGATAGGTAAACAAACTCCTTCCTGTTAAACTGGAAACTGATCCAGAAACACAAGGGCATTTTTTTTGCCTTAAAAAAAATATATTTTATTTATTTATTTGACAGAGAGATAGAGCCAGAGAGCACAAGTGGAGAGAATGGCAGAGGGAGAGGGAGAAGACGACTTCCCACTGGGCAGGGATACTGCTACATCCCAGGCCCCTGGGATCATGACCTGAGCCAAAGGCAGACGCTTAACCATCTGAGCTACCCAGACACAGTATATATTTTTGCTTTTTATGGGCAAATGACACTAAATCTCCACAGCTTTAAGTTTACATACAACTTAGTGCTCTTTAAAGGTTTTAAGGATTACTAAAGTTTGGTATTCATAAACTGTAATAGTCATGATATCCAGAATTTACTGAGTATTTCAATTCAGTATAAGAAGTGTAACTATCCCATAACTCTAAGCAATGTTGCAAAACTCAAGTGGAAGTACACATGCTGCTGGGGCGCCTGGGTGGCTCAGAGGGTTAAGCCTTTGCCTTTGGCCCGGGTCATGATCTCAGGGTCCTGGGATCAAGCCCCGCATCGGGCTCTCTGCTCAGTGGGGAGTCTGCTTCCCAATCTCTCTCTGTCTGCCTCTCTGCCTACGTGTAATCTGTCTATCAAATAAATAAATAAGATCTTAAAAAAAAAAAAAGAAGTACACATGCTGGTATCTTATTTCCTTGATTCTAAGACCAAATTTAACTCTAAGATATACCATCAACTTAATAACAGTTTTAATAAAAAGGAAACTGCATTAAATGTATCCATTGACTGTAAGATGCATTCCAACTCCAAAGTGTAAAAAAAAAAAAGAAAGTAAGGGCCTAAAATTGAGAAAATATCAGAAGTTGGAAATCCTGATATTCTCAGAAAGGTAGTTTTATTATCTGTGTGTCACTGATACTATTTTGAATTATTTTCTACATAATAAAATACGGCAAGTTTAGCTTCATCATTACTCATGAAATTTGTCGTGAGCTCTTTGGTTAAAACTAGAGTTCCGGGTATAAATGTATAAGTAAACAGGCCTCAGAGCCTCCATACTTGCTGTTTCTGTGCCTAGAATATTCTTTCCTCAGATAACCAGATTGTTTTTTCACCCTCATCAGGATTCTGTGAATTGTTACTTTTACATTTGTGAAATGTTAACCCTAACCCTGATCACTCTATTAAAATGTAATCCTTTCCAGGGCGCCTCGGTGCCTCAGTCGGTTAAGCATCTGATTCTTGATTTTGATTCAGATCATGATCTCAGGGTTGTAAGATTGTGTCCCAAAAACCAGGCTCCACAGTGGGCGTGGAGCCTGATTAAGAGATTAAGATTCTTTCTCTTCCTCTCTCTCTGCACCTCCCACCAAAAGATAAAATGTAATCTTTTCCTACTACTTTAAACTCAAACCCCTTTCTAGCATTTATCACCATCTCTTTTATCAGCAAGCTCTTTTATTTGTTGTGTTCACTCATGTAACCTTGTAACCTCAGGACTTAGAACAGTGCTGCCACACATTAGATGCTCAGTAAGTATTTGTTAAATTGAGAAAATGAATGTACACGTACGCATCTTTTACCTATAGTTTTCAAATACTAGACTTTAAGACATTTGTATATTAAGTGTTCAAATATGAATTCATCTGTATTCCTGTTACCAATGAAGAGGAACACAAATTATCCTTCCTATAGTGTGCATACATTTGTATTTCAATGGTGACTTCCTGTTTATGTGTTACTTCAGTAAGTAACTTATATTTTACTGTCTAGGTAAATGTAATCAATATCTGGACTATATTCAAAATTAGAGGAAAATATAAAATCAAACAAGTTAGTTCATATTATTCTTTTGTAGTGTGTGTTATGTGCAATTTATATATCTTCTTCCTCAATTCTTTGTGACCACTAAATTTCTTTTCCAATAAAAAGTGTGAAAGTGTGTGTGTGTGTGTGTGTGTGTGTAGGTACATGTATGCATACACATGCACATGTTTGAGGGGAGGCAATTTATAATCCTGGTACCTAGCATAATGCTTGCAATATACCATATTTTACTTACTCTAAGATGCCACTAAGAAAAATGCTACCAACTGAACAAAGGCATGATTTCAATTGTAAGATGCATACTGATTTTTCAGAGGTTAAAATATGGGGGAAATGAGTGTCTTATGGTGATAAAATCTGACAGTAGGTACTTCATGTTTCATACATTATAATCACTTTCATTATGCAATGAAATTAGGGACAGAATTAAAGGGTGGCAACAGTAACCTAGCTCTGGAACCCATATAATCCAGCATACTGCTCTAATGAGATATAAGAGTGGAGAAGCATCTCAGTGGGATAGGATATCCTGAGGATGTCGTCAGTGAGGTAATCAACAGTGAGAAAACTCAATGCTACTCAGTTAATGGTTCTGATAGGCTTCAGAATGGAAGGAGGCATACTTTATGGGTAAAAGTAATTGGCCCTGAGCCCGCAGCTAGTACCAAGGAGGGAAGGAGTTATGTTGGCCTGCTTGGTTGCTTTAATAGAACAAAAAAGTCAAGGTAAGTAAATCCTTATTATTTCAATATAACCACAGCATATTAAATTGCTTTGATGTTATAATTAATGCTATTAAATTTTAAATTATCTTTTAGATGCATTTTACAAAAAGGAAAAGAACAAACCATATAAAAATTAGGGGAGTTTTTCTTGACTTGCTTGAGACAAAATGGATGACCTACAGAGGTTTACAAAAGACTGGCTGAATTATGATCCTTATTGCCTAGGTCAAATGCAAATTGAAGAGAGGACTCTTAAGCTGTGATCGACTCAGGATTTCGAGGGTAACTAAATCAATGTTAGTAAAGCCAATAATATACTGATGCCATCTAGGAGTCTAATCTAGGTTTTGAAAACTGTTTTCTTGTATTTAAAGGGGGGAATAACTTAAAATCAGGAGAGACTGACCAATAGATTTTGTAGTGGGCCTAAAGGCCCTGAAAATTTAGTTTGTTACTTCATTCCAGTATCTTCTTTTTGAAATGTGTGTTATTTCATAATAAACAATGGACTGAGGTTTTAGCACCCACTAAAAACATCTATTTATTTGAGACAAGTAAGATGGTATGGCAAGGATTTTAATATAAAAATCAGCATTTCTGGAATAGGTTTCTGATGTTGCAATAGTACCCCACTGTTGTTGGGAGCTATTAGAATTGTATGTAGGAAGATTAATAATTCCATTCAATGTTCTCAATAATGATTAATCCCAGACCAGTCAGAGTTAATGCTTATAACAGAGTTATGGTATGGATAACCTTTCTAGCTCCCAGAATAAGACACTTCAAAATTACTGAGTCCTTCAGGGATCAGCAAGATACTGCAGAGGGATAATTAATCACTGGAAGATAGTAACAATGTAGGTGGACAATCTTCATGTCGGAAGAATTTAAAATATCATAGAGATTTATCTGTCTGGATTGGTTTAGCTAGTTTTATCTAAAAACAGAGGTCTATAAGAGGGGTCAGCAAACTATGACCTGAAAATAAAACAAAAAAAACACACAAAAAAAACTATGACCTGGGGGGGGGTCAAATCTAGCTTGTACCTGGTTTTGTACAACCCATAAGCTAAGAATATTTTTTTTACATCTTAAATGGTTGAAAAAAATCAAATGAATATTTTGTGATATGTGAAAATTATAAGCAATTCAAATTTCAGTGTCTATAAAGTTTTATCCAAACACAGCCATGCACATTCATTTATATATTGTCTATGGCTGCTTTCCCACTAAAACAGGAGAACTAAGTAGTTGGGACAGATACTGTATGGCCTGCAAAGCCTCAAACATTTACTACTTGGCTTTTTACAGAACAAGTATACCCCCATGTACTGAACACATATAAGGTCATCTTTCAGTTTTAGGATTATATCCTTTAACAAATAGTACCATATTGAGAGATGTATTCGTTTCTTTTGAGTTCATTGCTCACACCATGCTTACGACGGATTGTCCATTGTCTGGTCTCATAATACAACTTAGGTTTCCTATTTTCACAAAACGGTATAATAAATTCACCACTTTTACATCTGATATTTGCCACTTATTTTAACCAAAATCTGAGAGTATCTGGGGCACCAGGGTGGCTCATTTGGTTGTTTCTGCCTATGCCTCAGGTCATGATCCCAGGGTCCTGGGATTGAGCCCCAAGTTGGTCTCCCTGCTCTGCAGGGAGTTTGCTTCTTCCCCCTCCCTCTGATCCTCACTTGTGCTTGCCCTCTCTCTCTAGTGTTTTCTCTCTCTCAAATAAATAAATAAAATCTTTTAAAAAACCCCAAATCTGAGAATATCTATACTTCAAGTCCTATTAAGAGAACAGTATTTCTTAATCTTAATTCTACTCCTGTATACCAGACAAGCAGGACACATTCTTGTCATTGACTCTGGTGTAGCAGTAAGTCTCCCTTAGGAAGGTAAGGGATATTGAATAGGCTGCTTCTCTGCAGTGTACCAAAATTTTAAGGAGTGTGGGAAGGCCTCCCTTGGATGATTTTGATAGGTTACCTCTTCCCATCAAGGTTCTATAAGAATCAGTAGATCAGCTCTAGGTGTTATATAAGTGATGATTTGCTGGATTCTACTCCTGAAACTAATATCACACTATATGTTAACTAAAGTTTAAATAAAAACTTGAAATATTAAAAAAATGAATCAATGGATCAGTATTTTTTTTAAGATTTTATTTATTTATTTGACAGAGAGAGACCACAAGTAGACAGAGAGGCAGGCAGAGAGAGAGAGAGAGAGAGAGAGGGAAGCAGGCTCCCTGCTGAGCAGAGAGCCGGATGCGGGACTCGATCCCAGGACCCCGAGATCGTGACCCGAGCCGAAGGCAGCGGCTTAACCAACTGAGACACCCAGGCGCCCCTGTACCATTTATTTTAGTTCTCTAGGTTTCATTTATGTATTAAGTTTGCCATTAGAGAGCTAAATATATGGATTTTGTGATAATTAAGGTAAAAATATACTCCTTTACAGAAATGTTACTAAGCTTTGACTAATTACTATATTGATTATATTTGTAAGTATGATGAAACAATCAATTACCTGAAGAACATTTTTTATATCTTTAAAAAAGAAAACTATAGATGAAAATATCAAACTACTGTTATTCTATCTTATTTATACAACAACTTCATATGGTAAAATCTGATGTGAGTTTTAATAAAGGAAAAAATAATAGGTTTTCTATATATGAGTGTTTGTTTCATCTGTAATAGGAGACATGATTTCTAATCATGGCCTTGGTTCTACCTAACCAGGGTATAGGACTAGATGATATGCAAACTTCTTTTAACTTTAAAATTGAATACCTCATCAGGAAAAAAATCCCTTTCTTTCTCCCTGCCAGAAAGTTGACCAAAAATTACCGCCAAATGGTAACTTACTTATTTGCAAGTATGTAATAATATGTACTTTTCCTGTTTCCTTTTAAATGTTCTATTTTGTTTTATTCATCTGTGATTTATTTTTCACTGTCTTTTATTCCTGTAAAATACCTTAAGTCCTTGAAAACAGGTGGGACATAAAATGGCATAATTCTAGTGTGGACTAGAGCTGACTGGACAGAATGACACATTTCACATTCGATTCTTGATTTTAAGTGATGTAAAGAGACCAAGTAATGCAGTCTAGTAAGCAGAAGCATTTGAAACAGGTCTGATATGTCTAACAGAGTCAGGAGAAATTAATACTTTTTGTAGACTGTACACATACACACAATTAAACATATAAACATATGTGTGAGGAGGCAGAGAAGAGGGAGTGGGAGAGAATAAAAATGAAAAAGGAATCCTAATAAAAGTCAAGGTAATTCATTCTAGTACTCTAGATGTAAAAATCTATGAAATGTACTTTTTTCAGCCATTAGATCTATTTGCTAATGACTTTTCCTCATTTTTAAATTTTAAGGTAACAAGACCTTCCTTTAAGATACAAATACAAATAAACATTTTCTTTGACTCTGAGAATAGCTTATTTTGGCTGAGATTTTTATTTTAGAATTAGTTTTTTGATCTGTATGTTTTTCATTCTTTGGAAAGAAACAAAATTAAATATAAGTTTAAAAATGTCTTGACTTTTTAAAAGTTTTTATTTCAATTCCACTAAGTTAACATAGAGTGTAATATTAGTTTCAAGTGTACAACACAGTGCTTCAGCACTTTCATTCCTCATCCTGTGCTCATCACAAGTGCACTCCTTAATCCCCATCATCTAGTTCACCCATCCCCCACCTGTCTTTCCTCTGGTAACCCTCAGTTTGTTCTCTAAAAAAAAATGTGTTGACTTTTAAATTTCTGTAAGTTCCATGGCTACTTCTCAGGTTTGAGTAACCTGAGAACATCCGTTTATTTTCCCTTATAGACCAGGGAAGATTTTTAGCTTCTTTCTGTTACAACCTGAGATAGCTGAGAATTTCACTTTTTTCAGGGACTAAACAGAACTCTGTTCATAGAAGTTTCTCTCAGTTGGTGTCTCCTTTCTCTTTAACATACACTTTACTTTTCAATGTTTCAGATACACTGAGAAAGAAGGAGAGTACCTGAGCAAGAAAGTGGTGGCTAAAGAAAACAAAATTCGTTTTAGAAGTAGTCAGGTAGTCAGGGGTGAGGAAAGTTCTGTTGGTTCCCATTCTTCTCTGCCCAAATACTTTCCTAGGACTTGCCAATGTTTAAAAACCTACAATTAGAGCTTAATGTACTCCAGAATTAGTGCTCCATGCCTCCATTGGTTTGAGCTAAACAGGAACTCTCCTTGGACTTTTTTTTTTTGGGAGGGGGAGCTTATTTTTTTCCAAGCAAAATAGTATTGTCTATATTAAAAATATATTAAACTAATGATATTCAAAGAAAAGGATACTTTGCTTACCTAGGATGGTTACTTCAAAATGCCCAAGGCTTAGGGCACTCTTAAAGTCCTCAAGGTTTTGGGGCCTTCCCTCTGGTGGTGTGTACTTTGCAGGCTGAGAATTAAACTGCTCAGTAAGAAACTTCCTCTTCTCGAAAATAAATTTTCGTGGAATACTTTCAGGATAAACATGGCTGTAATGCAGGTGATCAATTAAGCCAAACTTCTTCTCTCTCCACAGCTGACTTTCCCACCTATCGCCTATAGGTCTTTTGGCTTTTCCTGCGGTACTGGTGCTTGCGCTTTCTTGACCTATTAAAGAAAAATGAGATAGATACAATGGACTTGCAAACTAATCAAATTAAATCATTCAGTACAAAAAAGTACAGATTAATGAGGAATAGCTTAATTAACTTTAAAAATCAAATAACCACATATAAAATGTAAATTGAATGTCCAAAAGATAATTCTTATTAAAGAGAGAACAAAATTCATTTCAAAATAAACTTTACCTTCAAAATATTAGAAACTGATATTGTTTTTCTCTGTTGCTGGAATTATGAAGATTTGTAATTACCTTCCTTACATGTTTTCTGTATTTGCTAAACTCTCTTAAATAAACATATATTCCTTTTATATTCAATGAAAAATTCAAGTTAAGTCCAATTCATAACTGTTAGAGATGTGACCTCCACTCACTATTGGTGGAATTTAAGCTTCAAATAAAATTTGTTAATCTTTGCTAAAAGGAGCCTGAACAGACACAAAATACAGTCTTCTTCATGGCTATAACTCTCCTTCAGGAAAATCACTTATTATATACTTATTATATACTCCTTTCTGATCTAAATAACATGGAAAACAAAGAGGGAACTAAACTCAGATGAAAAATCCCTGCAATTCGTAATTGTTTTCTATCATCAAGTCAATTTATCACTTATGTACAGTTTATCTAACACATTCAGTTTCTAAGGCAGAATATAATTTCTCCCCTACACATTATGACATTCAGTCATTCTTTCTTTCATTCAACAAAAAATTAGTGAGTACTTATTAAATATATTCCAAATACTGTCTAAAGAATTTGGTAAAATAATATTTTAATTGAATAATACACCCTAGGAGCTGAAGGCACGTGACATAATCAGAAAAAACAGATATTGGAAACAGACTCTCATGTTGTCAGTTCTGCTAGCTGAGACAAGCTGACAGCAACTCTGTTCCAGAATTCACCAAGGTTGCTGAATTGCTTCCTTGCAGGTGGCCCATGCCTTGGTGCTCATTATTATCCTAGGTTAAAGAACCATGCTAGTGCTGAAGGGGGTTTCAATAGCAAAGTTTCAATGTGATTGATACACAACTTCTGCTTTTGAAATATACCCTATTCTCACATCACTTTTTTTTTAAACCTCTCCAGAGACTTACTAAAAATTTCTTATGGGGTAAAGTTCTAGACTGAGTTGTAAGTGAAGATAAAGAAGTTGAATACACATTTCTTACTCTCCAAGAACTCAAACCACTATAGTATTATAAGAGTTTAATTCAAAATTCAGTTGATCAACACACTTAATCTCCTATAATAATGCTTGATAACAAAAAGGATAAAAAGGTAATTGCACATGAAAAAGAATGAAATTAATCAAAGCCAAGAGAAAAACCCAGTTAACAGGATTAAACTGAGAACTGTAGAATGATTTAATCTTTTTTATTTTCTAAAATAGGCTTCCTTTCCCCAAGCTGATGAAAGTACATAATTAGAACAACAATAAGTAGCTATCACAATGACTCAAGTTATAGTGAACATTTCTGACTTATTCTAAAATATAGCATCCAAAAAAACAAGTTATAAGCTATTCCAATTTTTAAAAATTAAATAATCACATCTACCTTACAGGAAAAAAAACCCTTATGACTGACCCTGTCAGGAATAAGTCAAAGTATTTGCTATGCTTTGTTTGAGTATTGGTATCAAGGACTAGCAAGGTATAAATTTTTATCTGAAAAATTCCTTTGAAAATTCTGCTTTTTTATTTTAGTAACGTGGGACTGTAACGTGGAACCCTTATTATATGTTCACAATTATTACAAATGGGCATGATCTCAGTACAAGAGATACTGTCAGTCACTGTTTGTGAATGGCAAGATTTTAAAGGCAATAATTAGGAGACAAAAATACGGCTAGAATTCACATTTTTCTAAAAATATGATGGAAAATTATGAACTGGAATTCTTTTATTTTTAGTTTGAATACTACTAAATGTGAAACACATTATGTTTTTAGGCCTAATGCACAACAAAGATAAAGGTTAATTACTTAAAAAATATGTTTTTGCATATATATGTATACATATATATACACACACATATATACATGATTATATGTTATAAACATAACTTATTTTAATGATTCATTTTACCCTAATTTCTGGTGAGAGTAGACTTACATTTTAGTGGAGAAAATTTTAGTAGAAGACCACATTAAAGTTGTGAGGTAAAAAAAAATACCCAACATATTATAAACATATGTATGTAAGAATGGTGATTTTGTTTCTTCACAAAATCTACTCTGAGCATTTTATTATATGGATAAAAATGATGGGCAGGGATGTATGGAGGCATTTGGGAGGGTGAAGAGCTATTTTCTTTGCCTCTTCCCCGCTTACATCAACTAACTTCAACTTGGTGTAAGAGCTACAAGGCTAGAAAAGAACAGGGTATTTTTCATTCAGTAGCAAGTATAAAATAGACTTTTGAAAAAAATGTGTAAGTCAGAGGCTACCTATAATGTTACTGTTACTGTCATACTCAACAGTGAAAAATTGAAAGCATTTTCTCTAAGAACAGGAACAAGACAGGATATCCTCTCTTACCACTTTTCTTCAATAGAATATTGGGAATCTTAACCACAGCAATAAGACAAGAAAAAAAGGCATCTAAATTGGAAGGGAAGAAGTAAAACTGCCACCATTTGCAGACAATGTAATATATACATTCCTAAAGTCTGCACCAAAATAAAAACAAAAACAAAAAAACCCACAAAAAAACAAAAACCAGTTAGAACTACGAAACAAATTCCGTAAAGATGAAGGATACAAAACCAATATACAGAAATGTGTGGTATTTCTATACACTAGTAACTATCAGAAAGACAAATTAAGAAAGCAATCTCATTTACAATTGTACCAAAGGGAAAAAAATACCTGAAAGTCAATTTAACCAAGGCAGTGAAAGACCTGTACTATAAGACACTGAAGGAAGAAACTGAAGATGAAACAAACAAATGGAAAGATAGTCTCTGTTCATAGACTGGAAAAATATTGTTAAAATGTCCATACTACTCAAAGCAATCTATAGATTCAATGCAATCCCCATCAAAATTCTAATGGCATTTCCCACAGAGCTAGAACAAGTACTTCTAAAATTTGTATGGAACAACTAAAGATCCTAAATAGCCAGGGTAATCTTTAGAGAGAATAACAAAGCTGAAGGTATCATACTGGCAGATTTCAAACCATAGTACAAAGCTTATAGTAATCAAAACGGTATGGTGCTGGCATAAAAATAGACACAAAGATAAAGGTAAGAGAACTGAGAGCCCAGAAAGAAACCCACATTTATACAGACAATTAATTTATGGCAAAGGAGCCAAGAGCATACATTGGAGAAAGGACAGCTGTTTCAATAAGTGGTGCTGAGAAAACTGGTTAGTCCCATGGAAAAGATGAAACTAGACTGCTAATTTACACCATACAGAAAAATTAACTCAAAATGCATTAAAGATTTGAATGTAAGACCTGAAACCATAAAATTCCCAGAATAAAACATAGGCAGTAAGCTCCTAAGGCACTAAGACATCAGTCTTAGAGATGTGTTTCTTTATCTGACTCCAAAGGCAAGGGAAGCAAAAGAAAAATAAACAAATGGGATTACATCCTACTAAAAAAGTTTTGCACTGCAAAGTAAACCATCATCAAAACAAAAAGGCAACCTACCCAATGGGAGGAGATATTTGCGTATATCCAATGAGGAATTAATATCTAAAATACAGAAAGAACTCATACAACTCAACAATAAAAAAAAATGATTTAAAGGGGGCAGAAGATCTAAAAACACATTTTTCCCAAAGAAGACATACAGATGGCCAATAGGCACATGAGAACAAGTTCAAACCACTAAATACTAGGAAAATGCAAATCAAAACCACAACAAAATATCACCTCAAACCTGTTGGAATGGCTATTATAAAAAAGACAAGAGATAACTATTGGAGAAAGTGTGGAGAGAAAGGAACCCTCACATACTGTTGGTGGAAATGTAAATTAGTGTAGCTGCTAGGAAAACAACAAGGAGCCTTTTAAAAAAATTAAGAATAGATTTATCATATATATCTAGCTGTTCCACTTCTGGATATTTATCCAAAGAATACAACACCACTAATTTGAAAAGATATATATATCCTTATCTTCATTGTCACATCATTTACAGTAGCTCCAATAAAACATCTTAGAGCATGTCTCCTTGTGTACTCAACAAATAGGTCAGAGGGTATAACATATTTGGTATTGTCAAATTACTCTCAAAAGTAGTAGTACAACATTTATATGAGAAAGGGGAGCATGACTCATTTTCTTTGAAATACACACATATCTGCTTATATTATAAAACAAACAATGGAAAAATACATTATAGAATGAATTAAAAAGTTACCTACAGTGGGTGAGAAGGAATCAGGGATAAAAAATAAACTTCTTTAAATATGTATTCTTTTTCTATATTTGACTATTGAACTATGAAAATCATTTAGAAAATTAAGTATTTATTTAAAGAAATCAATCTTTAAGCATCAAAATAAAAGACATGAACCTAAATTTCTATCTACTTGATAGTATACCCATACAGAGAGAGATATCACAAGTGGCTTTAAAGAATAATAATTCACTAATCCCTAGTTGGCATATTCAAAGACAAAATAATCACAAAACAAACAAAACAAACCTTAAATTTTTTCTAGTAAAATTGTTGTTATAAATGTTGAGGTGATTATTCTGGAACTGTTTTTATACGTGGTGAGTGAAAGCAAATAAACTACTGTGTAATATTCTGATTCTGTCATCTCCAGGGTCTTCAGAGCCAGGATTCTTGTAATGAAAAGAAGCTTCTTCTATCTTTATCATCTAAGTCAAAATTCTGTAGTTATGAATTTGAATTGAAAATATAAAAATGAAATCATGACATATTTTGTTTTAACTAAGCAACCAACCAGTCAGCTGAGTGCATTTTCAAGTTCTGTCCACCGCAAAGGTCTAGAAATAATAACTAGACCAATACCAATCAATACCCATAATGCATCATCTGTAGTCTTTAGATACCAGAGCTCTGTGGAAAAATAGCTGATTCTATGTCTGGAGCAGAAAATGTTCACAAGGAACGTGGATATACTTTGTCAAACCAGTTATCAAAAAGCTATTAAAACAATTAGAGTCATATCAAAAGGACTCATAAGCAAATTTTAAGAGTTTCCTACTAGCCAAAGACAAAATAGCATGACCAGCAATGAGTATGGTAATTGTGAGAGAAAGAAACACATCAAATATATTTAAATCTATGAGTTCATAGCATTATTAAAAATACCAACAACAAAAAACTAATAGATGATTTGGAAAATTCTAGGGGTCCAACTCATTACTTTGAAAATTGATAAAGAGAAAGAATCAAGCATCTATCCTGCCTTTCCTCAATGAACTGTACATCTTAGTAACCAAATAATAAATTAGAAGTTTTTCCTTATAAGGCTATTTCAGTTACTAAATGAAGAAGGAGTGATAGAATTAGGTTATGACCATTTCACAGCCTCTTATGAATTAATGGACCTCAGCATTTATTATCAGCAGCCACTAACAATATCAAGAAACGACAAAACTTTATGAGTTGAGCAAAATGGCAGAGTAGGCAGCTCAAAGCTTCCATTCCCCCCACCCCAGAAACATTAAAAAATATGTAGAAACTATCAGAAATTACTTTTTCAGAAATCTATAAAACAATCAAATGTTTACAGCAACAAAGTGAATGCCAAATCAAGAAAAAGTTCACCTGCAGGGTACCAGACTGGCTCAGTTAAGCGTCTGCCTTTAGCTCAGGCCAGGATCTCAGGGTCCTGAGATTGAACCTCCCATCTGGCTCCCTGCTCAGCAGGAAGTCTGCTTTTCTTTCTCCCTCTGACTTTCCACCCAATTGTTTTATCTCTCTCAAATAAATAAAATCTTTTTAAAAAGAAAAAGATCACTTAAAAATATTAGGAAAACTTTGTGGCATTTTTACTTGCCTTTGTCCCACTCTTTCCCCACCAGGGTAGGATTCCTAAAGAAGGCAACCTGCATTTCCTAGTATGGGACCCTGGTACAGAGCAGATACTATTCACAAATTATTGTGTTTTCTGTTCTAACATGTCTGGAAGATTTCTGAAGGACTAATACAAGACTTCTGTCTCTGTTTCACCTAATCTGGAACTCAAGCAGGCTGGAATAGCAGTAGTCATTTCTGGAAAACATTGGAATGTAGACAGAGAACCCACAGACACCTGGGACAGAAGATTACAGTTGAGACATAAACACCCTAAGGCCAGAGAGGAAAAAGCCAGGGACAACATTTTGTTGGGAAATTGGTGTATTCAAAATCATTCCTGTATCTTGGGAAATTTAGAAAGCCAAGTGCACACTCAGTTTAAGATGCATATGCAAAAAAGACCTCAAAATGGATGAAAGACCTCAATGTGGGATAAGAATCCATCAAAATCCTAGAGGAAAACATTGGCAATAACTTCTTCAACATCAGCCACATCAACTTCTTTCAAGACACGTCTCCAAAGGCAAGGGAAACAAAAGCGAAAATGAACTTTTGGGACATTGTCAAGATGAAAACCCTCTACACAGCAAAGGAAACAGTCAACAAAACAAGGAGGAAACCCACCAAATGGGAGAAGATATTTGCAAATGACACAACAGACAAAGGGCTGATATCCAAGATCTATAAAGAACTTCTCAAACTCAATACCCAAAAAACAAATAATCAAGTCCAAAAATAGGCAGAAGACATGAGCAGACACTTTTCCAAGGAAGACATACAAATGGCTAACAGATACATGAAAAAGTGTTCATCATTAGCCATCAGGGAAATTCAAATCAAAACCACACTGAGATACCACCTTACACCAGTTAGAATGGCAAAAATCGACAAGGCAAGAAACAAGAAGTGTTGAAGAACATGTGGAGAAAGGGGAACCCTTGTACACTGTTGGTGGGAATGCAAGTGGGGGCAGCCACTTCAGAAAACAGTGTGGAAGTCCCTCAAAAAAATTAAAAATAGTGTTACCCTATGACCCAGCAGTTGCACTACTGAGTATTTACCCCCCAGCATACAGATGTAATGAAAAGGGCCCTATGCACCCCAAAGTTCATGGCAGCAATGTCCACAATATCCAAAATGTGGAAAGAGTCGAGATGCACTTCAACAGATGAATGGAGAGAGAAGATGTGGTCCATATATGCAATGGAATATTACTCAGCCATCAGAAAGGATAAATACTTAGTTTTTGCATCAATATAGGTGGGAATGGAAGAGATTATTCTAAGTGAAATAAGTCAAGCAGAGAAAGTCAATTATCATGTGGTTTCACTTATTTGTGGGACATAAGGAATAGCATGGAGAATATTAGGAGAAGGAAGGGAAAAATGAAGGGGGGTAGAAATGGGGGACAAACCATGAGAGACTATGGACTCCAAGAAACAAACTGAGGGATTCAGAGGGGAAGGGAGTGGGGGTATGGGTTAGCCTGGCGATGGATATTAAGGAGGGCATGTATTGCATGGAGCACTGGGTATTATAGGCAAACAATGAATCATGGAACACTACATCAAAAACTAATGATATACTGTATGGTGACTAACATAACATAATACAAAAATTAAAAAAAAGAAAACAAAAATTTGTATGTCAAGGATTCTATATCCAACAAAACTGTCCTTCAAAAATGAAAGAGAAATTAAGGCATTAGAAAATTAACAAAAGCTGAAGGACCTACCCCACAAAAAATGCTAACAGGAGTCCTTCAGGTTGACATGAAAGGACACTAGGCAGTAACTTGAAGCTTTATTTAGAAATAAAAATCTCTATTAAAAGTAACTACATGGGCAAATATAAAAGTCAGTATAATTGTTTTTAGTTTGTAGCTCCACTTTTTTTTACATAAAAACAAACATCTATAAAACAAAATATAATTATAAATCATGTTATAGAGCACACAATGTATACAGATGTAATCTGTGATAACAAGAACATAAATGGGGGGATGTGAGAGCTGTACAGGAACACAATTTTTATATGCTTTTGAACTTACATTGACATCAATTCAAACTACATTGTTATAAATTTAGAATGTAAAATTTAACCCCCATGGCAACCACAAGTAAAATATCTAAAATATATATACAGAATAAAATGTGAAGGAAATAAAACCAAGTCGCTATAAAAAAATCTACTCAACATAAAAGAAGGCAGTAATAGAGGAAATGGACAAAAAAGTGTAAGAGAAACTGAAAACAACAAATGGCACAGACATGTCCTTTTGTATCAAAAATTACATTAAATTCTACAAATGCAGAGACTGGAAAGTGGGAAAAAAAAAAAAACAGGCAAAGAGATGCTGCCTATAAGAGACTCAATTTAGCTTCCAGGACACCAATAAACTGAAAGTAAAGGAGTAGAAAAAGCTATTTTATGCAAATCGTAACCAAAGGGGAGCTGAGATGGCCATAATAATATGGGACAAACTAAAATTAAAATAAAAAAAAACTGTTACAAGAGAAAAGGGAGAACATTATGTGTTGATAGGAGTCAATTTATCAAAAAGATATAACTATAAATTAATATGCACCTAAAAACGCAGTCCCAAAGTATGTGGAAAAGAACTTTTACAGAACTGAAGGAAGAAATAGTTCTATAATAATAGTGGGTGACTTTGGTACAGCACTTTGAATAATGGATGAATATATACAGAGAAGGTGAATAAGGAAAGACAGGTACAGACAACACTATAAAACAACTGGAACATATATGGAACACTTTACCCAACAACAATGGAATATACATTCTTATCAAAAAAACACATGAAACATCTCCAGGATAAACCATGTATCAGGACACAAAACATGTCTCAATGAATTTATAAAGATTGAAATTATATAAAATATCTTGTTTATTTTCATTTTTTTCAGATTTATTGAGGCATAATTGACAAAATTTGTATATATTTACAGTGTACAATATGATAGTTTGATATAAGTATACCCTGTGAAATGAATACCACAAGCAAGCTAATTAACATTCATTTCTTCACAGTTACCTATTTTGTTGTAACACCTAAAGTCTACTCTTAGCAAATTTAAAGTATTAAATATAGTATGTATAACCATTATGCTGTACATTAGATTCCTTAGAACTTAATCATTTTATAACTTAAAGCTCTTATCTACTGACCAACTTCTCTCCATTTCACACAGCCCTCAGCTCTTGGCAACTTCTGATCTCTCAGGTTTTCTGAGTTCTACTTGTTTAGATTCCACATATAAGTAAGATCATACAATCTTTGTGTTTCTATGTGTGGATTATTTCACTTAGCACAATGTCCTCCAGGTTTATCTGCATTGTCAAAATGGCAAAATTTCCTTCTACTTTATGGCTGAATGCTATTCCATTATATATAGATAGATAGATCATATTTATTTTAAAGATTTTACTTATTTATTTGACAGACAGATATCACAAGCAGGCAGAGAGGTAGGCAGAGGCGGGGGGGAAGCAGGCTCCCCACTGAGCAAAGAGCCTGATGCCAGGCTTGATCCTAGGACCCCGAGATCATGACCTGAGCCGAAGGCAGGGGCTTAACCCACTGAGCCACACAGATGCCCCAGAGAGAGATCATATTTTTTATCCATTCATCAGTCAATGGACAAGAAAGTTGTTACCATTATAACCTGCTGTGATAATGCTGTAATGAATATGATAGTACAGATAGAGCTGTGATACTGTTTTTATTCCCATTGGATATATACCAGAATTAAGATTTCTGGAGTGTATGGTAGGTGGGTCTATGTTCAGTTTACTAAAAGACTTGCATACTGTTTTTCAAATAGTCACATCAATGTACAATTTTTTTTAAGTTTCTTTTAAAGATTTTATTTATTTATTTGACAGACAATGATCACAAGTAGGCAGAGAAGCAGGCAGAGGGAGAGAGAGGAGGAAGCAGGCTCCCTACTGAGCAGAGAGCCCAATCCCAGGACCCTGGGATCATGACCTGAGCCGAAGGCAGAGGCTTTAACCCACTGAGACACCCAGGCGCCCCTCAATGTACAATTTACATTCCCACCAAAAGCACACAAGATTTCCTTTCCTCCATACCCTTACCAACACTTACAAAGTATCTTCTATGACCACAATGGAATGAAACTACAATAATTTAAGGAAAACAGAAGAATTACCAAATATGTGGAAATTAAACAATACCCTCGTGTGTGTGTGTGTGTGTACACAGTCTGGGTTGCCCACCATTATGGCTCTAATACCTGACAAGAAAATGGGCAGCAGTTGCAGAGAAAACCTGCATTAAATGTGGATTTCTTTAAATAATACACTTAAAGCAACTAATAGGTCAAGAAAAAAATCACAAAGGAAATTAAAACTACCTGGAGATGAGTGAAAACAAAAATCCAACATAAAACTTATAGAATGCAGTGAAAATGCTATCAGAGGGAAATTTATAGCTGAAATAGTAGAATTAAAAAAGAAGATCTCAATTCAACTACCTAACATACTTTAAGGAATGAGAAATATAGAAAATTAAAGTCAAAGTTAAGAGAAGGAAATAATGATGCTTAAAGCATATATAAATGAAATGGAGGATAGAAAAATAATAGAATCTGTGAAACCAGAAGTTCATCATTTGAAAGATCAACAGAATTGTTCTTTACCTAGACTAACTTCCTAAAGAAGAGAGAAAACACAAATAATTAACATCAGAAATGAAAATGGGATTTATTACAGAAATAGAAAGTATTAGAATACTATGAACAGTCATATGCTAACAAATTAGATAACCTAGATGAAATAGAGAAATTCCTAGAAATAAATTACCTAAACTTGCTCAAGAAGAAATAGAAAATCTCCAGAGATCTATAACAAGAGGTTGAATGGGTATTCAAAAATCTCCCAAACAAGAGAAAACCAACATCAGATGGCTTCAATGGTGAATTCTATCAAACACTTTTTAAAGAATTAATGCCAATCCATCTCAAAAATCTTCCAAAAAACACAAGATGAGAGAATACTTCCTAAGTCATTTTATGAGGGCAGTATTGCCCTGATATCAGTATTACCCTGATACCAAGGTCAGATAAAAAAAATCACTAGAACAGAAAATGGCAGACTAACATATCTTAATAATACAGATGCATAAGTACTCAACAAAATCCTAGCAAACCAATTTCAATAACTTCTTAAAAAGATTATACACCGTGACCAAGTATGAACTAGTCAAGAAATATAAGGTAGTTCAACAAAAAAAGATCAGTAAATATAATACATCACATCAATAGAATGAAGGTAGTACCACATAATCATCTTATCTGGTACCAAAAAAGACATCTGAGAGCTTGAGTTGGAAGGCACATGTGGAAGGAGCACATTCCCTAGCTGAACAGACATTGTGTTCCAGAATGCCTTAAATGATCAGAAATAAGAACACTATTAACTAGAAGTTAAAAATTAATAAACCAGGAAGTTTTCTGATAAGTCCTGCCAAGACATACATTCCAGAAAGGAGAAAGAAGATGGCAGCAGAGTAGTAGGACCCTACACATATCGTGTTCCATGAACGCAACTAAATAACCATGAAATTATCCTAAATACCCCATAAATAGACCTGAAGACTGACAAAACAAACTCCATAACTAATGGGAGAGAAGAAGCCACACCAAAGATGGAGCAGGAGACATGACTGGCTTTGGTAATGTGCAGAAGGCAGAAATTTAGACAAAATGCTAAGATGGAGGAATCTTGTTCCAAATGATGGAACAAGGTAAGGCCATGGCCAGAGATCTAAGTGAAACAGATATAAATAACATGCTTGTTGGAAATTTTAATGTAACAATCATAAGGATATCCACTGGGCTTGAGAAAAGACTAGAAGACATCAGTGATACCCTTACTACAGAGAAAAAAAACAGTTAAAAAAGAATCAGTCTGAGATGAAGAATAGATTAAATGAAATTGAAAATAGGCTTGATGCAATGAGCATTAGGTTGCAAGAAACAGAGGAATGAATTAGTGACCTAGAAGACAAAAGAATGGAAAATAATGAAGCTGAAAAAGAGGGAGAAAGAAGAATAATGCAACAAGAGAACAGGCTTAGGGAACTCAGTGACTCCATCAAACATAATAACATTTGTATTCTAGGAGTTGCAGAAGAAGAGAGAGAAAAGGGGGAAGATAATTTATTTCAAGAATAACTGAAACAACACCTATCAAAATCAATAAAAGCAGGCCAACACTAAGACATATTGTAATTAAGTTGGCAAAATATAGTGAGACAGAAAAAAATCTTAAAAACAGCAAGACAAAAGAAGTCCTTAACTTAAAAGGGAAAACCCACAAGGCTAGCTGGAGATTTCTCAATAGAAACTTGGCAAAACAGAAGGGAGTGGCATAATATATTCAAACTACTGAATAGGAAAAATTTGCAGCCAAGACTACTCTATTCAGCAAGGCTATAATTCAGAATAGGAGAAATAAAGAGTTTCCCATACAAACAAAACTAAAGGAGTTTGTGAGCACTAAACCAGCCCTTCAAGAATATTAAAGGATACTCTGAGTAGAAGGGAAAGACCAAAAGTGACAAAGACAAGAAAGGAATAGAGAAAATCTCCACGAACAATGACAAAACAAGCAATAAAATGACACTAAATACATATCTGTCAATAATTACTTTGAATATAAATGAACTAAATGCTCTAATTAAAAGATACAGCTGTCAGAATATATTAAAAAAAAAAAACAAGACCCACCTATATGCTGTCTATAAGAGACTCATTTTAGTCCTAAAAACAGCTGCAAATTGAAAGTGAAGATATGGAGAAATATTTATCATGCAAATGAATATCAAAAGAAAGTCTGAGTAGCAATAAGAATCTTGGAAAATCTAGACTTTAAACCAGACTGCAACATGAAACGAAGAAGGGCAGCATACATAATAAAAGGGACAATACAATAAGAAGATATAACAATTCTAAATATTTATGCACCCAACATGGGAGCACTCAAATATATAAAACAATTAATAATAAAGGAGATAATTGATAATAATATGATTATAGTAGGGGACTTTAATACCTCACTTATATCAATGGATATATAAACAGAAAATCAACAAGGAAACAGTGGCTTAAAATGACACACTGGAGGGGCGCCTTGGTGGCTCAGTGGGTTAAAGCCTCTGCCTTCAGCTCAGGTCATGATCCCAGGGTCCTGGGATCGAGCCCCACATTGGGCTCTCTGCTCGGCGGGGAGCCTGCTTCCTCCTCTCTCTCTGCCTGCCTCTCTGCCTACTTGTGATCTCTCTCTGTCAAATAAATAAAATTCTTTAAAAAAAAATGACACACTGGACTTAACAGATATATTCAGAACATTCCATATTAAAATAGCAGAATATACATTTTGTTCAAATGCACATGGGTCGTTCTCCATAATAGATCACATATTAGGTCATAAATCAAGCCTCATAAAGTAGAAAAAGACTGAAATCATACCATGCATCTTTTCTGACCACAACATTATGAAACAAGAAGTCAAGCACAAGAAAAAATTTGGAAAGACCGCAAATACATGGAGGTTAAATAGCATGCTATTAAACAATAAATGGGTCAACCAGGAAATCAGAAAACAAATTTAAAAATACAGGGAAACAAATGAAAATTAAAACCCAATGGTCCAAATCCTTTAGGACACAGCAAAAGCTGTCCCAAGAGGGAACTTAGAGCAAAACTAGGTTTACCTCAAGAACCAAGAAAAATCTCAAATAAACAACTGAGACTTACACCTAAAGGAGCTAGGAAAAAAACAACAAATTGAGCCTAAAGCCAGAGAAGGAAGGATATATAACCTTTATTATATAAAGGTTAGAGCAGAAATAAATGATACAGAATCTAAAAACAACAACAACAAATAAACAAACAAACAAAACAAAACTAAGAGAACAGATCAGCGAAACCAGGAGTTGGTTTATTGAAAAAGTAATAAACCTCTAGCCATACTTATCAAAAAGAAAAGAGAAAGGACCAAAATAAAATAATAAAAAACAGAGAAGAAATGAGAACCAATTCCACAGAAATAAAAACAATTATAAGAGAATATTATGAAAAACTACACGCTATGAAAGAATTTGAAGATGACACAAAGAAATGGGAAGATATTATATACTCATGGATTGGAGGAACAAATATTGTTAAAATGTCTGTACTATCCAAAGCAATTGAGAGATTTAATGCAATCTGTATCAAAATACCAACAGCATTTTTCACAGAAATAGAATAAACAATCCCAAAATTTGTGTGGAATCACAAAAGACTTTGGATAGCCAAAGAAACATTGAAAAAGAAAAAAAAGCTGGAGGCACACAATTCCAGACCTCAAGTTATATTACAAAGCTGTAGTGATCAAAATAGTATGGTATGAGCACAAAAATAGAAACATAGATTGATGGAACAAAATAGAAAACCCAGACAGGAACCCATAACTACATGGTCAATTAATCTTTGACAAAACAGGAAAGACTATCCAATGGAAAAAGACAGTTTCTTCAACAAATAGTGTTGGGGAAACTGGACAAGGAACATGCAAAAGAATGAAACTGGACTACTTTCTTATACCATAACAAAAATAAACTAAAAATGGGTTAAAGATATAAATATGAGATCTGTAACTATAAAAATCCTAGAGGAGAACACAGGCAGCAGCCTCTTTGACCCCAGCTGTAGCAACTTCTTACAAGACATTTTGCTGGAAGTAAGGGAAACAAGGGACTATGTCAAAATTAAAAGCTTCTGCACAATGAAGGAAAGAACCAACAAAACTAAAAGGCAACCTATGGAATGGAATAAGATATTTGCAAATAACATGTCTGATAAATGCTTAGTATCCAAAATATATAAAGAACTTATACAACTCAACAACTAGAAAATGAATAACCCAATTAAAAATTGGCAAAAGACATGAATAGACATGTTTCCAAAGAAGACATAGAGCTGGCCAACAGACATGAAAAGATGCTCAGCATCACTCATCATTGGGGAATTTGATATTAAAACTATAATGTGGTATCACTTCATACCTATTGGAATGACTAAAATCAATTACAGAAGAAACAACAGATCTTGGTGAGGATGTAGAGAAAGGGGAACCCTGTTATGTTGTTGGTGGGAATGCAAACTGATACAGCCCCTGTGGAAAATAGTATGGAGTTTTCTCAAAGTGTTAAAAATAGAACTATCCTACAACCCAACAATTGCACTACTAGGTATTTAGTCAAAGAATACAAAAATACTAATTGAAAGGGATATATGTACCCTGATGTTTATAGCGACATTATTTATAATATCCAAATTATGGGGCAGCCCAAGTTCCCATACACTGATGAAGGCATAAGGAAGATGTGGTGTGTGCATGTGCATGCATGTGCCCATGCTCACACACACAATGGAATATTACTCAGCCAAAAAAAGAATGAAATCTTGCCATTTGCAATGACATGGATGGAGCTAGAGTGTATTATCCTAAGCAAAATTAGTCAGAGAAAATATAAATACCATATGATTTCATTCATATGTGGAATTTAAGAAACCAAACAAATGATTAAATGGGAGAAAAGCAAGTGAGAGGCAAACCATGAAAGAGACTCTTAAGTATAGAGAACAAACTGATGGCTATTGGAGGGGAGGTGAAGGGTGGGGATGGGGGAAATAAGACAGGGGTTAAAAATTGCTCATGTTGTAATGAGCACCATGTGTTGTATGGAAGTGCTCAATCACTGTTCTCTACAACTGAAACTATTATTACATTGTATGTTAACTTACTGGAACTTAGGTAAAAACTTTATTAAGATTTTTTTAATTTATTTGACAGACAGAGATCACAAGTAGGCAGAGAGGCAGGCAGAGAGAGAGGAGGAAGCAGGCTATCCACTGAGCAGTGAGCTGGATGCGGGACTCGATCCCAGGATCCTGGGATCATGATCTGAGCCGAAGGCAGAGGCTTTAACCCACTGAGCCACCCAGGTGCCCCAAGTAGAAACTTTAAAAAAGGGCATCTGACAAAATCTAACACCTGTTCATCATTTAAAAAAAACTCAGAAAACTAGCAGTAGATGGGAATTTCCTCAGTATGAAAACAGGCTTTTATAAAAACTGCACAGCTAAAATAATACTCAATGATAAAGTACTGAAAGCTTTCCTCCTAAGTACAGAAAAAAGATAGGGATGTCCACTTTCACCACTGCTATTCATCATTGTAGTGGAAGTTCTATTCAAATAAATTAGATAAGGAAAAGAAATAAAATGAATCCATATTAAAAAGGAAGAAATAAAAGGACCTCTGTATGCATATGACATAATCCCATGTATACAAAATCTGCAAGAATCTGCAGGAAAGCAACTAGAGCTAATAAACCAGATCACAATATTTGTAGATTACAAGATCAACACACACAAGTTAGATGAGTTTCTATGAACCAACAATAACTAATCTGAATAAGAAATTAAGAAAGCAATTCCAGTATAATAGTAACTAAAAGAATAAAATACCTAGGAATAAATTTGAGCAATAAGTTAAAAGACGTGTGTACTAAAGACTACAAAACATCAATGAAATAAAATTAAGAATACCTAAACAAAAAAAAGACATCAATATTCATGGACTGGAAACCTTAATATTATTACTTGATCAATATTATCTAAAGTGGTCTACATATTCAATTCAATCCCTATCAAAATTTCAAGGGCGTATTTTGCAGAAATGGTAAAAACTGATCCATAAATTCATATGAAATTATAAGGAGTCCTGAATGCTAAAACAATCTTGAATTAAAATAACAAAGTTGAAGGACTCAGATATCCCAATTTCAAAACTTAGTACAAAGCTACAGTAATCAAAATAATGTGATCCTGGCTGGCATAGGGCCAGACATATAGATCAATAGAATAGAACTGAGAGTCTAGAAAGAAACACATACAATCTATGGTCATTTGATTTTCAAAAAGGGTATCAAGACAATTCAATGCGGGAAAGAGTTGCCTTTTCTTTCTTTCTTTTTTTTTTTAAGAGTTGCCTTTTCTATAAGTGGGATGGTGACAACTGAATTTCCACATACCAAGCTGGACCCCTATTCCATAGCGTATAGAAAATTAACTCAAAACAAAATATTTAGGTTATATTCCTACGTTTAGGACAAAAACCTAAATATATGAACTAAAACTATAAAACACATCGAAGTAAACAGGAATAAATCTTCATGATCTTGGATTTGACAATGGAATATTAGATAAAACACTAAAATCATGAGATTGAAAGAAATATTTAATAAAGTATGTAAAAAAAGAATTGATAAATTATACTTTATTAAAATAAGCAAAAGTAAATGAACAAGTGTTGGGCACAGCAAAGATGGCGCTGGCCTGCCTTCTCCTCCGGCTAGAAAAGGCGCCACCGTGGCAGTATTGGTGCCAACGTGGCGGTTTCGGTTCCGCATATCTCTGACTAGGTAACCAAACCCCATAGGCTCTCTCCCCGCTGACCTCATTTCCCATCCCCTACCCAATATAAGCTGCAACCCCGCTCAATAAAGTGAGATCCTGCTTCGACAGATCCCCCGAGTCTGGTGTGGTTCGTTAATGCGCCTGGACTCGCGACACTCGCCATCCCGCTCAGCCCCAGGAAGGGGTCTCCGGCTGGTCCGGTCGCCTCCACCCCTCCGAGGGAACCCCAACAAACAAGGATGTATTTTACCTTGTTGATGAGTTGGGACTTTATTTTACAGATGGTAGGATGTTTGTGAAATGTTTTAAGCAAGAAATATGAACTGGTTTTTAGTGTTTTGAAAAGACTGCTTTGGTGCCAGTGTAGAGAATGAATTTAAATGCCTCTTCTTATTACCGAAGTCTAGGAATTTTTATTCTGTCACTATTTTATTGTTTAATTGTCATAAGTAAACATTGATATGTGCAAAAAAACTCATTTGTGCATCACAGGACATTATCAGGGAAGTGAAAATAAAACATATAAAATAGAAGAAAACATTTGCAAATCATGTATCTGAGAAGGATTTAATATGCAGAATAAAAAAACCCACATCCAACAACAAAAAGGCAAACAACTCAATTAAAAAACTAGCACAGGAAGCCAATGTACATCTCTTCAATGAAGACATAAAAATGCCTAAAAAGCCCTTGAAAAGATGCTCAACATTATTAGATATCATTGAAATACAAATCAAAATCACAATGATATTTCACTTCTCACTAACGAGAATGCCTATAATAAAAAAGAAAAAAAAATAGAGAGAGAGAGAAAGAGAGAGAGAAAGAAAGAAAATAAATTCTGGATTTAGAGAAATGAGAGCCCTCATACATTCTTAATGGGAATGTAAAATGCTGCAGCTGCTATGGAAAATAGTTTGGCAGCTCCTCAAAATTTACCAAGTAATTATCATAGGACCCAGCAGTTTTACTTCTAGGTATATACTCAGAAGAATTGGAAACAGGGACCCAAACAAATACCTGTTCATTGTTCATAGCAGCATTATTCACAATAGTTAAAAAGTGGAAACAACTCCAGTGTCCATCAACAAATAAATGGATTAACAAAATGTGGCATGTATATGTTTGTGTGTGTGTAAATATTATTCAGCCATAAAAAGGAATGAAGTGCTGATACACACTAAAACATGCATGAACCTTGAAAACATGCTAAATGAAATAAGTAGACACAACAAATTTTGTAGATGTGGCACATATATACAATGAAATATTACTCAGCCATCAGAAAGAATGAAATATTGCCATTTGCAACATGGATGGAGCTAGAGTATAGTATATAATGCTAAATAAAATAAGTTAGTCAGAGAAAGAAAAATACCTTATGATCTCACTCATATGTGGAATTTAAGAAACAAAACAGATGAACATATTGGAGGGGGAAAAAGCAGGGAGGGAAACAAACCATAAGAGACTCTTAATGATCGAGAACAAACAGGGTTGATGGAGGGAAGTGGGTAGGGAATGGGCTAGATGGGTGATGGCTATTAAAGAGGGCATTTGTTGTGATGAGCAATGGGTGTTGTATGTAAGTGATGAATCGATGAATTCTACACCTGAAACCAATATTGCACTGTATGTTAACTAAAATGTAATAAAATTTTTAAAAAAAGGATCTGTAAGAGATTTATTAGTCACTTGCAATAGGAGGACTTAATTTGGATCCTAATTCAAATAAATGAAAAAAAGTTTTTAATGACATTTATGAGCCCACTGGAAATTAGAATGGTAGATGGATATTTGATATTAAGAAATTCTGTCAATTTCTTAAGGTATGATAATGATATTGTGGTCATATTAAAATAGTCCTTATCTTTTAAAGATATGCACTGAAATTTGTACAGATGAAGTGATATACTATGTGTTCAAGTAACATGGGATGAATGGGTGAAAGTACAGATAAAGCAAGATTGGTGAAGAGTTGATAACTATTAGGAACTGGGTGGTGGATAACATGTGTGTATTATCTATGTGGTTTTTTTAATGTAAGAATTTCCTTCATACTGTATTATGCCCATCAAATTATTATGAAAAATTTCATATTTACAACAAAATTGCAATAATTTTACAAGAACACTATGTATCCATTATTTAGTTTCTCCCATTTTAATGTACTGACTATGTCTATCTCTATCCATCCATTAATCCACCTTATTTATATTCTTTTCAAATAAATTGCAGGCTTCTGTTTCTTTTCTGGTAAGTGTTTCAGCATATCTATCATTACCTAATTTAATATTTTTAAAATATTTTCATATAAATTTACAACAAAATGCACAAATCTTAATTATGTGAATTTGACAAATATATATACACTCAGGTAACCAAAACCTCTCTCAGGATATGGGGGTTTCCATTACCCAATATTTTCTTTGTGCCCCTTCCCAGTCAATCTCCATATATCACTTCAACCTCTGTACTAAGGCAACTACTGTTCTGATCTACCAAAGATTAGTTTTTCTTGTTCGGGATCTTAATATAAATGAATTCATACAGTATGTACTCTTTTGTGTAATGTTTCTTTAACCTTCATAATATTTTAGAGTTTCATCTACCCTGTTACATGTGTCAATAGTTGGTTCCGTTTTATTGGGGAACAGTATTCTACTGCATGAATATACCACAATGTGTTTATTCGTTCTCCTATTGATGAAGAACTGGGCTATTTCCAGTTTGGGCTATTGTAAGTAAATATACTATTAATATTTTTAATACGCATTTTGTGAATATAGGGTTTTTATGTCTCTTGGAGTGAAATTTCTGGGTCCAAAGATAGGTATATATTTTGCTTTATAACTGCCAGCCACAACTTTGTACAATATGGTTGTATCATTTTACATTCACACTGTTGGTGTATAAGACTTCTTGTTGCTCCACATCCTCACAAACATTTGCTGTCAGCAGATTTTGAATGTTAGCCATTCTGGTGGGCATGTAGTAGTATCTTACTGTGGTACTAATTTGAATTTTCCTGATGACTAATATTGTTGAATACGTTTTCATATCCTTTCTGGCTATTCATAAATCTGTTTTGTAAATCATCTGCTAAAATCTTTTGTTCTTGTTTAAATGTGTTAGTTTGCATTTTTAATTATGCATATTAACACTTCATTATGTTTTGCACACCACTTCTGTCAGGTATATATTCTGACAATATTTACTCTCTACCCTCAGCTAGTCTATAAATTTTCTTTTTTTCCGTTTCTATTTTTTAATATTTTAGTTTATATTTAAATAAAATTTATATATATTTAACATTTATAACATAATGATTTGATATACATATACACAATAATACAAGTGATTACTATATAATTAATGTGTCATCTCCTCACATACATGATAGGTACCTGAAATCTACTCTTAGTATATTTCTAGTCTTCAATATAGTATTAATGGCAGTTATTATGCTATACATGAGATCTTTAGACTTACTCATCCTCCATAAATACAACATTATACTCTTTGACGGACATCTCCCCATTTCCCCCACGTCCCTGTCCCTGGTAAACACCATTCTTCTCTCTGCCTGTATGAGTCTGACATTTTTAAGTTCTGTATATAAGTGAGATCATGTAGTATTTCTCTTAACCATGTGTTTCTGAAGCTTTGACATCTGGGGCTTTGCTGACCCTGGACAGATTGCCCTTCCCAGGGCTAGCTAATTTTTAGAGACAGTAGACAACTTGCCTTGGAGCCTCACCTTTCATATGCAAACCAACCAACCCAGAGCCCACACCCCAACCACCTTTGTAAAAGGGCTCTCATATTTTAAGCCACTAATCCCCTAACCTAATCACCCCCGGGACAGGGACCAGACAACTAGGGTCAGTCTTTACACCCCAGAGCCTGCTGAAATTATTGAAACTAGTCAATCCTAAATCTGCTCATCTGCCTTGCTTGCTTGTTCTCACAGAAGCCACAATAAAGGCTCATGCCCTTGTTTTCCTGTCACTCTGCCTCCTGACTGACCCTGGCGCTTCCCATGGCATTGTGTGCTCCCTTCTCTTGAGATCTGTGAATATAACGACTATTTTTTCAATGGCAGTTGCCTTCTTATCTGATGGACTTGCCATACCTATATAAAACTAAAACCTATATTTTAAAATGAGGGTTCATTGTGCTATTCTGTTCACTTCTGTATATATGTGAAATTTTTAATAAGAATCTTTTAGTTAATGACATTGCTGCTATGAGCTGAATTGTATTATACCAAAATTTATATTTTGAATCTTTAACCCCCAGTCCCTTACATTGTGACTGTATAAAGAAAATAGGGACTTTAAAGAGGTGATTAATTTAAAATGGAGCTGATAGTGTGGGCCCTACTAATCTGAATGATATTCTTAGGAGAAAATTCAGATAAACAGTGACACCAGGGATGTGTACACACAGAGAGACAAACAGATCAGTACACAGCACAAAAAATGGCCAACTAAAAGCTATCGTGTGAGGCCTCAGGAGAAGGCCTGCCACCTTGGTCTTGGACTTGCAAACTTCCGAACTGTGAAAAATAAATTTCTTTTGTTTAAGCTACCCACTCTGTGGCATTTTATGGCAGCCCTGGCAAACTAATACAACTGCCTACCCCAACTAGAATACCAAGTCCATTAAATTAAGATAAGGAGTAGGTAAATGAGGCATCCTTGACTCTACTCATTTCCAGTTTTAATTAATACCTAGATATGATTGATTGTATTTTCAATTTTTTTCTCATCACTTCCTCTTCTCTTTTTCATTACCACTGTTCCATTCCTGGTATTTATCATCATTCATTAGTGTCTTTGACCCTAGAGTTGTTTCCCTTAAACCTGTCACCCTGATGGCTATCAGAGTAAGCTATTAAAATGTAAATTAAATTATGCCACACCACCACTTAATATCTTCCAAAGTCTCTCCCTTAATGTCTAGAGAATAAAGTCCAACTTTCTTCATATGGCATACCAGGTCCTCCATTAACATCGATCTTTAACATTTCTTCAGTCATTAGACTACTTCCTGCCTTACACTTTATACACCTCAACAGATAGTGGTTCCTTGAGATTTCCATGAAATGTCTTATCTTTTGTACCTGTGCTACCTACCTGTGTTGTAGGCTTATATACGCTTAGCTAATTTGACAAAACTCTATTCATCTTTTAAGATGAATACTTTCTCTAGACAGAAGAATTGGAAAAAGACATAGAATACCATAGTAACTACCAGTACATCCAATACCTAGAAATACACATTTTCAGACTTATATTTTACCATCTTTGCTTCAAATATTTTAATGTTTTAAACTTTGTTATTGAGGAAGTTTTAAAATATTGAAACTAGATAGGAGAGTACAATGAATCCCCTTGTATCTATCATCCAGTTTTAACATTTATCACCACATGACAAACATTCTTTCATATATATACTATGCTACTCCCATCTCTAGTGCTCTATTTTAAAGTCAGTCTTTGAGATATCATTCCACCTATAGATAATTCAATGTGTATCTTTAAAAGATAAGGACTTTTAAAAAAGATTTATTTTATTTATTTATTTGAAAGAGACAGAGAGGGAATATAAGCAGGGGAAGATGGAGAGGGAGAAGCAAGCTCCCCGTTGAGCAGGGAGCCTGACGCGGGTTCAATCCCAGGACCCTGGGATCATGACCTGAACCGAAGGCAGACCCTTAATGACTCAGCCACCCAGGCACCCCAAAAGGACTCTTTAAAACAAGAAAATAAACATGATATAACACATTAATAATAATTTAAGAATATTATCAAACATTACCAAAATATTATCAAATATTTTGTTCAAATTTTTCCCATTGTCTCATAAGTTATTTGCATTGGTTTGGTTTCATATAAAATATGAATAAAATAATGAAATAAATAGAACATTGGAGATGAGGTTTAAATCTCGCTTTTTTTAATATTCCTGTTCATATTCTCTTCCTTCCTTGCTTAGAGACAATCACTATAATTAATTAGCTGTGTATCTTTCCATTCCAGAGTAGATTCCTATATATGTCGCTATGAACAATAAATAGTTTGGCTTTGGATAATTTTAGAAATGTGTACAAATTAAAATGTAATACTCTCTTGTATTGTTTTATAAATTGTTATTTTAAGTTTTATATTCTTTCTTTTCTATAACTCTTTGTAGCTTTCTTTTTTATTCCTGGTCAGTATTGCTAGAGGTTTCTCTATTGTTTTAAATCTTTTCTTAAAAAAGACTTTATAATTCATTTGGCAGACAGAACTAGATAGCACAAGTGGAGAGAACGGCAGAGGGAGAGGGAGAAGCAGGTTCCCCACTGAGCAGGGAGCCTGATACTGCTACATACCAGGCCCCTGGGATCAAGACCTGAGCTGAAGGCAGATGCTTAATCATCTGAGCCACCCAGATGTCCATATTGTATAAATCTTTTAAAAGAACCAACTTTTTTCTGCTATTCTCTTTTTTGTTTTATATTTCACTAATTTGTTTTTAATTTTTTTTCATATTTTGTTGGATCTAAAATGCTGTAGGGGCGTCAGGCTGGCTCAGTTAGAAGAGCATGCAACTTGATCTTGGGGTTGTGAGTTTGAGCCCCATGTTTGGTGTGGAGATTTCATAAAAATAAAATCTTTAAAAATAAAATGAAATGCTATAAATTGTAAAACAACATTATTTCATGTGCTACTAAGAAAAAAAAGTACTTTGCCAATGAAATCATGATGTATAATTCATTTTGGAAGGTGCATCCCAATTTCAGAGATGTTAAACTATGCAAAAATGGATATCTAGGAATTGATGACATACAGAATTTCCTACCACCTATTTCAGTTTGCTTTTCTTCATTAGATTCTTTTAAACTTACTGAGACTTGTTTTACGACCACAATATCGTTCATCTTGGTAAATGTTCTATGTGTATGTGGAAATAATATGTATTATGCCATTGTTAGGTAGAGTGTTTTGTATTTATTAATTAGCTCAAGTTGGTTGATAGTGTTAATGTATTCTATATTCTTACTGATTTACTGCCTAGTTTTTCTATCAATTGCTGAGAAAGGGATGCTGAAGTCCTCAAACATAATTGTGAATCTGTCTCTCTTCTGAATTTGTTTTCACATACTTTGAAGCTTCATTGTGAGGTGTCTACACATATAGGATTGGCATGTTTTCTTGGACAGCTGTAAATAATGTAATATTCTTCTTTTCTCCCTGTTATGAAATCTACTTTGATGATATAAATATAGCCATTTAAGCTTTCTTTAACATGTCATATATTTTTCCATCTTTTCATATTGTATCTTTAAATTTAAAGTGGGTCTCTTTTTTAAAAGATTTTATTTATTTATTTGACAGAGAGAGATCACAAGTAGGCAGAGAGGCAGGCAGAGAGAGAGGGGGAAGCAGGCTTTCTGCTCAGCAGAAAGCCCAATGTGGGGCTCGATCCCAGGACCCTGAGATCATGACCTGACCTGAAGGCAGAAGCTTAACTCACTGAGCCACCCAGGTGCCCCTCTTTTTTTTTAAGCTTTTATTTATTATTTGAGAGAGAGCACAAGCCTGGGGGGAGCCTCCTGCTGAGCAGGGAGCCCAATATTGGGCTCCATCCCAGGACCCCAGGATAATGACCTGAGCCAAAGGCAGATGGTTAACTGACTGAGCCACCCAGGTGCTCTTAAAGTGGGTCTTTTTTAGATAGTATATAGCTGGGTCTTACTTTTTTATCCAATATGATAATCTCTGCTTTTTTTATTGGGGTGTTCATACTATTTAATGTAATTAACAAATGATGGGGCTTCAGTTTGTCATTTTGCTATTTTTTTCTATTTGACACATTTTCTCTTATGCCCCCTTTTCTCTTGTCCTGCCTTCTCTTGGATTGACTAAAAAAATAATTCAATTTAGCTTTACCATTGACTTACTAGCTATGGTTTTTTTTTTAGGGGTTGCTATAAGATTTATAATATACAACTTTGATTTATTACATCCAAGTGATGTTATGCCACTTTGTGCATATAGTGTAAGAACTTCATAATGGTTAATCTCCATATCCTCTCCTGCCTTTGTGCTTGTCATACTTTTCTCTTCCATATAAACTACAAAGCTTATATTTTTATTATTTTTCATCTAAAAGGGATTAAAATTGAGAAAATTTATTTATTGTACTTGTACCTTTACTATTTCTGGTACTTTCCCTTATTTAGATCTAAATTTCCACCTGTATTATTATTTTTCTGCCTGAAGAACTTCCTTTATTATTTTTCATTGTGCAGGTCTGGTCGAGAATTCTCTCAGCTTCTGTTTTGATCTTTATTTTGTCTATTTTAAAAAGATACATTCACTGTGCATAGAACTGTAGGTTTACAAGTCTCTTCTTTTTATTGTCTTTTGGATAATATACTTTCTGAAGAGAAATCTATTGTATTTGTCTTTGTTCCTCTGTGTATAATGTGTCTTTTCTCTTTTCCCTTTGGCTTCTTTTAAGATTGTTTTTTTTTATCACTGGTTTTCATCAATATATCTGTGCTTGCCTATTAAATAACTTTTTGTCTTCTTGTTCTTTTACTTTAAGAGAGGAGTGTGCTATCATAGATCCTTTTAAATCTACTGGGTTGGGACGTCTGGGTGGCTCAGTCCCTTAAGCCTCTGCCTTTGGTTTGGGTCATGATCCCAGGGTCGTGGGATGAAGTCTGCCTTCTCCCTCTCCCTCTGCCTGCTTCCCCTGCTTGTGTAAACACACACACACACAGATACACACTCTCTCTCTCTGACAAGTAAATACAATCTTGAAATAAAAAAATAAATCTACTGGGCTATTTACATTTTGAGGTTATATTTTTAGATGTATACATTCACTTTTTTCATTCTATATTGTTTTCTTTATCTTTACTTACAGTTTCTGCTTCATATTTTATCTCATATTAATACTGCTATACCACATTTCCTTAGGAGAAGTCAGGTATATATTTTGCCATTCCTTTGTTTTCAACCTTTGTATATAAATTTCCTTAAGTGTCTCTTATCATAGCATATAACTAGATTAATTTTTAAAACTGATACCTGAAAGTTTAACATGTTTACATTTATTGAAATTATTGTTGTATTTGGAATTATTTCAGTTATGTTGTTTTGTGTTTTTTTCTTAATCATGCTTTTCTTTTCTTTTTCCTTCCTTTCCACCTTCCATTGTCCTGATTAAATTTTCACAATTCCATTATTCTGTGCTGCTGCTTTGAAAATTATACAGAAGGTATAATACCTACTCTTTTAGCATGTCCTTAAAATTTTAAGTGTCATGTTTGAATTTACAAAGCCTAGAGTTCATCAATCACTACTTTTCTCCATAAAGATATAGTAACTTAGGAATGCTTTAATTCTCATCTTCCTACCCATCTTATTTTAAATAGCATTTTACTTTATTTCAAATCCCATGAAATTATTTACCATTGTTATTAATTTTTACTGCCTGTTTTTATTTATATTTACCAATATTTTACCAACTTCATTGCTCACCACTTCTTTCTGCATTTTAATACATCTTTTTGGTTTCATTTTACTTCTTTCAAAATTCTTTAGTAACTCACTTGAGACAATATGAATAATAAATTTCACTGTCTCTGAATATCTAAAATATGTTTATTTAACCCTCAAAATTCATTTAAACATAGAATTCTAGGTTGGAAAATATTTTCTTTCAACATTTTGCCAAGATATTATTCCATTATTTAAGGCATCTATTGTTGCTGACAAGAAATTTTCCAGTCTAATTATATTTCTTTTGTAGATAAATAGGCATTTTCTTTCTGGCAGTTTTTAAGATATTTACTATCTGTGATGCTGTGTAGGTTCACTATGATAGGTCTGCTTATAGATTTATTTAATTTTCATGCTTAGGATTCTCTGTGATCCTTCAACCTAATGATGCATATATACCCTTAATTTTGAAAATACACCTCTTCAAATATTGCTTCTTCTTCATTATCTCTAGTTTGTCCTCCTGGAACTTTCACTAGATATAAATTGAACCTTCTCACCTATCCACCATGTCTCCCAAATTCTTTTTTGCCTTTCCAATCTCTTTACCTATCTTTGGTGTGATTTCTTCTGTATCTATCTTCCAAATATACTAATTCTCTCTTCATTTGCATTTGCTTCCTCTTCAAAGCATGTATTTAATATATTAAATCGACATATTTGATTTAATAAATTATATATTAAATTACTATATTTAATTTAATAAATACACACAATTTATATATTATAAATATAAAATATTTTAAATAATTTTATATTAAATATAAATTAAATTTATATATTTAATTTAATAAATATATATTAAATCAAATTTAAATTTAATGTACATTTAATATATATTTATATATTTAACTCACAGTTTATA
>NC_081575.1:40803397-40819274 GCF_022355385.1 Mustela nigripes
AGCAGGCTCTCTGCTCAGCAGAGAGCCCGATGCGGGACTCGATCCCAGGACTCTGAGATCATGACCTGAGCCGAAGGCAGCGGCTTAACCCACTGAGCCACCCAGGCGCCCAGTCATTTTTTTAACCATGAATTTATCTTCTGTAGCTATTTTCTATGGGGCACCCTAGGTTGTAAGATTCCTCCCTTTGAGGCAGTTTCATACTTACCTTTGTTAAGACTTTAAGGGTTTCACTGATTTCAGATCAGATGTTCCTGTTAACTCCTTAGCTCAGTGTCGTCACCATTACAGTCAATTGAACTGTGACCACACCTCCATGTTGCACAGGTCTGGGATTTCAATATCTCTCAAGTGGGACTTTTTCCCAACCATTGCCCAGAGGATACAGGAAGCTCCTTGACACTTTTCCACACTGATGGGCCTACTCTCTCTGGTCCTTCATAACCTTCCAATTCTATATATCAATCCTACTTTGCACAAAGGACTTTCAGCCCACAATCATTTAGGTCTGTATCTAGTTCTGAAATGCCTGAGAGCAGTTTTAGTTTTAGTCCTACTCACAGCTAAATTTAAATTCTTTTGTTTTTAGCACTTTAGGATTTTTTATTATTGTTCTGAGGTTGGTCATATATTTGTGTTATAATGATTTTCCCCCTTATTTTCTATGCTTTAGTTTTTTTGGGGGGGATACAGACTTTAGATTCTTCTGTGGGTTCTTGATCTCCCAGACTGACAAGAGGTCAACCTCAAAATAAGAATAACTCAAAAAGCAAGAAAGACAAAGTGTTAAAAAGTCTAGTCCAAAGAGTTGAGCCTTATAAGATCAGATTTAAACCAATCACTCTCAGGAACTAAATTGTCCTGTGAAATTTCTTCAGAAATGAGCCCAACATTCAGACCAGTCAAACTAATAGCAAATAAAGAAACTACAACTATTTTTTAAGCTTTACCTATATACTTTTTTCAAATAAAATTTAAACTTCCTACTTTATTCTTCTGGTAATTAAAAATTAAAGATCTCTATATTTGAAGGGGTGTATTATCAAATAAACAAATTGGTAAGTATAGGTTTTTTTATATTTACTTTTACTTTGGGGATGATAACAAATTATTTTAAAGTTGGGACCAGTACTTTTGACAAGGACCTAAGCTAATATAAAAAAAAATAAAAACTATATATCTATTTAAAGTACTTATGCTAGAGAGAGGCAAGACACAAAAATGCAGAATAAAATCAAATAAAATCTCTATATAATACTGTTCCATAGTCATTTCATAAATAATAATCATCACAGCAACATACGTTAGAAAATGCTTGGCATGTCTGGTTTATTACCTTTCGTCTGCGCAGAAGTTTCTGGCTGAGGCATAGGAACTCTACGAAAGATGGAAAAAAGATAACCAATAATTACAAAAAGACAATTGAATGATAAAAACTAATTGGCCCCATTCAGAATATATTCAAATTCCGTAAGTTTACAAAATTGATAGGTTTAGTTTCTTAAAGTAATGCACTAAAAACTTAATGAAAAGATATACAAGTTATGAATATACAAATATGCATATATAACCTAGTTCAAATACTGCAATAGATTTTTTAAATAGATTTTATTTACTTATTTATTTGAGAGAAAAAGAGAGAGAAAAGAGGGAGGGGCAGAGGGGGAGGGAGAGAAAGAGGGAAAGAATCCCAAATAGACTCCCTGCTCAGCACAAAGCCCCACACAGAGCTTGAGCTCAAAAGCTTGAGATCATGACATGAGCCAAAACCAAGAGTGGCTACTTAACTGACTAGCTACCCAGGAACCCCAAATACTACTGCTAATTTAAGTCTTCTTTTAATGGCCAGTTAGCTCATTTGGTTAGAGTGTGGTGCTGGTAAGTCTTCTTTTAATATGGCACATTCCACAAAAGGAAGTATTTAACTTTATTATATAGCAACTAAAGATGGATAGAGATATTTATATATATAAATGTCTATTGATGTATATATGAATATACATAATTTATAATTTATTTATATATATTTTAACTTATTTATATATATTTATACACTTATAAATACATACATATGTATTGCACATACATGTAAATATATATAAATATTCTAGAATATATATATTCCCAGAATATATATATTTCCAGAACATATATCATTCTGGGAAACTATTTGTCCTGTCTAGCCTCTTTTCAAAGTTTTCTATAAGTCTCATGGTGCTTTTTTTTTTTTTTTAAGATTTTATTCATTTGACAGAGAGAGAAACAACAAGCAAGCAGCCAGAGAGAGAGGGGGGAAGCAGGCTACCTGCTGAGCAGAGAGCCCGATGCGGGGCTAAATCTCAGGACCCTGAGATCACAACCCGAGCCGAAGGCAGAGGCTTAACCCACTGAGCCACCCAGGCACCCCTGTAAGTCTCATGCTGCTTTAAACTCATATTTCTTCTTTGAAATTTAACTCAAGTATTATTTCTTAAAAGACATCCTAGATCTCTAGTCAAAGCTCACTGCTCCTCCTGTATGCTGTCACTGTCCTAGCACCATGAATAAGCCTCTATCATAGCATTCATCACTCCATGTTGAAATTACAGGTTCATGAGTCTGTCTCTTCCGACAGATTCTGTTATAAGCTCTGCTGTAAGGTCTATATAAGTGTATACTTTATTTTATTTATTTTTGCATCTATATAATATTTACTTAATAACTGTTTATTGAACTGAAATAAATGGAGGAAAAGGAAATATTTTATTTTGAAACTGCAGAGAAGCCTACTTTTATAAGGAAAGATTTCCATCTTTTAGGCTATTAGCATATTTCTGTGATGATTTTTTTTTCTATTGTATTTCCAGAGCTAAAAGCATAAAGTAAAACAGAATGACATATTATTGAATGCCACATTATATTGCTCATCTTATTTTATCAATGGATTTTTTCTTATAATAGTAGTATTCATTATTTTTCTAAAGAGTTATTAATGAGCCAAAAAGAAGTAGCTTTCATGAAGGAAGAATGCATCCATTTATTTATCTTTAAACCCTAGAAAATAAAAACACATTTTATACTTGTAATTTGAACTTTTCAATTGCTGAAAACATGGTATTTCTAGAAATTAGAGAGCTGAAACATCAACTCTGAAAGAAATCTAACTTAAAAAATAGTTAAATTACATTTATTTTAAGAACCTTAAATAGCATGTATCTACTTTTTAGTACATGTGATTAGAAAGTGATGGTGATTCACAGACCTGTACCCCTGGGGATAAAAATATATGTTTATAAAAAAAAATAAAAAAAAAATAAAGTGACTTTTTCCATCTGAAACAAATTAGAAGAAATAGTTTTCAAAACCCTAACAGCACCATTAAGTTGTACAGAACTTCTAAAAAAATGACTTAGGAGATTTTTACTGGAATATGTAATAATTCATTTGTACAACTTAAACGTCTTAAAGGTGAGGAGCTAACTGACAGAAGTGGAGGTATATAACGTCTACAGGTATCAACTGAGGAAAACGAAAAAAAAAAAGAGATGAAAAGCGAACAGGTAAGTACAGAAAAATAACTGAGGAGGAAAGGGAAAAGAGAGCTAAAAGAAGAGAACATTGCATATGCTGGGTAGTGACAGAATATGATAAAATTATAAAAATTATGACTCTAAGTTATATTCTAATCTTGCCCTTTTCATCAACTTATTGACCATAGGTAAATATCATACAGATTCTATAGAATGTTATTCCCTCATCTTTATATCAGGATTATAATTAACAGTATTGAGGTCTTAGAAAGTATATTTCATGTGGAGAAACTGAAAGTACTTAATATACATACACACATACAAATCCTATAGTTTATCTTTCCTGAATCTCATATTTCTCTTTTATAATATTGAAATAATTATCCTGCTCCTTCCTCACAGGGATTTCGAGGATCAAATGATGTAAGATAAATAATTTTACATCATATATTGAAATTCTCTCTATAATTAAATGAAGGAATATTTTCAGTGCCTTCTACCTAAGAAAAACAGAAGATAGTATATAAAAGGAACAGAATATAGAGTTCTTTTAAGAAATTGATAATATAAGCAATTAGCAATAATTTACAATGATCAAAAATGCTTAAGTTTCTGTGATCATTAATCCAAATTAGCAAATGTTTTTTAGACAACAACCATTATTTAAAAACTTTTCCTATAGTTCCTTCTGCTTTTCTTAGGAGGAGACCTGAAAATGATTTTTTTGAAAATTATTTTTAAGAATTCATCTAACTATGGTATGATTAATTTTCTCTCTTTATAGAGTAAATATTACCAGGAGAATGAACTGAAGAAGTTTTAATGTCTGTTGATTATATTTGATTTCTCAGTGCTAACTTTTGAATGAATAGATGGACTTTGACTACATTTTACTATCTAACTAAGAGCACCATGGTTCACTAGCTATCATTTGTATTAAAAGGTTAATACAAGCTCTTAAATGGTCATATTTCTTATTATTATACCAACAGAAGCAGATCAACAGGTGATCTAGATGGACAAAAGAGATATATAATTTCGAAAGTAAATATGGTTATATTTCTTATTATTATACCAACAGAAGCAGATCAACAGGTGATTTAGATGGACAAACGAGATATATAATTTCGAAAGTAAATATCAAAAAAAAGAATCAAATGGACTTTCTAGAGCTGAAAAAGATAACAGCTGACCTTAAGAACTATGGCACGATAAAGAACATATCTGGTCTTTGTCTCTGGCTCCTGGTTCAAAAACCCTTAGAATTTCCATAGTGACAAAAGTGCCTCTGTTATGTTAATGAGGTAACTCATGGAGAGCCACGAGACAGCTGAAGATGAGAACTATTATCAGATACATCAAGCATATGATTCAAGGTTGAAACACTGAACTAGCCTAACCTCTATTATGTTGGTGGGAGGAGAGCAGCTGCAGATAAAATTCAATCGCATGGCCAATGGTTTAATCTATCGTGCCTAAGTAATGAACTACCCTCCAAAAATCTAGATATAAAGACTTGGTGGAGCTTCGGGGTTGGTGAACACGTTAATGTACCAGTAGAGGCACAATAAATTCTAGGGATCTAACATACATTATGATGACTACAGTCAACAATATTATAATATATACTTGAAATTTGCTGAGAGTAATTGTTACATGTTTTACTACAAAAAGTAATAGTTATGTGAGGTCATGGATGTATTGACTAATCTTATTGTGGTAATTATTTTGTAATACATACATGTGTCAAATCATCACAATATACACCTTAAATTTACACAGTAATATATGTCAATTATATCTCAATAAAGCTGTGAAAAAATAAAATAAATTGTCCTTAGACCACTAAAAATAGAAGAAAGAAATGAGACCTAGGTGGTTTCTACTGCTAATTATATTCAACAGTGTAGTAGAGGTCCTAACCAGTAAAATAAAGCAAGAAAAACAAATAAAAGGCAAAATGACTGGAAAGGAAGAAATAAACCACAAGTATTTGCAGATTACATGACTTATACAGAGAAAATTAAAAAAAAAAAAACCTACAAACTCAGAATAAGTGAATTTATCAAGGTTGCTGAATATAAGGCTCAGGAAACAACCAAAAAACATTTCCCTGACTGCGCACAACCACCACTGAAGACTAGAGTTTTTACAAAATCTTGAAATCTAAAATGATGTATATGCTAACTGCTTTATTAGTGTCTTGGTTACCTTTATGCTTCAGAAAGCCAAAACTGTTAATCATATATAATTCATAATGGATTTATATGAGTTTATATAGGAAAGATTCATGTTTAAATAACTGGCCAACAAATATAAGCTGTAGTATTTTAAATTAAAATAAAATGTATTTTTTGTAGTTCCTCATTTTAAACCTATTGTCAAGTAGTCCATGCCAAGCATGGTGGTAGAGGGCTTCTGTTATGGGTTATCTTATCTCCCCCAATATTCCTGTTGAAGTCACAACCTCCCAGTACCTCAGAATGTAATCTTATTTGGATATAGTTTCACTGAAGAGATAAATTAGTTAAAATAAGATTATACTGGAGTAGGGTGGGCCCCTAGTCTAATGTATCTGATGTCCTTATAAAAAGGGGGAGTTTGGACAGAGACACAGATTGGGGGTAAGGTTTCTACAAGCCACAGAATGTCAAAGGTTGCTAGAAAATCACTAGATATTAGGGTAGAGACAAGGAGTAGATTCTTTCACACAGAGCTCAAAACAAACTAACACTTCTGACACTTTGATGACTTTGGACTTCAAGCTTACAGAACCATGAGACCCTAAGTTGCCATTGTTTAAGCCATACAGTTTGTAGTACTTCATCACAGCAGCCTAGAAAATGAACACAGATTTTGGTACCAGGAAGTGGAGTGTTACTGTAACAAGTAATTTAAAATGTGGAAATAGGTGGCTCAGTTGTTAAGCGTTTGCTTTCAGCTCAGGTTATGATCCCAGGGTTCTGGAACTGAGCCCCATATCGGGCTCCCTGCTCAGTGGGAAGCCTGCTTCTCCCTCTCCCACTCCCTCTGCTTTTGTTCCCTCTCTCGTTGTGTCTCTGTCAAATAAATAAATAAAATCTTCAAAAAATAAAATAAAATGTGGAAATGGCTTTGGAATTGAGTATAACATGGAAGCTGAAAGAGTTCTGAGAGAAAGCTTGTTCTCTTAGAGAATATATATGTTGTTATGAACAGAATGTTGCTAGAAATAATAAAAGTAAGAGGTGCTTCTGGTTAAGTCTCAGACAGAAATGAGGAATGGGTTATTGGAATCTCGATGAAAGGTGATCCTTGTTATAAAGTGTAAGAGGTCTTGGCTGAACTGTGTTCTGTTGGATGGCAGATGAAACTTGTATGCAGTGAACTTGCATATTTAAAGAGATTTCTAAGCAAAGTGTTGAAGGTGCAGCCTGGTTTCTCCTTATTGCTTATAGTAAAATACAGGAGGAGAGAGAGAAGTTGAAAAATTAAGAAAAAGGGAACCAAAGCTTCGACACTTGGAAAATTCTCAGCCAATCTATACTGCAGAAAATGAGAAATCTTGCTCTGGAAGGAACACCAATGGTGTTGTTGGACAACTATTTGCCCAAGAGATTAGGCTTGTGATTTGTGGATCCCATCAACCATCTCAGTAGGCATGCTGTTAGCTTGTACTGAAAGGGATATAGGTGGGATGAAATGAAGAAAGGCTGTTGGATTTCTGGGATTCTACAGTCAGGAAACTAGTTGATAAGAGATAACCATCTGTGATCATATGTTATCTTTCAAGAAAAGGGACAATGATTCCTCAGTTCCAGAGGGCATGGGTAGCACTTAGGGCCAAGAAAGTGGGGCTGCCATCCTGGTGGGCCCAGAAGATACAGTATCCTGCCAGAGAGGGTAATTTTGGAGACTTGAAATCAAATGGAATTTGTCCTGCTAGGTTTTGAACTTTATTTTAATTTACTTTCTGACCGATTTCTCCCTTTTGAAATAGGAAGGCTTATCCTCTGCCCATCTTATCATTGTGTTTTGGACAAATGTCTAGTTTCACAGGTTCATGGATGTAAAGAATTTTGTCCCAGGATGAATCACCCTGCATGTCAACCATATATAGATTTAGATGATGTTCAGTTGAGACTTTGGGCTTAAGAGTTAATGTTATAGGGGTGCCTGGGTGGCTTAATCGTTAGGTATCTGCCTTCGGCTCAGGTCATGATCCCAGGGTCCTGCTCCCTGCTCAGCGGGGAGCCTTCTTCTCCCTCTCCTACACTCCCAGCTTGTGTTCCCTCTCTCACTTGTCTCTGTCAAATAAATAAAAATCTAAAAAGAGAGTTGATGTTAGTATGGGTTAAGATTTCTGGGATGTTTGGATGGGATGTTTTGCATGTGAGAAGGACATGAAATTTTAGGGGCCAGATGGAGGACTGTTATGGGCTAACCCATGTCCCTATTAAATATCAATATGACTATCAATATATTACCAATTACATTTTCAATAATCCTCAGAATGAAACCTCATTTGCATTATATGTTAATAAAAATTTAGAAAAAAAAAAGAATGAGACCTTATTTGGAAATAGGGTCACTAAGTTATAATTGATTAAGATGAGGTCTTACTGGAGTAGAACAGTACTCCAGAATAGGTCCCTAAACTAATATGTCTTGTGTCCTTATAAGAAAGGAAAATTTGAACACAGGTATGTATACAGGGAAAATGCCATGTGAAGATGAAGGCAGAGACTGAAGTGATGCTTCTAGAAGACAAGAAATGCCAAAGATTGCCATAAACCACCAGAAGCTAGGGGAGAGGCAAGGAAGAGATTCTTCCTCACAGTGCTCAGAAGGAACTCACTCTGCCAATGCTTTGATCTTGGGACTTGAGCAGCCCTACAAAACTAGTACCACTTCTAGTGGAATTGGTCATTTTACGTGGTAGAAACAAAAAAATTTAATATGCTATGTGTATATTAACACAAGTGACTTACAGTTTGGCATATGGCCCTTGCAGAATTCTTTTCTTCTTGGTAGGGCTCAAACTTGTATATCCAGTTTGAAAACACTGAGAGCTCATAGGATCATCATCTTGACGCCGCTTGTTAGTATCTCTTTCCTGACTTTGATTTTCTCTTCTAGCCGCTTGGGATGTTGAAGGTTGGTTGGCATTCTAAAACCAAAAATTTAGAGAAAACATTTTAAACTAATTCACAAAAATTAATTTTCTTAAAAGACTATAATTTTAGTTTATTCATTTTTCATAATCTTAAGAGTTATCACAATATTTTTGCAATCATAAAAGTACTTTTAAAAAGCTGATTGATAGATAGGATTATATTTATCCTAATGCATCTGATATTAAAATTTTTTAAAGGAAGGTAAACAAAAGCTCTTATACTAATATAACTGAAAAGTTGGACTAGATGCCCATTTCTATGTAAACAGAAATCCTAGAAATAATTTTTAAAAAGATAAATTCACAGAAAAAATTAACTCATTTGTCTTAATTGTGCCTAGGTTCAGTAGTGGTCTTTTCTGCTAGAGCCTTTATCCTACAAGTGTCATTGCTATGTCTTAAAAAATCTGGGTGACGAATGTTTATAGCAGCAATGTCCACAATAGCCAAACTATGGAAAGAACCTAGATGTCCATCAACAGATGAATGGATCAAGAAGATGTGGTATATATACACAATGGAATACTATGCAGCCATCAAAAGAAATGAAATCTTGCCATTTGCAACAACGTGGATGGAACTAGAGCGTATCATGCTTAGCGAAATAAGTCAAGCAGAGAAAGACAACTATCATATGATCTCCCTGATATGAGGAAGTGGTGATACAACATGGAGGCTTAAGTGGGTAGAAGAAGAATAAATGAAACAAGATGGGATTGGGAGGGAGACAAACCATAAGTGACTCTTAATCTCACAAAACAAACTGAGGGTTGCCGGGGGGAGGGGGTTTGGGAGAAGGGGGTGGGATTATGGACATTGGGGAGGGTATGTGATTTGGTGAGTGCTGTGAAGTGTGTAAACCTGGTGATTCACAGACCTGTACCCCTGGGGATAAAAATATATGTTTATCAAAAATAAAAAATTAAAAAAAATATTACTGCTATATAGGGTACCCAAATTTTAACAGAAAATTCCAACTGAACTCTTATCAACATGAAGTCATAGGATACTTTTGCTCTTTTTTCTGAAAACACAAAATTTCATAATTCACACAATTGGCTAATGTTAGCAAAATCCAAAATTAATAAATAGAATACTATATAAATAAAAATCTGCTAAATGTACATATAAACATATACACTTATAAATACAATACCCTTGGAAGGGTAGAAAGAAGCTAGTAATGGTCTTTAGAGAAGGAAATTGAGTAACTATAGACATTACTGTGTCTCTGAGATTTTTGGTACTTTTGTGTTATGTAAATCTTTTTAAAATTAAAGATATAATTAAACACAAAGAAAAATAAAAACACATGTTTAGATTCCTTCAACTACTCTTTTCAGTCACTTTTTGGTCCCTTCCTTACACATAAAGCTCTTTTCCATTGTTAGATTAGTTTGCTCTGGCTTTGATTTATTTTGACTTACTGCCAAAAATGTACGATCTCTCCTATTGCCGTGTTTGGATAATAAATAACTAGAACCTGTTTCCCCACTAAATGTTTCAACACTGAATGTTGTTGATAATTTTTCCTTCTTTGTAAAACCTCTCACAATGCTGCTATTAAAGAAGATGTAACTGCAAAAAAAAAAAAAAAAAAATCTGGGTGAGACTGCCATGCCAGATACAAAGATTAAAAATTTCCTATGAAAGCGTTCCTATAGTTCTGGCCTGGACAAAAAGGAATGGAATTAATATAATCATATATACCACCTGGGAATTTAAGTAAAGAGAATCATAATAGGCTCAAATTATGCAGAAAGCAAAAATAAGATACCAAGTGTTGAAGGCCCTGGGAAATATCAGAGGCTGTGACCTTCAGCCCAGCCTACTTCAAAATAAATAACAGGAAAAGGAAACAAATGAAAAACATAAATGATTTTTTTTTCCTCTGAGGTTTACATCATTAAGCATCAATACATGTAAGTTCTGAATAAAATGTACAAGGTACCAATTGTAATTATGATCACAGTGCATTCAGAGATATACTATTAATTCTCTGGCACCATACCCGAAGTGTTTCTGATGCTGAGTCACTTTCAGTTGCACTGGTATGGGGGATATACTTTATAACAGTAATTATCCCCTGAATTGCAATGCGCTTTTGTTCCCTATACTGCAAGTCTTCAATCTCCTTCCTCACTTCACTTATAGCTGTCAAGAGCGACTCAACTGCAAAAGAATAATTCCAAGGAAATTGTAAGTTTTAAAGAACTGAAATGATAAAAATAAGAATTAGATTTGCAATGTCATTTCACAACATGAAATCATAAACTTGCTACATAACTTACATTTGTGAAACTTAAGTTGATGCTTGGCATCATCTTCTTATGCCATTTTTGTAAAATAGGCAAAATATAATTATCAGTTAAATTCTGATACAGTCCTCTAGTCTGGAATCTTAATTTGAATTTAAAATTTTGCATATTGAATGTGTAGTTGACCATTGAACAACAGGGGGTTAGGAGCACCAAGCCCCTTGCAGTAAAAATCCATGTATAACTTTTGACTCCCCAAAAACTTTACTAACAGCCTACTGTTGACCAGAAACCTTATCGATGACATAAACAGTTGATGAACACATATTTTATATATATATTATATTCTGTATTCCTACAATAAAGTAATCTAGAGAAAAGAAAACATTAAGAAAATCCTAAGGGAAAAAAACATTTATAGTACTCTATGTATATTTATTGAAACAAATCACATATAAGTGGATCTGTGCATTTCAAACCTGTGTTGTTCAAGGGTCAACTGTTATTGACACATATTTCAAAGTATAAAGTGTTGCTTAGCCACTGAACAGAAACATACATTTTAATATATATGACCATATCCTGCATATTGCTGCCATTATTTAGATGATAGGTCAGTTTTCAAAAATTTCTCTTTTTTTCCCCAAACAATGCAATTACCCCATTGCTTTTAAAAAGTAATATACTTACATTATACTTTTCAACCATCATATCTTAATTCTACTTAAATAAATTAATGTTAGTCCTCTCATCAGTATTTTTTCTGTATTTTATTTACTTTGGTGTCATTTTTATTTAAAGGTAGTGCTCAATTGTGTAATATCCAATATATGTCATTTCACAAGAGTAGCATAATACAGTGTCAGTATCTTGATATCAAATTATCTAGTGTCTCTTTGATAGCTTTAGTCTCTGTATGTAATGTCATAGGAGTTTGGGACTATTAAATGCAAATTTTATCTCAATAACATTAAATCAAGATATGATGTCCAGTTAGTCATCATATATGTTCTCCCTTTTTCTAGTCTAATAAAATCCAAATATTAACCTTTAGGAGGTATGACATATATTTTTAGATCATGAAAAAGATAAAATTTTTATGAGTGTTGTTATATATATTAGCTCATGATATGTATCACACATATGGCACATAAACATATCCTATATGACTAGTAATTACATTAGTACCTTTGACAGAACTACTGTACTTCGAAAAGGTCTCTGGCACTGGTGGATAGGGGTAATAGCCACCAATAACAGTATTCTTCATTTCCTCATTATCGTTCCTTGTTTTAATCCAATGAATAAAGTTTTTTACCTTGGTGTCATTGATATAAGGCTGGTTTCTATGACCTTTTTGCAAGAGGGGTAAAACCAAAAAAAAAAAAAAAAGAGAAAGAGAGGAAAAAAAAATCACCGTAATAACTGTATGGACTATTTTTTTTTATAAAAACAGTTTAATATCAAAATATTCTCTTATGTCACCAAGAAAAGAAGTTCATTTATGCAATGTGTAGCAGATCACAATATGCATACAAAAATGATCAAAGTCAGTAAATCAATCCTATGTTGAGAAGGAAATCAGACATATTACAATTTAAGAGGAAAAAACCATAGCTGCCTACAGGATACTGTGAAGTTATAATGAAAAGAAAACTAATAATCTGGATTTTTCTAACTATCAAAATGCCTGGCATCTTCTTAAAAAATAGATTTTTAAATCATGTATTAATCTAAAGGTATGGCATCATGTTTGAACTGAATTGCCTATAATACAGCTCAGCATTTAAATTCACATTCTTAAAACATAATTAAAAGTGCCATTTATATCTGATATTGTTAGTGTTTATAAAATGACGTATTGACAAAGATGTGTATTAGTCCTTCTTAGGACTCTTCTATCGACAAATTTCTTAATTATCAACACAGTAGTATTTTAGTAAACATATCACTCCACACTATATCTTCATCTGGAAAATTTCATCTTTATTGCTTTGATCCTGTTACCAGAAAGAATATAGAAAATAATGTGCTTGTAGACAACTAATAAGACTCTTCTTGCTATATAAGTAAAATCTGAGATCAGAGACCAAAATATGAACATTTTTAGTTAGTATTTAAAAATATTGTTTATGGTATCCATATTGTTAGATAGGGCCTAAGTCTTCAATCTATCAAAGCAATTTATGATTATCTACTTTATATCAAGCAGGAATTAAAGTTAACCAAAGGACATAAATGCAATTCTCCAATGACTCACAGAATCATTGCTTCAGTCATAAATAATCTAGAAGCAATACATTTCATAGGCTAAATATTCTTTGCTAAATATTCTTTCAGCAATAAAGGAGGTTAAAACAAAGCTATCTTGTGGTTGAATGTTGTAATGGAAAAGTTAATTTAGTGAATGGAAAATATATTACATCTCCAATAAAGTATAAACCAAGAAATTGCTCACCAGTAATAAACACTCGACTCTCATTTGTAGTGGTTAGGTAAAGCAGTTTAGGTACCTGAGTGTCATTCCTGACAACTTTCAACTGTGTACACACGAAATAGGTCACTGTAGAAAATGAAAACAGTTATGAAGAAATTTCTGCCTTCCAAAGAGGACTTACCAAGATCAGTATCTAACACAGTGCTTCTTGAACTTTAATGAACATAGGAATCACCTGGGACAATTGTTAAAATTCAAATTCAAATGCAGTAACCTGAGATTCTCCACTTCTTATAAGCTCTAGGTGATACTATACTAGTGTAGCCAGTCCTTTGACAACACTCAGAGCAACAAGGATCTAACACTTACCTTTTCCTTCAGATAAAGGATCTAACACTTACTTTTCCTTTAGAAAGTACAATGGCTGCACCTAACTGAAGCTATTCCTTGCTGCACAGTTGAAGACTGCAAGTCTCTCTAATCAGGCATACAACTGAGTGTCAACAGTTATTTCCTACAGAGAAAAAAACTCTTAGTTTCTCCAGGATGCTTTTACTGATTAACCTGATCTAACACTGATCCCTGAATTACTCTGACTCCTTCCATCAGATAGGGGTATACACTATTAACCTGAATTTGCTTATGCCACTGTTTTACAGGTGTTTATCTTAATTAGACTTTAAGTCTCCAACACAGGGCTTATACAACCCATTCTTTTCTAGTCACCTTTCTGAATTGTTTTCAACTGTCTATCAATTAATTAGTTAGGTAAAGTTTCATTAAACCAACATTTTTTTTTTAAGATTTTAATTCATCACATGCCAAAACGGTTGTTGTCTTATGAACTAGGAAATGAAGAAATGTAAATTCTTGTAATCTTACAATAATGGTAAGTTCTCATTTGAGATAAATACTTCCTGAGAGTATGATAATAACAATAAATTCATTTACTATATCTAAATTTTCCTAATTCTTTATCTTATAGCAACAAAAATAAAGGAAATCTGTTGAAATGACTAAGAATAATTCTCAATTTACATCACTCTTCCTTTATGTAAAAATGGTACAAAATGTCACTATTCATGGTTAAAGATGTTGATATAGGAATATTAAAGAAACTTCTCTCATTTCATGACTGTTAAAAATCAGACATTCCGACCTGACACCTTCTAGCTGTTTGACATCCAAGAAATTACTTAACTCTCTGGACTTTAGTTTCCTCACCTGTAAATCTATAAAAACATCAACTTTTAAGATTAACTGGGAGGACAAAATGAGATAACATGTATGAGCATCTGGTACATAGCAAACACTCAATGTTCATTCTCCTTAGTTTTTCACTCTCGTTAATCAAAAGTAAAAAAGATTCTCTACTACCAAGGGATTCTGGTATTATTCTAGAAGACACTTGGTCATGTTCCCCTTCATGGGCCTGAAGCCCCCTTAATACTCACCATTCATTTGATATTTTTTTTTCACCTTGATCAAAATAACAAACATAACTCGTGACTGTTGTCAACTACTGTACTAGAGTAAATCTCACCAAGGTCCGTATGAGGCTTTCTCAGTAAGATGTATTTCACGTTATCCGAAAAAATAGAACATGTATACTTGGTAACATTACTGTGAAGAAATCATGATCTAAAACGTGTTAGCTTGTTGTTTCAAGTGGTTACAAAGAGAGAGGGTCCTGGCGATAAAACCCACCTAAAATGAGGTAATGGAATTGTCACCAGAAGTCATTACTATCAATCATTTATGCCCTGAGAGAAGTTACATGAGAAATCATAGCCCCCTCAGCTTGGAATCCCATGCCTCGGTTTTGGCTAAAACTCTTTCTGCCCTCTCCTTCAATAGTTGAGGTGAGGTTTAGTTTCATCCAGATATATTTTAAAATTTTAATCTCACAAGCAGATGGTAGAATCTAATAAGGTAATATCTGAATGGTGTGGAATGCTGCTGTTTTGCATAACCAATAAAGGGGTCGCAGAACAGCTCTCTATATGGTCTCTAGGTATCCTGATGCTCTACAATTTTTACCTTGTTGTTGATTTTAAAAATTACATATGGTCAAGATTGGAAGTTTTCCCAATGTTGGCAAAAATTAAACTATCAGTATTTTATTAATGTAATCATTTGAAAAATAGTAAAATAACACACTATAGATATAATAGCTTTATGCTACAAGGTGATACAAGAAAAAAACCCACTGAGGTGTGCCTGGGTGGCTCAGAGGGTTAAGCCTCTGCCTTCGGCTCAGGTCATGGCCCCAGGGTCCTGGGATTGAGCCCTACATCAGGCTCTCTGCTCAGAGGGAAGCCTGCTTCCCCCTCCCCCGCCTCTCTGCCTTCTTGTGATCTGTCAAATAAATAAGTAAAATCTTTTAAAAAAAAAACCCACTGAGGGCGCCTGGGTGGCTCAGTGGGTTAAGCCACTGCCTTCGGCTCAGGTCATGATCTCAGGGTCCTGGGATCGAGTCCCGTGTCGGGCTCTCTGCTCAGCAGGGAGTCTGCTTCCT
>NC_081575.1:40819674-40853602 GCF_022355385.1 Mustela nigripes
AAATAAATAAATAAAATCTTTAAAAAAAAAATAAATAAATAAAAAAATAAAAAATAAAAATAAAAAAACCCACTGAAGTTGTTAGAAAGTATTAAATATACTTTTTTTCTTATTAGGGATCTGAAGCTTACCTAAAATGTTTTCAAATGAATAAAATTAGTGGGAAAAATACCTCTGTATCTAAATAAATGCAAAGGAGAAAGGTCAACACCAAAGTAACTAAAATATTGACCAGCTGGTATAACATTGTCAATGTACTATTAACTTAATACTCAAATGAAATCATACTTACCACTGTCATTATTTAATTACATAGTCTGTCAATCCCCTACCAATTAATTCTATATTAGTGAAGTCTTCATTGTCTTTTTTGGGGTCTACTTAGTCAATTTTGAAATGGATACAAAGGGAAATGAATGCCTATGTTTTAGCTTCACAGAATGTTAAGCTTTTACACCTGAAATGCTAATGATGAGAATTGATAAGAGCATCTATTTTCTGAAAAATTGGTTTCGATCCCAAATTAATTCTGAATAGAAAATCAGAAGGTGGTTAATATCAGTAATACCAAATATAATATCAATACAAAAAAGATTTAAACGTGCTATCACATTGCTTGAATTTGCTAACTCATTATCATGCCACTCCATAAGTCAATATACACTCTAACAATTTAAGTTCATGCCCCCCCTTCCAAAAATAAAAATAAGATGCAAATACTGGATTGACTACTTGGGTAAATATTTTCAAAGATTTCTGGCTGAGATGTAGAAAACAGCTCCACTATAAATGGCTGTTCTGAAGTCCCATCAGCGATGTGAATCCAGCGATATGACCAAAAATCTTCACGGTTTTCTATATGGATAGGATATTAGAATAAATAAAGGTAAATAATTATTCATGTATAAGCACAAAACTATTCACTGAAATACTTTTTACAACTTTCAATTTTAAAAGCTTACCTTTCTTTTTTGACCGCTGGACCCTTCCTACAAAAACTAAAATGCCAATAACATCACAGATATGATTTTTTGGCATATCATCCAGTTCTGACCTAAAAAAAGCAAAATGGTTAAATACTGTATTTTTAAACAGTGAAAAAGCATTCTGAAATTATGATTGTGAAAACATAGATCTATATAATTGATACAGCATAATTTGGGGTAGATTTTTGAGCAGTAATAATACACTGTTTCAGTGGCTAATGTTAAAAATTAATATTTAAGGTATTTTACATGAATATTCTACCTTGTGATAAACCGGTGATTTAATTTTGGCAATCTCCATTCAGGTTTCACCTGCTTTTCAGGAATGATAATTATGTTAGTTGGAGGATCTCGAAGGTTCAGGCAGATTTCTGAAAAACAAATATGTTACTTTAATATGACATTTAATATAGATAAAAGAATACACATGCGTATAAATTACACAGCAAAATATTAGCCTGAACTTTTTTGGGCCTACCACTAATTTTAAGAACTAGACCATTATCAATAGCTTCCTTTTACTCGTTCCTATATTATCATATCTACTTATCTCTCAACCAAAGGTTAGCAATTTCTTAGATTTTGTGTTTCATCATTTTTTTAATTAAAAAAAGGTTTAAAAAATCATTTATATTTGTTTGGTTTAGTTTTTAAATTTTATATGAATGACCTCACAGCATATTCAGTGTTCTAGGTCTACCCTTTTCACTCAACATTACAGTCTTAAAATTCACCCATGTAGCCGCATGTAGTGTTTTTTTTTTCTTACTCCCACTGCTGAATAATATTCCAGAGTGCTGATATATTACAATTTTTTTAACCTATTATTGTGTTGATGGACATCTGGATTATTTCCTGCTTTTGCTATTACAAACAGGGTCACTATCAATTTTTAGTACATGTCTCCCTGTGTACCCAGGCAAAACTTTTCTGGGGTATTATACCCAGAAGGGAAACCCTGGATTGTAGCATGTGCAAAAGTTCCACTCTATAGGCTAATTCCAAACTATTTTCAAGTAATTAACCTACTTACAGTTTTACCAGCAATGTGTAGGAATTCCCATTGATCAGCATCTTCTCCAAATTTTGCTACTACCAAATTTATTTTTTGTCAATTTAGTGACACAAAATGACAGTTTGTTGTGGTCTTCATTTGCACTTCTTTTATCACTAATTATGTTGAATGACATTTCATCTATTTATGATTCATCCATGCATCCTCTTTTTAATTTTTTTATTTTTAAAGATTTATTTTTATTTATTTGAGAGAGAGAGAGAGAGACAGGCAGCGGGGAAGGGGGCAAAGAGAGAAGGAGAGAGAGTAATTTTACTCTGCACTGAGCATGGAGCTGGAAGCAGGACTTGATCTCATGACCCTGAGATCAGGACCTGAGCCAAAATCAAGAGCTGGACACTTAACCAACTGCACCACCTACAAGTCCTTCATGCACTCACTTTTGTGAAATACCTGCTGTGTCATTTGCCCACTTTTCTACTGAATTTTTAAATTTAATTTTTGAAAAGATTGTATTTATTTTATTTTAGAGAGGGAGAACACAAACAGGAGGAGGGGCAGGAGGAATACCAGACTTCCTGCTGAGCAGGGAGACAGCCACTGGACTCCAACCCTAGGCTCAGGCAGACGCTTAACTGCTTACCAGGTTAACCACTGAGCCATCCAGGCACCCCTGATTTTTTCTTTAGTTGAAGGACTTCTTTTTATATATTGGATACTAATACTTTGTTGATTATATTATTGCAAATATATTCACCTATGTGTACATTGCTTTTTATTCTTTTCATGGTGTCTTTTGATGAAAAGAGTTAATTTCAAGGTAGGTGTGGTGGGGGTGGCAGGTGATGGGGAGGGGCAGTTTCCCCTTGCCGCTCCCTTATGGAGAAGGAGGCACCCTCAGCAGGCCCGGATGCTCTCATCTCCTCCTGTACTGAAAGGAAGGCACTGTCCTTCCCCCCACTTCCAGCTCCTCAAGAAGCATGGCCCCTGAGGCCTGTGTGGGCGAGTAAGCAGAGGCAGCCAGGACTAGGGCCAGATAGTGGAGGGGAAGCCTCATGGCAAAGCCGTATGGCCGGCCTCCAATTGGAACTGGAGCTACTCTGCCAAGGTTTAAAAACTTTAAATGAGAATAAAGAGTATTATTTACAAGGAACTGAGAATGAATAAGTCATCTCTAAGGGCTTCTAGGCTTTTTTTCATAAGAGAGACCATATTAAATTAATGTATTTAAAGATTGCATAATCCTGCCTCCAGCACCAGTGGTTTCTCTGTTTCGTGATCAATGTGACTCACAAGAACTTCTTTAGTAACAAATGAAATGATCCAGGGGCATGGAAAATAATGACTTTTACATTGGTTTGGGATTGGCTATGAGTTCCAGCATTTTCACTGGCAGGAACTTTACTTTGGGGGAAAAACAAAGTCTTCTGCCACTTGCCTGGAAGGGCTCCATGAGAGCAGGTCAAGGTGGCCACGCATATCTTAAAGAATGGTTGTGGTGAGCTGGATTGTTATCAATGGGAGCAGGTGAGGTGGCCAACCTTGCTGCATAAGCCTTCGCACCAGCCACCTTAGGGACTCGGGGGCTCTCAGCATCCTAGTGCATACTATGCCTTCCTCATACTTTGTAAATGAAAGACTTAATCTCATGGGAAAATTGAATGTTTGCTAAGTATTCTAGGATCTACAGTTATGGTCATTCATGCTCCAAAAGAAGGGGGGATCGAAACTTTAAACGGAATGTCTCACAAGCTGGGAGATCTAGGTTTTGTGGTGTTTGCAACACTTGTGGTCATTGTGTCATTGATATTAATCTTCATGGTGGGGCCTCGCCATGGACAAACATTCTCGTGTACATAACAATCTGCTCTGTAACTGGAGTGTTTTTAGTCTTCAGTGTTAAGGGCCTGGGCATTGCTATCAAAGAGCAGTATGCTAGAAAGTCTGTGCTGTGACATCCCCTGGCCTGAATTCTACCGCTGAGCCTTACAGTCTGTGTGAGCAGACAGATTAATTGCCTGAGCAGGGCCCTGGATATATTCAACACTAACATTGTGACTCCAATATATTACCTATTCTTTATAACATCAGTTTTTAACTTGTTCAGCTATTCATTTTATGGAGTGGCAAGTCAAGCCTGTTTATGATGTTGTTGTTACTTTAGTGGTTTCTTTACAATCATTGTGGGAATATTCTTGCTGCAATCCTTTAAAGACGTCAGTTTTAGTCTAGTAAGTCTCCCTGTGTCTTTTTAAAAAGATGAGAAAGCAATGAAGGCAAATCTCTCTAAAATGTATGGCGTTCTTAATAATAATGAAGAAAGCCTAACCTGTGGAACTGAACAATACAATGGTAAAAATATCTTCCGAGGAAATAGAAATCTCACAATTTTTAAAGAAAAATGTAATTAGGGACTCCTGGGTGGCTCAGTTAACCATCCGCCTTTGGTTCAGGGTCAATTTTGGGTCCTGGGATGGAGTCCTGAGTCAGGCTCCTTGCCTAGCAGGGAGCCAGCTTCTCTCTCTGCCTGCTGATCCCCCTACTTGTGTTCTCTTTCTTTCTGACAAATAAATAAAATCTTAAAAAAAATGTAATTAAAAGGTTAATCTACAATTGTGTTATAAAGTGAATTTGAGTATCAGAATGTGTCTGAAAAAGCACTGTTCTCAAAAATATGTTCTCTGGAGACAATGCTTTTTAAAGTTTCACTGATTTGGACCAAGAAATTACTTTTCTTATATTTACATGATGGTAGCTCACTAAAATGACCTCAGTACATGGTCCATTTCTAGTAACACTGTATAACTGTAGACGTATTTAAAATTTTCCTTCACCAAAATTTAAATGCACTGAATTCTAAGTCTATAAAAATGCTTTACTTTTTCATTGGTGATGAAAACCTGAAATGTACATTTGTCATCCCCACTCCATCAATCTCTGATCACTTGAAGGTTTCCTGATTTATAAAGGAACAAAATTTTCCTAATACATTATCCTGTGATTTACCTTACCTATAAAAATGACTCCTGTTTGATGGAATTATTTTAATCTTGAAATGTTATTTTAAGAGAATTCTAAGTTAGAAGAAAAAGTCAATTTACCAAACAAAAAAGGGTAGGAAGTTGCCTGATGGAGATGTTTCTAATGCTGTGACTTATCACCACACATTTGAGATGGTCTTCCTATTCCTTGATGGCACCTTGCTAAACCAGTGCCACCTGTGTCTTTCAGGCACCTGACTGATTTAATTCTTCACTTTCTCTAATCCCTTGATATCTGGAACTTTGATTACCATCTTATATCAGCTCTTGTATTTTTCAGCATATTTTCATGAGTTAACAACTCTGGGAAATAAAGTCAAAAGACTAATTTCTTAAATTTAGCTCATGTTATAATAAAAAGACAAATTGAAACCAAAAAAATTTCAATGTAGTTGGGCTTATTAATCATTCATTTACAAATGATATTTCCTGTGTCTTCTCCAAGAAAATCCTTCCTTATTCCAAGGTCAAATGCATACTTCTATATAAGTACTTATAAAAGTTTTGTCTTTTACATTTGCTGTATCTGGAATTGACATTTTATATGGGGTAAGGTAAGGATATTTGTCATTTTTTCTCAAGTATGTAATTATTTTTTCCAATACTATTTACTTCCTTGATGATCTGCATAGCACATCTATCATATCAAATTTTTGTGCATTTAAGACTATTTCTCAATCTTATTATGATTTGCTGGTCAGTTTGTCTATACCTATATCTATATTACATGGTCATAAATTTTTTATAATAACTCATAACATTTATGAGAGAAGTCTTCACTCCCTCTGTAGCCCCTTATTTTCTTCAGAACTATCTTGGCTATTCTCAATAATTATGTGCCTCCATATAAATTTTAGAATCAATTTGTCAGTTCCAGAAAAAAAATCTTACAGAATAACACTGAATTTGCAGATCAATTTTGGGGTACTTGATAAACTTATGAAACTGAGACTGACTTCCTACCTGGGAATAGGGGTTATTTCTTCATTTATTTAGAGGGCTTTCTATCCCCTTTTATGCAGTAGGTAGTATTTCCTAAGAATTTGCTGTTTAGCAAACAAAGATTAAAACAGGATGAAGAGGGGGCGCCTGGGTGGTTCAGTCAGTTGGACATCTAGCTCTTGATTATGGCTTGGGTCAGAAACTCAGAGTCCTGGGATCAAGCCATGCATCAGGCTCTGTGCTGAGGGTGGAGCCTGCTTGGAAGAATTTTCTCTCTTCCTCTTCCTCTGCACGCCCCCCCACCACCACATGCGAGCATGCTCTCTCTCTGTCTCAAAAAAAAAAAAAAAAAAAAGAGAGAGAGAGAGAGAAACCAAAAACCAGGATGATGATACTCGATTTCTCATCTTGCCTATTAGCAGTCACATGATTCGAAAATTCACTTTACCTTTAAGTGTTTCAGTCTTTTCACATACAAGTGAAGAAGTTTTGTGTTACATATTACGTTGTACCTACAAAATAGTGTGCATTTTACAAAGCACTTACACAGTCACAGTTACCTGATTATATTTAAGTTCCCTTCCAGCTCCAAAATGCTAGGATTTTGAATGAAATAAATAGTCCTTTCCTACCAAAACCCCAAACACTTGATTCTATTATCTCAATAGGTATTATATAATACAGTCCAAAAAAAATCTCAAGATTTTAAAATGTTTATTTGGGATGCTAGCTGAATACTATTGGATAAAAGGTAGGATAGAGTTATATGCAAAATAGCAATAATAAAACCATGTATTACTAGCAAATATGTCTTATGTTTTACAAGAGAATTTTCACCTATATAGGGTTCCATTTATTTGGTCTTTTAAAAAATTACATCTTAGTGTCTATAACTTGGAACTACATATGTAAATATGAAAAAATAAATCAAGATAAATTACCCCAATAGTCTGTCTTTCAACATCAATACCTGGAAGGCAGTGATAGTACCACAAACCCTTATTCCCTTACTGACCAACCCTAGCCCCCAATATATACTTTCTCATTTATCCTATTCATAACATACCCTTTTATTATTTGTAATCCCCACTCACACTTTTTTCTACCCAATTCATTCTCCCACTCTCCTGACCATTCATTCTTTTCTCAACTACATTTCTGTTCATTTCTGTTCCCTTTTTGTTTATCACATCTTCTTACTGTTTACTGTCATTAAACCTTGATTTATTGTAATCTGTTCATCTTACTTATCTGTACCATTAGACTACTTTTTCCATGTTTTTATTTAAATTTTGGTTGGTTATCATGCAGTGTAATTTATTACCCTGATAGACTAATTTTTGGGGATAGTACTCTGTATTACTTATCTTTGTATCTTCTGTGTCTAGCATGGTTTACAAAACTGTCTTCATTTCTCCTCAACAGATCATTAACCCATTTGAGCTTTTTAAAGATCACAAATCAGTAGTTCTCAACTTTAGCTGTGCATTAGAATTACCTGACGATTTTTAAAAGCACACCAACATCTTGGTTCCCTCCTCAGAGGGATTAAATCAGAATCTCTGAACCTGGCATGCTTACCGTTCTTTCAGGCTTCCCAAGCGATACTAATGTCCAGCCTGGGTTGAGATCTGCATATATGTGTAGGCTTAGCTAACGACAGCCTGCATATGGTTGCTTGATTTTGCAAATAAAGTTTCACTGTAACACAACCATGACCATTCCTTACATATTATCTCTGTCTGCTTTCACTCTATAAAGAGGCAGAGCTGTGTACTTATGACAGAAACTATATTTATTGCCTTTATAGAAATAGCTTGCTGACCCCCGATAAAGAGGGGAAAAAATCCTATTCCTTATTAAAAAAGTATGGGATAAAGTAAACTGATGCTGACACTGATAAAAAGTAAAACTGTTTTAAAGCTAAAAGAAACATTTTTTATATACGCTAATCCAAGCCCCTCATTTAAAAAAATAATTTATGTATTTGCAATTATTTACCTGAAAGTATAAATAGCCTCTCATATCTTAAAGAGAGTTTCCACTATGAAAATCTGGCCCTGTATTTCTTTACAGCAGAGGTAGCATTCTGCTAGATTCAATTTCAGTGTTCAGTTTTAGTAGCTGTTTATCTATTGATCACATGTTGCCTATTGTTCTACTTCCCATATGTTTTTAAGGTATAGAAACAGCCATTAGTACCAGACACATTTCTAGATTTCTCCACAGCCATGTAAAAATTGTGATTTAAATTAATTCTCGTTACACCAGGAAAATAGTGTATCTCATCAAAAGAACACTAGGTTAGGGGGCAGAAAAACTAGGTTTCATTTTTCACTATGCCAGTGACTTATTACATGACATCAACAAATTTACTTACCTTATCTGTTACTGATAAACGTCTCAATTTTTACTAAAGCATTTTTTTTCACCTAGATATGCTTGGTTGTGGAAAGGATTTACAAATTGATAGACATAATAATACATGTTGCGAATTAGCTTCTTTTCACCAGTTTTTTCCTATATATTCTCAAGTAAGTCCCAACGTCAATATTAGTTTAATTTCTTACCTTTCTATCATAAAAAGCAAAGAGATAATGGACTAATTGTATCAAACTACTAGGTAATGACTTGTTCATCCAGGAAGACATGATTGATGTCTATCAAATCCTTAAGATTTTAATAAAGAATCATATGAGATTTTCCTAAATAAACACATATTTAAGGAAACAGTGAAAAAAAGGCTATATTATCTGTACATTCCCCAAGTAATTAAACTTAAATGTGTTAGTAGGAAATTTAGAAATACATAGAAATACAGGTCCAGTATAAAACTATCGTGAACCAAAAACAATACTTAAATTTGCTGAGTGATATAATCTACAATTTTGAAAAATAGGCAAAAAATCCATATCCACATCTGAAAACAACCACTTAATTTTAATGCTTCAAAATATTTAGGATGACGCCAAGATGTCAAACTTTGATTTCAACACTAATTAGGAAGAGCCTTTTCAAAATTGCAGCAATTCAATTGCATTTGAATATTGACTGTGGGCTAGATAACAGCAATTTTTCATTTTTAAATTTCCTGATTTTGATAACTGTACTGTGACTATAGTATAGAATGTTCTTGTTCTTAGGAAATACACATCGAAATATTACTGAAATGTTCTAAGGTAAAGAAGATTGTGTGATGGCTGCCACTTACTCTCAAAGGTTTCAGAGGACAAATATATATATAGAGAGAGGTGAGGAATGATAAAGGTAAATGTTAACAATTGTTGAATCTGTGTAAAGGGTATATGGAGTTCTTTGTATTGTTCTTCCAACTTTTATGTAAGTTTGAAATTATTCCAAAATAAAATGCTGTCAAAACCTTTTTGGATAGCACCTTATAGTAACAGAAAAGCATATTTAAGTCATTAATTTAGTATTATAAGACAAAAATGAAAAGTAAGTACATCCTAAGTGGAGTTCATTCAGTAATCAACAATAAACATCTCACATTATTTTTTCTTAATAAATGCAATAATAAATAATTTATTAAGTGATTGTTTAAAATTTTTATAGATAAAGGAATTTAAAGGTTTACCAGGTTCTAACTGATTCAGCAATTTTTAAGAGCCTTTGACTGATATGGTACTTTGAAAATTTATACAAACAAAATAGCCATAAAGCAATAAATTGATTCAATACTTAACCCATTGTAGAAATTAGTTTGATCTGTGGATCCACAGGCAGAGGCTGCATCCTGAATGGATAACTCTTTTTGACGGAATAATCCTGAAGAAGAAGAACTAAACCAACCCGCAAACTTTTATACCATTCAGGACACAGGGCATTCCACATAATCACTGACACAGTGCCTGAACTGTCAGCAACTTCCAGAAAGGTCTAGAAAAAAGAGTGAAAAAGCACATGCATATCTGTTACTTTTATCTACAGAGCATTCTAATTTTAAGAACAAGAAAGCAAAAATATAGGGTGATGACTGAATAAATTATGATATAATCTGTAACCATGAAAAGCTATAAATGATTTCTAGTGATAGAAAATACTTAAGGAAATGTTAAGTGATACAAAATTGTATGTACAATGATTTCCATTTTGTAAGATAATTTAATATATGACAGTCATGTAATATATGGTATGTATACCTATACACAGATATGTGATACATATGACATACATATGAAATATATATGTGCATATATATGCCGTAGATATGTAGACATGATATATACATACAAAAAGGAAATAAAACACGTTAATATTAATACTGGCTCTGTTAGAATTTGGGGTGGTATTACTTATCAGCTTTATTTATAGAGCTTTCTGCATTTCCCAAATTCCCTCAAAGTATCTATAACTGTTTTAATGAAAGCTTAATAAAACATCTAAAATAATTTTTGTTAACATGTGAAAATATGGTAAAATGTTAAATAAAAAAACAAACAGGACAGAAATCAGGAAGGTAGTTCTCACTGGCATTATATGGCACAGAGAGTCAAGGTAACAGAAAAGTATCAGCTAGATTTCACAATTAGAAGGTCTCCAGTGAGTGACCAGCTGAAGAAAAAAGTCAGACCAATTGTGTTGAAAAGTAAACGCGAGGAAAGAAAGTAAAAACATCTAACAGAGACTACTTCTCTAAAGAGTTTGCCAGAAGAGAAGAGAGGGAATACAGGAATCCTGAGGCCCAAGGAGATTTTTGGATTTTTTTTCCTCATGAAAGACTAGAGTATGTCTCTATGCTGGTGTAGAAAGCACAGTAGAGAAGAAAAGGTTGAAGATAAAGAAAAAACTGTGAAGGAGACCAACTGAATTAGGGAACTACAAGGTACCAATACAGAAAGATTTCTTTTTGCATAAGAAATTACATAGAAAAATACCTTGAAATATACATTTATATATGTTTTAAACATTATTAAACTTATAAAATATTTTTGTACATAAGTTATCCTAATATGGAGTCAGTTCTGTAAGCTATAATCTATAACCATTAAATTAACATGTAATATCTTGTCATTACTTATACCTGGTATGGCTCAATCATCTTTTTATCAGGTTTTCCATAGTATCGCAGTTTGGATTTATGCAAGATTCTCACAAGCAATGCAGGAAAATTCCTTCTGTTAGCCCAGGTCATTTCAAGGTGAGACAGGGAAATTATTTTGGTATCTAGAATTAAAGAAAATAGAATAGAAAAAAGTCCTACTTAACATGTCATGTTTATTTAAAAATTGTTTTAATGGTTAAAAATGGTAGCCAGATCATCCCCACAGCAACTCCTTCTCACCAGCTAAACGGGTCTACATACTTTCTAAATAAAAAATTAATAATACATGCTATCCTTAATAGCTAATATATAGGGGTGCCTGGGTAGCTCAGTCAGTTAAGCAGCCAACTCTTGGCTCAAGTCATGATCTCAGAGTCGCTGGGCGTGGAGATCCTGCTTAACACTTTTTCTCTCCTACCTACCACCCCTCCCAACTCTCACACGCATGCATTTTCCCTCTTTCTCTCTTAAAAAAATAGCTAATATATAAATATGTCATACTATGTGCCCAGCACGAAGGTAAATATCTATATTAACTAATATACTATTCCGTCTCGAATGTCCTCTGTCTTGTCGAACTGGGTAATTACTACCTGAAAGACTTGGATCTAAACTCATCTCTCCCTGGGTGGGGGAATGGGTGAAACAGATAAAGGGGATTAAAAGAACACATATTCTGATGAGCACTGAGAAATGTATAGTATAGTTAAATCATTACATTGTACACCTGAAACCAATATAACAGTGTATGCTAATTACACGTCAATAAACTCATCTCCCTTAAGAAATTTTGTGGGAAAAACTCAATGCCATGGAATATTTTCCCACTACCAAGCACGTACATATTTAATTTATAGAATTGTTTTATGATGTATTTCTGTATTGCCCTCACCGTAGTTTTATGCGTGTAAGTTCTGTATTTCCCAAAAATGCCAGACCAGGACTTTTGCACTTGCTCTTCCCTCTGTCTGGAATATCTTTTTAGATGCCAGAGTGACTTCCTTCCTCCTCTCCTTCAAGTTTTGCTCAAAGGTCACTTTCTCAGTGATGTTATTCCTTACTATCCTATTGAAAATGGATCCCTTTACTTATGCCTCATCCCATCTTATTTTTCTACTTAGCACTCATTATCTTCTCATATGTCATATAATTTACTTTGAAATTTTAATCTCTATGCCTGCTGGCAAATACAAAAACTGCTTAAAAGCTATTCACCATCTTTAAAATATTAACTTGTAGTTTTTATTTTATTCTTCCTTGGCTTAAGAGAGGTTTGACTGGCAATTTTATCTACATTTTACTCTTTCATAGCCCACTCTCAACTGTTAAAACCTTAATTTGTATTTATTCCAATATTTTATTTCACAAGGTATCTCCCACTTCCATTTTAATTTACCTAACATATTATCTACTTAACATTTTGGCATGAAAACCATAGTTGTAATTTCTTTTTAATAAGAATTTAAGTGGAATGTTGTAGTTACACCTGTATCATTAAAAAGAATACTGTTTTGGGGTGCCTGGGTGGCTCAGTGGGTTAAAGCCTCTGCTTTCGGCTCAGGTCATGGTCTCAGGGTCCTGGGATCGAGCCCCACATCGGGCTCTCTGCTCAGCAGGGAGCCTGCTTCCTCCTCTCTCTCTCTCTCTCTCTCTCTCTCTCTCTGTCTGCCTCTCTGCCTACTTGTGATCTCTGTCTGTCAAATAAATAAATAAAATCTTTAAAAAAAAAAAAAGAATACTGTTTTTAGTCTTCAGACATCTTGTATAATTTTCCTTTTATAGTCTTCCAAAACATTAATAGCGCAGTCATAGGTCCTAATATTTGCTTTTTAATTAGGTAAAATTATGGATCAACTCTGAATTACCTGAAATGTATGTGGAACACTCTTGGTCAATGAAGGCATGTCTACTTGCACTAACTAGAATAAATTCAAGAGTTATATGCTTTTGTAAAACCAGAGTTCTAAGAGCCACTGCTTTCACTATAATTGGGTCCACAGAGTCAGCTGTGATCAGACAACTGCCTGGTTAATGTTTTCCCAGTTTGGGTTTTTAACTCACAAACTTCATAGAATATACATATCTCTCAAATCCAAAAAAGAAATTTCAGGCTATACACAGACAATGAAGAATCTGTATAAATTCATAGAAATGTGTGCATTTTTATAAGAATGAAAATAAATAAACTAGATATTCAATATTAAATGTTAGATAGCAAACGATGGAACAGTGATTCTAAAACTTTCTGGTCTCAGGAGACTTTCACATTCTTAAAAATTACTGAAGACCTCAAAAAGCTTTTATTTATGTGGGTAATAACACTTGCAATATTATAAAGTAAAACTAAGAAATAAAATATTATTCATTAACTCCCTTAAAAAGCAATAAGCCTATTAAGTATTTTTATATATAAATACATATATATACATATACATCTATATATATATATAAAATACATAATGAGGCTGTATTCTCTAAAACATACATGAGATATATATGAGACTGTATTCTCTAAACAAGGAATCTAGTAAGAAGAGTGGCACTGATTTACATTTTTGTAAATCTTTTTAGTGTCTAGCTTAATAGAAGACACTGGATACTCATTTCTTTGGCATTCAGTCTGTTTCAATGTCACATATCTTGTAGCCTCTGGAAGACTCCACTGTATACTTTCAAAGAATTAGAGTGCTAAAAAGTAAATGAAGTCTTAGTGATATTATTATGAAAATAGTTCTGATGTGAATCCTTTGAAAAGGTCTTCAGGATATCTCTAGAGGTCCTTGAAGCATACAGTAAAAACCACTGCAAAAGAATAAAAATAAAATGGCACCATGTTTTACAAACATAGATAAGTCCTGAAAAATTATTACAAATGTAGTACACAGGAAAAAATCCATAAATCCAAATCATTTATCATGGCAAATATCCTCAAGCAAATACTCTCAAACCAAATACAGCAATATGCCAAATTACATCATGTCCAGGTGAAGTCCTAAACACCCTGTGTCATTCAAGAGGAAGTTATAATAAATTGTGAATAATTCTGGATATTGACAAAAAGATCAAAGTTTAAATAACTTAGTTAAAACATTAAGGGTAACCTCTAGAAAAACACAAATTAATGTATAGCTTCTAAAGCACTGTAAGATAAAGGAGTTTAAATCTTGCAAAAGTAAAAAAAAATAATAATGCATGGCGTATAGCAAACAAAGTAGTTCTGCAAGAAGGGTATAAAAACATCATTAATGACTTTAATTGGATTAAATTCATCTCTTGAAAGAAAAAGAATTGGTTTGGGTTAAAAACCCAAAATCTTAGCTATGTATTTCTTTTAAAAGGCAAATGTAAAACAAAATAGGAAAAAGGAATGGACAAAGATACATACACTAGGTCAGTTCTCAAAAATGTGGCATTTGCACCAACAGGTTCATTAACTACCAGTGAACTTCCTAGAAATGCAAATTCTAGGGCCCTACCATAGACCTACTGAATCAGAAACTGGTGGTGGGGCCCAGAAATCTGCATTTTAAAACGCCTGAAGTGATATGGATGCCCATTTATATGTGAGAACCACTGCCCAAAATGCCAACTACAAGACAGCAGCAGTAGTAAATAGTACTATCAAGGCAAAATAGAATTCCAGACACAAAAGAACAAAAAAATTTCATACTGATAAAAGGTTAAAAATTCACCAAGATTACTATGTTATGAAACTTTATACATTATAGTAACATCTAAATCAAAAACTTATAGAAATATAAAGAGAAATGAACAAAACCACATCATAAAGAGAAGGCAATATTCCTCTTGGAGAAATGGGCAAATAAAATAGATTTTAAAATAAGAATAATTTAAAAACTTGTTATAGGGGCGACCGGGTGGCTCTGTCGGTTGAGTCTACCTTTGGCTCAGGTCATGATCCTGGGTCCTGGGATCAAGCTTCACATCTGGGTTCCCTGCTCTATGGGGAATCGGTTTCTCCCACTCCCGCTGTCCCTTCTCACCCCTCCTTGTGCTCTCCCTCTCAAAGTAAATAAATAAAATCTTTTTAAAAACTTGTTATAAGAGACTTCATATCTAATAAGTAAGCTTTTTCTAAAATTTTGAGGGTTAAAGAGGAATTCAATTTTAAAATCAGAAAATGTAAATAATGAGTAAAAATAAAATCTCTACACTTCAAAACCTAGTGTACATAGCCAAAGCAGTTTCCATGGGAAATTTCAGAATTTCAAAAGCTTTTGGAATAAATAAACAAAGAAATAAGCGAACCAAGCATTCAACTCAAGAAGGTAGTACAAAAAAGTATGAACAAAAGAAATACAAGAAGTTAAAGATGATAGTGTTAATTAAGTAGAAAATATCTCCCCAATAAAGACTTAATTAGAAAATCCAAAAGTCTTTTTATAAAATACTAATAAAACAGACAAGTCTCTGGCAAGGCTGACCATAACAAAGGGTAAATACATTTAAGAATGTAAAAGGGAATGAAACAAGACTAAAAAATTTAAAAAATATAAACTAAAATTTAAAAATAGAGACTACTGCATACAACTTGGAGATCTAGTTGAAATGGTATTTTCTAGTAAAATATCAACTCTCACAAATGGACTCAAGAAGAAGAGTCATTAATTTCATTACTTTTTCTGAGAAACTGAAAAGGAGTTATTCTCTCAACCCCCATCCTGGCCCAAGGCCCCAGGTTCTAATAGTTTTAGAGATAAATTCTACCAAACCTTCAATGAACAAATATTTTCTGTAAGCACAGAAAAACAAGCAAGTTTCCCAACTCATTCTACTAGGCTAATATTAATTGAACTGATATCAATATGAGGTTAAAATATAGTAAATCCCTAAAAAACAAAACCTATGGAATAAATTCACTTTAAATATACAGATGTAAATACAACAACCATGACCAAGTAGAGATATAAAAGTAATTCAACATTAGAAAATCCATCAATGTAATTTATTTAATGCGTTTCTTTATTCAATAAACACTTATTGAAAGCACTCAGCAGACACCGTTCTGGGTGTAAGAGAAATGCGCCACAGCAGTGAAAAAAACAGAAGCCTTGCCCTCATGAATCTTATAAACCAGTGGGAGGAAAAAGAAAACAGAATTAATAATTTCAGAATGTTATCAATTCTATGAAGGGCATTTCCATGGTGATGCAATAAATAATAATAAATGAGGAGGGAACACATATTTAAACAACCCTTTCTAACGTGTTTTATATATTTGAGTTGAAACCTGAAGATGGGAAGGAACTTTCCAGAAAGAGGAAAAAACAGGAGCAACTGACTAGAGGCAAGACAGAACAAGGAGGTTTGAGATAAAAAATAAGGCTCATATTTTGGAAATAAAATGGTGGAGGTGAGGGATTAGAGAGGTGAACAAGGGGATTCAGTAAGGCAGGGGTCTATAAACTATAGCCCCTGAGCTAAATCTGGCTTGCTGCCAGGTTTTGTAAATAAAATTCTACTAAAAAAACAGCCAAACCTATTAGCTTACATATTGCCTATGGCTGCTTTTGCTATACTCTGGCCAAGTTGAATAGCTGTGATTATGTGTCTGAAAAAGGCAAAAAGATTCACTATCTGGTCATTTAAAGCAAGTTCGTCCACACCACAGGGCCTTGCTCACCCTGATAGGAGGTCTGGATTGTTGTCTAAGTGCAATGGGGAGCCACTGCAGAGATTTAGACAGGAGACGGGCATGATCTAACATCCATTTTGAAAAGCTGTCTTTGAGATCACAATATTGGTTACCTTTGGAGTAGGATATTGACCAGGAGAGGGCATTAGGGAGACTTCTGAGATGCTTACAATGTTCTGTGTCTTGATTTGGGGTGGGGTGGGGAGGTGGTTTCAAGCTTTAAGCTTTTTTTTTTTTTTTTTTTAATTTCAAGCTGTATTTTTAAGACTTTAACACATTGTACATATCATGCCTTAATAGAAAAGTTTTTAAAAGCACAAAAATGCACCATAAACAAAGAGAAGAGGGAGTGTGAGAATGTAATCTGCAATATATAACAAATACTATCCATTAGCAAAGAATTCAGAAAAGTCAAGACATAATTTTAAATTAATATAATATGGGGAAATGGGCATTCATACATATGTTAGTGGGAATATAAATCAGTAAAACCTTTTCAGATGATTTGTCAATATCCATTACATGAAATAGTTTAAATACTGTTTAACTCAGCAATTTCACTTCTAGGAATCTATCCATCTCACAGAAATACTTAAACACAATGAACAAGTATGTGTATATCCTAATGATGTTCTGTGCTAGATCTAAAACTAAAAAACCAGTAACAGCCTAAAATTGATAATTATCCATTCACATGGACATGATTATATAAATTATGGTACACCCATAGTGTGGAAGTGTGTATGAGCAGATATACATTAAAGATGCTTGAGTAAGTGTAAACAGCAAATCATGCCACGCCATAGAATTTTTTTTTCCGGTGATACGCACCAAACTGCTGAACCTTTGGAGTTTTGAGATCAAAGTTGAAGTCATAGGAAAAGGAGGTAAAGGGGTATTTCATTCCACCCCAACATTTTATTTTTCAAAATTTTAAACATACGGCAAACTTGAAAGAACACCAATATATGCCCACTTCTAGATTTTTGTGGTCAAAATTATGCTATACCTGGGTCTTACACATTTTTAATATACGTTTTATGTTTGCACAAATAAAGTGCTTTTAATATTATCATGCCCATAGGTGTTCAATAAATGTTTGCTTTTCAGTCTGTATTGCTATTTTTCTTGCTAGCCAACAATATACTTTTAAATATAGTTTGGATTTTTTAGCACCTAGACACTGCCTTTTGTAATAAAAATATGTATTCAATAATGGATATCACTTCCATAGTCAGAAAAATGAAATATATTTTTATAAATATTATTCCCCTCTTAATTCTTCTGGACACCAAATTTTTCATTTGTGTATTCAATCTTAAAAATAAAAATGGTCAACACTTAGGGTAGTAATGCAGTGCTGCCTTATTCCATGCTTGAGATAAAAATCATTCCATTATTTCATCTCTGAAATGACTATCTTGTTTTTAAAGCTTAAGTTATTTAAATCATCCTTGTTCACACGTTTCTGTAACATCCTTTTTCCCTTATAACTGGATATTACTTTAATTTCATATTTTTGATCCAGTTGTCTTTTCACTTTCAAGCCTGTTGCTGATATACGTCATAGCAAGATTACGTATGAGCTAATACGACTGCAATGGAAAAAAAAAACCTGAAAAACAGTAGATGTAGAAAATAACACCTTCCTTCCTTAAGTACTTTGTTTTATTTCATTTTTTTGCATTTAATTTGGTTCCCATTCCATACACGTACATGCCTATAGTATTATCATTCCCCTTCCATCTCTGATAAAATATGTTTTACAGCAGTTGCTGATGACGAACCGGCATTTTCAGGCTAACTTCCTACTTCTGGTACAGAAGAATTAAACTCGGGTCAGTATTGTCCGTGATACGCAATTAATAACATAAAAATGAAAATTCCAAGCCTGTCCACAAAAACCACACATTCAAAGAAGCAGTATTTACATAACTGCTACACTCTAAGCCATAAAAATGGCGTTTCATTAATGCAAGTTATTACGGAATACATCACAGAACATCCTTTTTTGAATGAAGGTTAAAACACGCAAAACCACAAATATTTATGACTTTTATGCCGAATTCAAATCTATACACTCGCCAGCCAAGACAGAAAAGTACTAGTTCCACAAGTGGAATGGGACTGAAATGAAGATAATTCCACCGGAGTCAAACGCACATACAAGTATGCATGCCAGATTAAATCTGAGATGTATTCAGACACTTCCTAAATGGTCATTTGAATAATCAAAGCAAGGAACGGTCTGTGCAAATTTATTAAGCGAGCGCCAATCCGACATCCAGGAGCACTTGTTTATTCCCACTCGCGGCTTGAAATGAACAATACCAAAGCACCCTCGTTTCCTTTCCCACTAACGCAAGCTCCCGAAAACTAATATTTTTAACCCCTCCGTCGTTCCCCATTACTTACTGTTAAAATTGTGTTCCTCAGGTTGCTTGTTGGTTAACCAGATATCTCCATACGGATCTTCGTTATTCCACAGGGGCAGGTAATGACTCTTCCCGCCTCTTAAAGGCCTCTCCGGTACCTCCTCGTGCGCACTATTTCTGAATGGAGTTTCTAGAGAAATAGCCTCTAGGGTCTCTCCACAGTGAACGTTATCTATGCACAGGATCCCCTGGCCTAACCTTCTTTCGTTGTAAAGACAAGAGACTCTGGAAATTTTCATTTCTATGCCAACTTTAAGAATATTTTTATAGACGAGAAAGTTCAGGCTGGGGTCCAGGTAGCACTTCTCCTGGTACACCCCGTCTGAAATCGTCACATCATAGCAGTAAAGGGGAGGTTTGGGTATCCTGTCGCGCGGCTCATCCTCTAACAGGTACCGCTGGACGGCCAGCACAGCGACAGGCACCACCTCCGACGGGGTGACCCACTGCAGAGGTGAATCCGTTATCTGCTCGAGGACCTTTTGGATCCAGGACCTGCGCCCGCGGGAACCGGCCCTTCGGATCACCCCTCCCGGGACCCCAGCCCGATTTCTCTCAGGATTCGGAAAATCTAGACCGGCATGTGAGGGGCCGGCCTGAGGCTGACCTGACTCACCAGACATTGTCGGGTAACTGCGTACTCTCTTCACTCCCCAAAGCTAGTCTGCCCCGTCCAAAGCTGAGGACTGAGAAGCCGCGCGCTTGGGCGACGAGCGCTAGCTACTCTGCTCCCGCCGACTGGCAAAGCTCCGCCCCCGAAGCGAGGCTGCAAAGACGTGCCGCGTGCAGGCGTCAGCTCTCTCGCCCCACCCATCTCTCGGCGCGCTTCCAACTCGCCGGCACTGTTACTAGGCAGTCACACGCGCGGTTACGTAGCAGATCCTCCCACCTGGTGCCAGCCGGGTTGCCAGGGGAGGAGGAGGGGAGGGACGGTGTTGGTCGCCATGGTTCCCAAAACGTCGCATGAGGGAGGGGGAGGAGCACTCGTGGTCCTTCTAGAAAGGAGAGTGCTGAGAGGCAAGGGAAAAGAGAAAGTGGCTGGAAGCGGGGTATGTGTAGTCCTAGCTCAGGTGTTTGGGGGTTTGGGCCTTGGGCCTGCTACAGAAAGTAAATTAGAGTTCATTAATATACATGAATTCCATACCACAGGTCTCCTATAGTAGGAACGAAACCAGATAATGTATGCACAGCCTTCAGGAAAGTCCCCAGCACAAAAAGTCCTCCATAAACGTTAGTTGCTATTGCTATGAGCATTAGCATAATTGTCTGTAGTGACTCCCTGAGTGCAGGGTTGGTGAATAAGTGATTAAGTGCAAATGAAAACAGAAAATTATAGAACTGGCTTGGTAAAGAGCTGCCTTTAGGTTAGAATTTTTAAAATGTACGTATGTTTTATACAATATCTAGCTTAACAGACAACTAAGATAAAGAATGTGAGAAACTGCATTTCTGAACTACAAAAAATGTATGCGGTATGGCTATAAAGTGGAAAAGCTGATAAGAATTGTCCAAATTAAAAATAAGCCTTTTTTTTTTTTTAAAATAAGCCATTTGTTATATGTGCCCAGTTGTGCTAGTATACAGGCATACTTCTGAGATACTTCAGGTTCCATTTCAGAGCACTGCAATAAAGTGAATACGGCCATAAAGTGAGTCAAATGAATTTTTGGATTTTCCAATGCATAGAAGGTTATATTTATACTATACTGTAGTCTATTAAGTGTGCAAAAGCATCATGGCTAAAAAGAACATTGAACATACCTTAATTTAAGAATTATCGCTAAAAATGCTGACCACAATCTGGGCTTCCAGCAAATCATTTTGCTGGTTGCCTCAGTGTTGATGGCTGCTCACTGGTCAGGTTAATTGATGCTGAAGGTTGGGGTGGCTATGGCAACTTCTCAAAATAAGACAAGGATGAAGTTTGTCCCATTGATTAACTCTTCCTTTCATGGATGATTTCATGGTAGCATGAGATGCTGTTTGATAGCATTTTACCCACCATGGAACTTCCCTCAAAATTGGAATCAATCCTATCAAACCATGCCCCTGCATTATCAACCAAGTTTACATAATATTCTAAATCCTTCGTTGTCATTTCAACAGTCTTCATAGCATCTTCACCAGGAGTAGAGTCCATCTCAAGAAATCACTTTTGCTCATCCATAGGAAGCAACTCCGCATCCCTGAAAGTTTTATCATGAGCTTGCAGCAGTTCTATCACATCCTCAGGCTCTACTTCTAATTCTAGTTCTCTTGCTATTTCTGCCACATCTGAAGTTACTTTTCCCTCTGAAGTCTTGAACCTTCAAATTGGTGAAAACAAAACAAAACAAAACAAAACAAAAAAATAGAATACAGTAAAGTGAAGGGCAATAAAATGAGTGAATGTAGTAATTGTCCTAAGAATACTTTTCAAAGATGGTTATAGACTTGTTTGGATCATACTAATCTTCTTTTTCTATTTCATCATTGTTTATTAACTATTTATGAAGTCTCTACTATGAGGGAGGCACTGTTCTAGGCCATTGGGAATAACAATAGTTAGGCTCCTTTAGTCGAGCTTCTTATTTGCTTGGGCTGAAAACCCCCAACATTATTAATATTTAATAAATTCATTCATTCTGCAAATATGTCTAGAGTATCTGCTCTGGGCCAGGTACAATCTTGCTATACAGACCAAAAAAAAAAAAAACATAATAAGGGGAAAGGGAATGGAAGGAGCAGGAGTTAATATTGTACATAGAGGAGTATGATGATTTGGAAAGGACTCTCTATTAAAAGGCTGAACAGAGTGGAGACTTACAAGAAGTGATGGAGTAGGTATATGGATATCTTGGGAAAGTACACTTAAATCTAAGGCAACAGCAAAAGCAGATTCCATGAAATAAAAGAATGCTTGGTATTTTCAAGGAAATGCAAAAGCCTTTGGCTGAGGTGGAAAGGTGAGGGGAGAGTGGTAGGAGATGAAGTCAGAGAGGTAGCAGGGCTCTGTTGGCTTTCCTCTGCTTCAAGCAGGAAGTTGAACCCCACTTCCTTCATGAAGACTCCCATCACCAATTCATTCTAGAATGAGCTCTCATTCATCAGTATCACCTTGTATGTATCACTCCTTTAGCATTTATCATCTAATACCTTGTAATTAAGAAACAAAACTTCTAATGTATGTAGTTTGTCCTTCTAACTAGGGTTTCTCAGCCTGGACACTCTTGACATTTGGGGACACAAAATTATTTGTTGTGGGGATGTCTTATACACTGGAGGATGTTTAGCAGTGTTCCCAGCCTCTACCAACCAGACACCAGTAGGACTAATCCTGCCTCCACCCAGCTCATGACAACCAAAAATATCTCCAGACGTGAACAAATGTCCCCTGAGGGACAGTAGGATTCCTGGTTAGGAACCACTAATTTAAATAGACTGTAAGCTTTTTAAGAGCAAAAACTGATTTATTCCTTTTGTTTTGTTTTGTTTTTCATAGTTCTTTCTTTACTGCCATGCATAAAAAACACTTGAATATTTTAAATAAATGGAACATGTAATTCCCACTGCCTCTTCAAAGAGAATATATATAAGCGTGCTTTTCTATAAACAAGTACAATAAACAAAAATCCAAACTCATGAAACACAAAAAAATTAAGATCCGTGAGTGTTGGCACTTTGTTGTATTTGCTATTGAATCACCAGTGCAAAAATAAGTATGTAGCATATAGTAGGTGCTCAATACTAAGTGTTAAATGAATAAATAAAGCTTTGAATTTTTATTGGATTTAATGCAAGAGACATTAAATATCAACTATCCCATTATTTATTCAAGAAGAGCTGGTTCAAAAATCATTCAAATCTGCTCCATCAGCACCCCCTGAACAATATACTAGGTGAAATTTATGCATAATAGTATTGTAGCATCATATTTAAATCTTTTCAGCTAATTCAAAAAGGTGAATACTTGCAGTGGTTCTCAGTAGTTAATTAGTGGAATCAGGAAAAAATAGCACCCATGTTTTTTGTTTTTTACAACACTACACACAATAAAGATGTACAGTGACTAAGGGCACACATCTGGAGTCTCAAGTTGTTCTACTGACAATATGCTGATAGTGCCTATCCCTAAGAACTAAGGTGTCTATTTGGGTAGTTATCATTCCTATGTATAAATGTTCCCCAGTGTGGCATTATAAGTGTCTGTTTTCAGGTTATTTACACAACAGAGTAATTAAATGACTTTTAGAGCCAATAATGGGTATCATTTAGGTTATTGATTTTTTTTCCTTCCCCTCAGATCTGGATTATCTGTTAAATCCCCCCCCCCCCAAAGTATAAAATAGTAAGAGCAGAATAGATAATATTTAATTTTATCAAATCAAATGGTGATAGTCTAAGGTATTTGAAACACTTTAAATGAATCATAAAATCAATTTTGGTAGTCACTAAATTTGGTGTACAGATAACAGCCACATTAATTTTCCTCAACTTAAAAACTGGACTAATGAAAGTAGTCACGGTTGTTGAAAAATTAAGTTCATACGGATAAAGTGCTTAAAACAGTGTCTAGCACATACTAACAGTTCGATAAATGCTAGTGATTTTTAATATTATTTTAAAAAGGAGATAATGGCATAACATAAAATCATAAAATACTAGAACTGTAGGAGCCATTAGATAGGCGCTAGTTCAGTGTTCTTCAAACTTCGTTGTGAGGCATTAATGAGGGCATGAAGTCAATAACTGGTCATAACCAGAAATTAAAAATATGAAAAAAAAAAGAACAGAAGATGTCAGAATGTATCATATAAAATAAGGGTAAGTATTGTTTCATAAAATTTTTGTTTCAGATTTGTTGGGGTGTTAGATTCTGGCCAGAAAAGCTTAAAAAAACTGCTATAGTTTACCCCCTTTTACTACACATGAAGAAATTGAGGCCTAGAAAAGGGAATTCACATGACAAGACCACCCAGTGATAATTGACAGAGAATCTGAACTACTGATTACCAAGACAATGTCCTTTCCTGAATGATCTCCCAAATAGATCGATGTTCTAGTTGAAAAGGCTTATTTTATTATAATTTTGGTTATTTTTATTTGAATAATCTTGCTTAATCTTCTCATTCATTTCATTATTCTTTCGTTTATTTGCATTCGGGAGCAAGTCAATATCATTTCCAGGCCTGAGGCATCAGGCACTGGAGGTGCACTTGCAGGTTCATCTCATTTGTAAGATTATGACAGTGTAGGTAGAGATGTGGGGGAGGAAGAAAAAGAAGTGGCATGACTAGTTGGTGTTAAAGGGATGTGGAGAGTTCGGATGCTATCTCAAAGAGTATTTAGGTAAGCTCTCTAAACATCACCACGGTAACAAAAGAGGGCCTGAGGGTGGCTGCCTGGCAACCAGAGCACTACAACCTCCAGCTCAGTGCTGCCCTTTTCCAACATCTTTCATTTTAAAGACTGCTCTTGATGATTTTATTAACTACATATCCTCCGTGTGCAAGGATGAATCAGCATAGTTTACAATACCCCCTAGCTCACTGGAATCGAGAATGTTCCTATGTTCCCTTTCTATCTGATAGCAAATATGTTTTGATTTATTTGTTGGCTATATATTTAGAAACAAAGGTCTCTAACACAAGCTCACTGTATCTGAGGTTTTTAGGCTCCTTCTGACCCTCAGGAACTCAGATAAAGCTCGTATTTGTCCCCATGCTTTTGTTTATTCTATGTACATATTAGATGCACAATAAATAGTTAATTGATGCTCTTCCCCCTTCCCTTCTGTCCATTCAAATCCTACTTTTTTTTTTTAAATAGAGCTCAGTATGTTAGCTTTTCTTCTGAATCTCAGTATTATATATGTGTAAGAGACCTGGATTTTAGCATATGGATTTGATCGGTTTTAATTTATTAGGTCTTTGCTTCCCTGCTTTAGAAAGGGAGACTGCCAGTAAATTCCCAGGATTCTACAGATTACTTTATTCCTGTTTATCCTCAATTGTGGTATCTAGCATGCTCCAGTGTTTATATTTCTCCTCTCAAGAATTTCTTTTTGTTGAAATGTGTGGATAAAATTTGATGACGTTTTGGAAATACAAACATCTGTGTGTATACTGGGTTGCCTTACCTGAAATTGACCTGGGCCAGAAAGTTGGAACTCAATAGGCTATTTACCTAAAGATGTCTATGTTAATTTATTTAAAAAATAGCAGCTTTATTGAAATATAAATCACGGAACACATAATTCACCCACTAAAAGTGGAAAACTCCATTGTTTTTAGTATACTCAAAAGATTATACAACCATCACCAAAATCTAACTTTAGAATATTTTATGATCCTATAAAGAAGTCCAATACATATTACTAGTGATTCCCAATTCCCACTTCCTGCCCCAGCCACTGCAAACACTAATCTACTTTCTGTCACTATGAATTTTCTTATTCTGGGCATTTCATATAAAGGGAAACATAACATAGTGTTTGGCTTCTTTCACTTAGCATAATGGTTTCAAGTTTCATCCATGTATCATACTTGATTATTTGTTTTTGTTGAATATTTCATTTTATAGCTATATTACACTATGTTCATTTATTTCTCAGCTGATGAACATTTGAACTGTTTCCACTTTTTGCTATTGTGAATAAAGCTACTATGAATATTAGTGGATGAGATTTCATGGGTACATATGTTTTCAAATTTCTTGTATAAATACCTGGGACTGAAATCTTTGGTTCATATGGCAACTCTATTTTTAACTTTTCAAGGAACTGCCAAATTGTATTCCAAAGTGTTACTCCATTTTACATCCCCACCAGCAATATGTAAGAATTTCAGTTCTTCCATATCTTTGCCAACATTTGTTATTTTCCGTCTTAGTTTATTGTAGCCATCCTACTGGGTGTGAAATGGTATTTCATTGTGGTTTTCACTTGCATTTCTGTAATGACTAATAATTTTCAGCATCTTTTAAGTGCTTATTATTGACCATTTTTATATATTCTTTGGTGGAATGTCAATTCAGATCCTTTGCTTATTTTTAAATTGAGTTATTTATTTTTTTATTCTTGAGACATAAAAGGTCTTTATGTATTCTATGCCTTCTGGATATAAGCCACTTACCAGGTATGTGGTTTGCAGAAATTTTCTTTGATTGCTGTGGGTTGTCTTTTCACTTTCTTGATGTAGTCCTTCAAAGAATAAAAATTTTTAATTCACATATACATATACACACACATAAATGTATATATATATATAAACTTTTCTTGTTTGTGTGTTTGATATCACATCTAAGAAACTATTGCCTAATCCAAGGTTCAAAGACTTACTCTTATGTTTTTTTAACTAAAAGTTTTAACTAAGACTAAAAGTTTTAACAAAAAGTTAGATTTTTAATTTATTTTTTATTTTTTATTTTTTTTATTTATTTGAGAGAGAGACAGTGAGAGAGAGCATGAGAGGTGAGAAGATCAGAGGGAGAAGCAGACTCCCCATGGAGCTGGGAGCCTGATGCGGGACTCGATCCCGGGACTCCGGGACCGTGACCTGAGCCGAAGGCAGTTGCTTAACCAACTGAGCCACCCAGGCGCCCCAAAAGTTTGATTTTTAGTGGTTACATTTAAGTCTATGTTCTATATTTAGTTAATTTTTTAAATGTGATGTGAAGTAGGTGTCCAACGTCATGTTGGGCCTATGGATCTAGGTGTTCCATCACCATTTGTTGAAAAGACCTCCTTCCCCATTGAGCTGTCTTGCTACTGTTGTAAAAAAAAAAATAATAACCATAATTTTAAGGTTATTTCTGAACTCTCAATACTATTCCTATGATTTATAGATCTATTCTTTTTTTCAAAAGATTTTATTCATTTATTTGTCAGAGAGAGAGAGAAGGGGCACAAGCAGGCGGAGGGGAGAAGGCTCCCCGCTGAACAAAGAGCCTGCTGCGGGACTCGATCCCAGGACCCTGAGATCATGACCTGAGCTGAAGGCAGGCACTTAACTGACTGAGCCACCCAGGTGTCCCTATGGATCTGTTCTTATGCCAGTGCTCCACAGTCTTGATAGCTGTTGTGTCTTTGTAGTCATTTTGAAATTGGAAAGTGTCAATGCTCCAGTTTTGTTCCTCTATTCTAAGATTATTTTAACGATTCTGGATCTCTTACATTTGCATGGGAATTTCAGGATTAGCTTATCAAATCCTGCAAAAATGACAGCTGTTATTTTGAATTGGAGGGATTACTCTATTCATATTTTTCCATCTTTATTGAGATATAATTGACATATAGCTTTGTTTAAGATGTACTATGTGGTATCTGATACACGTATATATTGTGAACTGATTATAATAAGGTTGTTTAACACAACCTTCATCTCTCATGATTACAATTTTTCATAGATGTTATGTTGAGAACACTTAAGATTTACCCTCTTAGCAACTTTCAAGTATTCATTATAGTATTATTAACTATAATTATCATACTGCACATTAGATCTTCCGTACTTATTCCTCTTAAAACTGGAAGTTTGTAGTTTTTGACCAACATCTCCTCATCTATCCCACCCCACAGCCCACAGCCCTGGCAACCACCAATCTACTTTGCTTCTATGATTTTGGCTTTTGTAGATTCCACATATAAGGGAGATTATATAATATTTGTCTTTCTCTAACTTCTTTCACTTAGCAAAATTCTCTTTAGGTTTATCTATGTCATCACAAATGGCAGGATTTCCTTTTTATGGCTGAAACATACAATACTATATTACATGTATATGTGTGTGTGTATATATATATATACACATACACACACACATATACACATATGTATAAATATCTGCAAAGAAGTATGTTCAACATTCTGTATGAAATTTCCTTTTGAGGCATTACCTGACTCTTAACTTGTGCTTGTTCAGGGTGAGAGGCAAAGAAACCAACATATTGGGAGATGGAGAGCAGAAGTGAGTTGGAAAAAATCAGATGGGGAGACAAACCATGAAAAACTGTGGATTCTGAGAAACAAACTGAGGGTTTTGGAGGGGAGAGGGGTGGGGGGTTGGGTGAGCCAGTGATGGGTGTTAAGGAGGGCACGTATTGCATGGATCACTGGGTGTGGTGCATAAACAATTCATTTTGGAACACACACACACAAAATTAAATTAAATTAAATTTTTAAAAAAGAAGCCAAGCATAAAGCAGCTGATAAAATTTGACAAAGCTAAACAGAGTCATAATATCACAGGATGCTAGGAAGGCAAAAGAGGAATTCAGGAATCTCCAAAGTACCCTAGTAAACAACCTCAGGTTTTAGTTGAGCCCCAGGAAGTGTTACACCATGTGAGTAAGGGTAAACTGGCAATAGACCAGCTTCAACTGCATTAAGATGATCTAATCTCACTACACCTATGGTTTAGAAAAAAAAAAAACAACACTTTATCTTCTTCTGAGGAAGATACCATTTAGAACCACTACAATTTTCTATGCAGGAAGTTTAGAATTCAATGAAGAAATTACCAGATATGCTAGGAAAGAGGACCAAATGACAAAAAAAATCAAGAAAACAAACAACAAAAACAAACATTGGTGATTAAAAAGTTGGAGTAAACAGACTGAATGGCCTTTAAAATAACTATGAATAATATGTTCAATAAATAAATGATTTAATTTATTAATTTATTAATCACATAACTGAAATTAAGAATTCAATGGATACATTTCACAAAGATTATGCAGAACAGAAGAGAGGATTACTGGACAGGACAGTAATAGGTCTAGTATCCAGACTAAAGCTCAGAGAGAAAATCATTGGATAATATAGAAAAAAGAATGAGATGGAGATAGCATAGTAGAAAGATCTAAGATATATGTACCTGGAACCTGAGAACAAGAGAGAAAGAGTGAAAAAACAGTATTTGAAGAAATACTTCTGAAGGCTTTTTTTTTTTTGTTAGACAGAAGAAAGTTCTCAAGCTACATGTTCTAGATGCTGTATGAATCTAAAGCAGCATAATGACTATGGCAGGCAGACTAATTCATCCCCCCAAATGTCCACATCCTAATCCTCAGAACGGTGTGTGTATTATGTTACATGGTAAAAGGAATTAAAGTTGTAGATGAAGTCAGTGTTGTTCATCAACTGAATTTAAATAAGAAATATCTCCTGGACCTAGGTGGGCTCTTAAAAGTGGAAGAGAAAAGCAGCCATGAAAGATGTGAAATGGGGACTTGAACAGTCATTGTTGGCTTTAAAGATGGAAGAGGGGGGCGCCTGGGTGGCTCAGTGGGTTAAGCCTCTGCCTTCAGCTCAGGTCATAATCTCAGGGTCCTGGGATCGAGTTCCGCATCAGGCTCTCTGCTTGGCAGGGAGCCTGCTTCCTCCTCTCTCTCTGCCTGCCTCTCTGCCTACTTATGATCTCTCTCTGTCAAATAAATAAAGAAAATCTTAAAAAAAAAAAAGATAGAAGAGGGGATCACAAGCCAAGGAATGCAGGTGGTCTCTAGAATTTGGAAATGGCCCTTAGCTTACAGCCTGCAATATTGGGCCCTCAGTCCTGTAAGCACAAGGAATTGAATTCTGTGAACAGCTTAAGTGAATAAAAAAAAATGGATTTTCCTCTAGGGCCTTCAGAATGAAACTCATCCCTACTGAACTTTGTATTAGCTATTGAGACACATACTGGACTTCTGGCCTACAGAACTACAAGACAGCAAATTTGTATTTTTTAAGTCACTACACTTATAATAATTTTTATGGCAACAATAGAAAACTAATATAGTGAGGAAGAAAACCAGATATAGGTAAATTAAAATAAAACTGAAAGGTACCAGAAACAAAGAGAACAATTTTACAGTAACTAGAGAACAAAGACATATGATCTTTGCAGGAGCAACAATAATCTTGACAACTGAATTTTTAAAAGAAATAATGAAAGAAGAAAATGACCTGATATTTCCAAAGTGCTGAGCAAAATATGTTCTGACCAGGCAAAAATTCTTTCAAAATGAAGGTGAATCAAAAAGGTTTAATAGAAACACAAAAATTGAGAGAATTTCCAACTATCAGACTGGCACTAAAAGAAATACTAAAGGGAGTTATTTAGGCAAAAGGAAAATGATCCCAAATGGAAACAAGGTGATTTAAGAAGGAATGAAGAACACCAAAAGAGTTAATATAAATCTACATAAATATTGTCTATTCAAAAAAACAACAACGGTATCTTTTGGAGTTTAAAATACATGTACAATTAAAATACATGCTAATAGCACAAAAGATGAGAAGGTGTAAGTGGAATTGAAGTGTTATGAGGATCTTACCTTGTCTGGAAAGTGGTAAAAGCACTATCTTAAGGTATATTTTACTAAGCCAAGAAGGATGTTGTAATTGTGAGAAACAAACTATTAGTAAAAAAAAATCACAGAGAAGCAACAAGTGTGTTAAAAATGAAATAATAAACAACTAGTTAATCTAAAGGAAATCAGTAAGGGAGAAAAAAACAGAATAAAGAAGGGAGGGCAAATAGAAAATGAGTAGTAAAATGGTAGATTAAAACCCAAATTTCTCAGTAATCACATTAAATACAAATGGAGTAAGTACTGCAACTGAAAAATCAAGATTGTCAGACTGGATAAAAAAAAAATTACAATTATGTGTGACTTATAACAGACATACTTTAAATAAGACATAGAAAGTTTGAAAGTAAGTGTTGAAAAAGAATAACATGCAAACATGAACAAAAATAAGGCAGCTATAGTTAACTATAAGACAAATAAGACTTTAAGCCAAAAAGCATTATGAGAGATATTAGATATATCACAATGATTAAAGAATCAATTCAGTAAGTTAGAGAAAAACTTAAGTGGTATGCATAAAATAAAATAGCTCCAAGATGTATTAAGTGAAAGCTGACAGAACTCTAAACATAAATAGATAAATCTACAAACATGCGTAGAGATTTTGAATAAGCAGACAAAATAAAAGGTATGGGTACAGAAGCATGAACAAGACTAACAAATATATCCTAACATATTTAGAACATTATATGCAATAAATGTATAATACACACTCTTTTCAAATTGTTCCTGGACTATTTATCAAAACTGACCATATACTGAGCCACAAAGCAATTCTCAACAAATTTCAAGTGGCTGAAATCAGAGTATATTCTCTGACCACAGTGGAATTAAGGTAGAAATCAGTAACAAAAAGACTAGAACTCTCCAAATATTGAGAAATTAAGCAATATGATTCTAAATAACCCAATATCAAAAATTCAAAATGGAAATTAGAGCCGTGCCTGGGGGACTGAGTCAGTTAAGTATCAAACTCTTGGTTTCAGCTCAGGTCATGATTTCAGGTCATGAGATTGAGTTCTGCATTGGGCTCTGTGATGGGAGTGGAGGTTGCTTAAGATTTTTTCTCTTCCTCTCTCTCTGCCCCTCCCTCCCTCACACACCTGCATGAGCTCTCTCTCTCTTTACAAAAAATAAAATAAAATAGAAACTATAAAATATTTTGAATTGACTTATAATAAAACTGACATTATAACTTGTCTAGTGCATCTAAAGCAGTATTTAGAGAGATAGCTTTAAAGCCTTATATGTATATATTAGAAAGGGTGAAAGGCTAAAAATCAATGATGTAAACATCCACCTCAATAAGGTTAAAAAAAATTAAAAAATTTAAATTAAACAGGAAGGAAAAAATTAAACAGGAAGATGATAAGAGCAGAAATCAAAAATATAGAAAACAGACAATAGGGAAGATAACAAAGCTGGTTCTTTGAAAAGACCAATTTAATTGAAGTCTGTATCAATATTATACGAAAAACAAATAAAAATTACAAGTATCTGTCATGAAGCTATAGATATTAAAAGATGAGGCAATATTATGAATAATAAATGTAATAATTTGCCTAAAATGCACATTATGTAAAAACCACAACTTACCAAAACTGATTTCAAGAAGATATATAAAATCCAAATAATCTTATATATATTAAATAAATTGGTTCCACGATTAAATATATTCATACAAAGAAAAGAACAGACGCAGATGGATTCACAGTGAATTCTCAATAATATTTTAGGGAAAAAAATAACATGAATGTTACTTGAAATCCTCCAGAAATTGAAAAAAGAGTGAATGACACATTTCCTTATGTGTTTTATGAGGTCATTATAATCTTGATACTAAAACCTATCAAGGACATTATAAGAAAGGCATACCATTGACTAAATCTCTTGTGAATGTAGATGCAAAACTCCTACACAAAATATTAGCAATATAAATCCAGAGATTATGAGGATAGTACAATATAACCAACTTGGATTTATTCTAGGAATGAAAGAATGGCTTAACATTTAAAAGTGTGGTGAGGAGCACTGGGTGTCATATGCAACTAATGAATCGTTGAACACCACATCAAAGACTGATGATGTAGTATGTGGTAGCTAACTGAACATAATAAACAAATAAATAAATAAATAAATAAATAAAGGCAATAATGTAATTCATCACATTAACATAAAAGAACATATCATTATGACAATAGAGGCAGAAATAATATCTTTGATAAAATGCAACACTCAGTCATGTGAAAAAATCTTGGAAAACTAGGAATCGAAGGAAAATTTCTTAATCTGGTATAGGGTTTTAAAACTTACCCAATACAAGGCATACTAATAGTAAACTATTGAATGGTTTCCTTCTAAGATCAGAAATGAGACCTGGTTGTCTGTATTACCATTTCTAATTAATCTTGAACTGGATATTTTAGAAAATAAATTAAGAAAGAGTAATGGAACTTACAAAGATTCAAAAGGAGGAAATACGTGTTTCATTATTTACAGGTGAAATGTTTGTAAGTTTGGGAATTCTGAAAGTATTTACAAAAAACTTATTAGAATTAATAAATAAATTTAGCAAGTTTGCCTGATATAAGATCACTGTATGTATTGGCCAGTGTTCTCTAGAGAAACAGCACCAATAGGCTATAGGAAAGGATTTATTGTAAGGAATTGCTTTACACAATTAGGGAGGTTGTGAAGTTCCACAATCTGCCCTTTGCAGGCTGGAGATCCAGGAAAGCCAGTGGTGTTATTCAGTCAGTCTGAAGGCCTGACAATGAAGATCCAGGCCAGCAGGAGAAGATTGCTATCCTAGCTCAAGCAGGAGAAGATTGATGTCCCAGCTCAAGCAATCGGGCAGGAAGGGCTAGATTTTTCCTCTGCCCTTTTTGTTGTATTTAGGCCCTCAGCAGACTGAATAATGACAACCCACACCAAGGAGGACAAACTACTTCATGGGTCCACCTATTCAAATGTTATTCTCATCCGTCACAGACACACCCAGAAGTAATGTTCAGCCAAATATCTAAGCACCCTGTGGTGCAGTCAACTTCACATGTGAAATTAACTATCATAACATACAAAAGTGATTTATGTTTCAATGTTAGTGACAAGCAGAAAATAAAATGAAAAATACCAGTACTATTAGTTTCCAAAAATTATCAAATATTTAAAGTGAACAAAAGATGTATAATACCTTTACAAAGAAAATTACAAAAACATTGAGAGAAATTAAATAAATAAAATAAAATAGCATTGTACACTTATCATGGATTGGAAACCTCTCTCTCTCTCTCTCTATATATATATATATATATAGATATATAGATCCAGATAGATCTAGCTCTAGGTAGATATCTAGATCTAGAAATCTATCTAGATATCTAGATCTAGACATCTATCTAGATATCTAGACATCTATCTAGAGCTAGATCTATCTACATCTAGATATCTAGATCTA
>NC_081575.1:40853702-40874175 GCF_022355385.1 Mustela nigripes
CTATATCTATAGATATATCAAGATCCTGATCTATCTATAGATAGATCTAGATCTATATAGATATCTAGATATATCTATATATCTATATCTATATCTATAGATCTCTCTCTATCTCTCTCTCTCTCTATATATACACACATATATAGTTATATATGTATAATTATACATAGTTATATATATATAAATACAATTATACATAATTATATATATAATTATGTTTGGTTAGCCAACATATAGGAGAACATTAGTTTTGATGTAGAATTCAACAATTCATTAGTTGTGCATAACACCCAGTGCTCATCACAACACGTGCCCTCCCTAATACCCATCACCCGTTTTCCCCATCTCCCCACCCCCCTCACTTCTGTAACCCTCAGTTTGTTTCTTGGAGTCCAGAGTCTCCCATGGTTTATCTCCCTCTCTGATTTCTTTCCATTCACATTTTCCCTCCTTTCCCCTATGGTCCTCTGCTCTTCCTTATATTCCACATATGTGTGAAACCATATGATAATTGTCTTTCTCTGCTTGACTTATTTCACTTAGTATAATCCCCTCCAGTTCCATCCATATTAATGCAAATGGAAGACTCTATATTTTAAAGATGGTAATTTTCCCTAACTTGATCTGATTCAAAATAATAATCCCAGCAAACTTTTTAAAATGAAAATTGACAAATGAATTCCAAGCTTTACATAGAATTACAAATGGCAATAACAGTATTAAAAATCTTGTAGAAAAAACAATTTGAAGATTTACAGAAATCAAATTGTTTTACAAAGCTATAATAACCAGTGTGCTAGTGTTTCAAATGTAGAAAAAATTGAACAATTATATAGTAGATTCTGAAAAGAGATCTACATGTATACTGTCATTCAATTTATGATTAAAAAAATCTATCACAATGAGATAGAGGAAAAAATGGTCCAAAGGACTATTACAAATGGTGTCTTGGACCAACTGGGTTATGAAATAAAACCAAATGATCCTTTTTATCTATTTCAAACTGTACACAAAATTTAATTCCAAATGGACCACAGATTAAAAGTAAGAGGTGTAACAAATTAAAAAGTTCTTGAAGATAATGTCTTAGTGCTAAGAGGGTAATGTCTTAGTGATCTTAATATAATCAAGCATTCCTTAAAAAGGACAGAAGAAGCACTTATCCTAAACAAAAAAAATCCACTTTATCAGAATTCAGACATTAAGAGAGTGAAAGGCAGGTCACAGAATGGGAGAAACTATTTTCAATACTTATATGTGAGAAAGGACTTATATTCAGAATTATACAGAACTACAAATCAATAAGGATAAGGGCAACCCAATTATTATTATTATTTTTTATTTTAAACAAGAGGTTTATTTAAACAACAAGATGCTTGGCTTGAAGGAAAAACTATCTAAGATGCATTTTTTTTTATCCTTACTTAAGGGGAGATTGGCTATGTGTAACAGCTACATACAAAAAAGCCATAAAATTGTCCTTGGTTTTACAATGGTAAATGAAAAACATTAAAATTCTCCAATTGAACAAGATATGCAAGCATTTTTTATGCTGCTCTTTTTGTTGTGTCGTTGTTGTTGTTAAACAGTGAAAGCAAAACAACTTACTGGAATATCAATATAAGAGCTGAATGAGCATGCCACTAATGGAGAAAGGGCATTTTCACAGAACCAGTATTTTTCCCCATCCCATCTCCATTTGATGTTTATCATAACATACCTCTGGCCATTTGGTTAAAAAATGCAATATTCTTGTGCACATACATAGTTACTTTATGTACAATAAAGCAATAGGGAGTGGGAACATGAAAGAATAGAAAAAACTACACCATAGTAGGCAGGATGCAGTGGAGACAAATTGCAGTTTTCTTTCTTTACTAAGTGGTGTATGGCTCTTAATCTTAAACTGTGCCACAAGAACCATCCTGTCCTGCCACCTTCAAATTATTATGGTCATTGTTCTCAGTCTTGACTTCTTCCTTTGTCTTTTCATCAGCCGTGGTGGGTGTCAGAGTCCCCTCACCTGCTGCCTCACGAAAAGTGTACCAGATCCACCTCTAATTGAGCACACAAGCAATACCAGGAGTGACAAAAGGAGGTAACCCAATTATTTTTAGTGACAAATCTTGAACAGCTGCATCAAAAATACAATGTCCAAATGGCCAATAAAACAATAAATAGGCACTCAATTTTGTTAGTTATCTAGTAAATGTAAATTAAAATCACAATTAGATAATACTCTACATCCACTGAGGAATGATAAAACTGAAATAATTAGACATGTCAACAAGGATGTGGAAACTAATACATTGCTGGTGGGAACATAGATAGATAAAATTACTTTGGAAAACTGATGGGTTATACATATCAGAGCTTACCATATTACCCAGTAATTCCAATCAGTTTTATAAGTATAACAGAAATCCTATTTATGTGAACCAAAATAAAAGTATGAGAATGTTCATAGCAACATTATTTGTAATAGTCCAAAATAGTGAATAACCCAACTGCCTATCAACAACAAACTAATGATGTTATATATTCATCCAATAAAATTATAGCAGCAGTGAAAAGGAATGAAGTACTATCACAAACAACATGGATACATTTCACATACAATATTGAACAAAGGAAGTTAGATACAAAAGAATATGCATGTATGATTCCATTTATATAAAGTTCAAAAATAGACAAAACTCACCTATGGTGATAGAAGTCCAAATAGTGGTTTACATTGTGGAGCTAATGACTCAGAGAGACATAGAGGAGTGCAGGTGATTTTCTTTTTAAACATTTAAAAGATTTTATTTATTTATTTGACAGACAGAGATCATAAGTAGGCAGAGAGGCAGGCAGAGAGAGGTGAAGCAGGCTCTCCACTGAGCAGAGAGCCCGATGCGGGGATCATGACCTGAGCCGAAGGCAGAGGCTTAACCCACTGAGCCACCCAGGCGATGTTTTATATCTTGATCTGGGCGTTGGTTCCATAAGTGTGCTCATTTTGTTAGCAAACATATCAAGCTATACATTGATACTTTATATACGTTGTATTTCCTTAAAATATTTTTTAAAAATGTGATAATATCTAGAGCTGGAAAGGATATGTGGAAATAGATACTTTTGTACATTTTTATTGAAATTTGATTGTTATATCCCTTTTGAACACTGAAAGTTATATTTATGGAAATTTCAAATATGTCTGTCACTAAGCACTTCCGGAAATCTTTCTACAGTAGTCAATATCATTGATTGCCTAATATTTCTGATTCTTACTGTAGGTGTGTGGCTGGATTGTTCTCAACATCCTTGGATTTAGGCATTGCCATAAACTGATTTTGGCCAATGAAATTTGAGTGGAAGTGACATTCCCACAAACAAAATAAAAATGACCAATGGTTATGTAAAAAACAAACAGCACTCCCCTGCCCAAAAAAACCCTCCTCAACTTCATTAACAATTAACTAAATCCAAATATAAATAATAGATTTCATTTTTTATCTATTTGGACATGCAAATTAGAAAAAGAAAGACCTAGCACAATGTTACAATGGAGTAAGGAACTGAACACTCTTGGGATCTTGCCCCAGGTCACATTGCAGGGAAGTGGGAAAGCCCAAATCAGAACCCATGTCTATCTGTATTTACAGCAGGTGAGCCTGCTCTTCCTATCACTCATTACTCAGCCCTGTCATAGACTCTGAAGGTAACCAACCCTAAGCATGCTACGAATTGTGTCATGAGCTATATTTCAAGTCACTAATTCTCACTCTCCCTCCAAATCTGTTTGAAAAGTAGAAATTATGAATGTGTTGAAGTCATAACTGCAGCTTGCCTTGCTAATTGGCAAAAAAAAAAATCAGACTCTGAATGAACCTTCAACTGAAGCACTATGTCTATAATGCAGTCTTCTTGGATTTAGGGACAATTTCTCTACCATAAGTGAAAAAACAGAGAGGAGGGTTGCAACGTGATGAGGTCAGTTTTTAGCATCATTTTTTCCAAAAAAGGAATAATTTAACCATGCTATTTTTGAATTTGCTTCTTTCATATAATTTAATATCATTCCATATCACTTTAAGGAACTTCATTTCAATCATTTTATCAGGCAACTTTAGTATTCCTCTATATGTATGTGTATATGTATATAGGTAAATAATTCATAGTGTATCATAACCAGTAAGAAAAATAAAATTTAATATCTTCCCTTTCTCTTCCTCATTCTTTCTTTTTCTTTTCCTCTTTCCCTCCATGATCTCTCCTCTCTTCTTAGAAAGCATAGAAATACTGATAAGTAGCAGCTGCTGACCAGAGCTAGTCATCTACATAGATAGATGACAAGGAAGACACTCCCAGGACAGTCAGGCAACTATAGATGAAAGATGTACAGGCTGCACTGCTCAGCCATGGAAAATTCCATTCTAAGACAAGGGTGTATATGTGTTCATGTGTGAAGAGATGTGGTGTGTCTAACAAAATGGGACATAGCATTTTCAGTTCCTTTTACTCTGATTATAATACTGTGATCTGAAGAAGGAACTGTTAAGAGAAACACACTCCAAGCAGTCAGACAACTCTTGATATCAAGTACATATGCAGCACTGTACTAACCAAACTAGCCCCATGGAAAATTCCATCCTCACCTAAGGATAAGGCCTCGTGTGTGTGTGAGTGTGTGTGTGTGTGTGTGTGTGTGTGTGTGTATGTGTGTGTAACAAAAGGTAATAGGCCATTTCAGCTTTATAAAGGTTAGTTTTTACAAATATTCATTGAAAAATGTTAACAGATGCTGAAAATTTTAAAGAATGAAATATATGTAATCTGTATCTTATCATCCAGAAACATCTGGTATTTATATTTATGTCTATAAACTTCCACAGTATTATTCTATTGCTGTGGCTTGAATTGTATCCCCGCAAAAGACATGTTGAAGTCCTAACCCCTGTTACCTGTGAATGTGACTTTATGTGGAAATTAGGCCTTTGCAGATATAATCAAGTTAAAATGAGATCATACTGAATCCTAATTCATTCCTATTTGAATATGACTCGTGTCCTTATAAGGAGAGAATAAAAGGGATACAGAGACAGAGAGAAAGGCCATGGGAAGACACAGACAGCAAGGGGGAGAAGGCCATGTGAAGATAGAGGCAGAGATTGGAATGATGCATTTACAAGCAAAAGAATCCGATAGTTGCCAGTAACTACCAGATGCTAGAAGACGCAAGGAAGAATTTCACCCCTACAGTCTTCAGAGAGAGCATGGACCTGCTAACACCTTGATTTTGGACTTCCAACCTTCATAGCAGTGAATAAATTTCTAGTTTTTCAAACCACCTACTTTGTGGTATTTTGTTATAACAGACCTAGGAACTAATACACTGCTCATATATTTTTAAAAATTATGTTCGGTTAGCCAACATATAGTAGCACATCATTAGTTTTTTTTTTTTTTCCCAGTTGAGGATATTTATTTATTTATTTATTTTCAGTGAGCCAACATATGGTGTATCATTAGTTTTTGATGCAGTATTCAATGATTCATTAGTTGCATGTAACACCCAGTGCTCATCAGATCACATGCCCTCCATAATGTCCATCACCCAGTTACACCACTCCCCTACCCCTTTCCCTTCTGCAACCCTTAATTTGTTTCCCAGGAGACAAACCATGAGAGACTCTGGACTCTTGCTCATATATTTTTAATAAACTATTTGAAAATAATTTTTAAAAAATCCTCCACAGCATATTTAGCATCCTTCCATGTTGATATTGCCCATATCATTACTTTAATAAGTTGCAGAAGGAATAATTTCTGTATATCTTCAAATTCTTAATTTCATTTACTTTTTTGAGTATAAAGGTAGTATTTGTTTTAGATAAGCAAATAGCAGGGAAAATCTGTAAAATAATATTTAACTGTCCTGTGACCCCACTCTTAGGCCCCTTTCCAAGATATTATCTATAAATGGTTTTGGTATATATTATCCCAGATACTTTTCACTTCAGATTCAGTACAAGAGAAATGTAACTCTTTTCCTCTCCCTCTGTCACTGAGAGATGCATATTTTTTATTGATATAGGATATAAGCACAAGAATGCTTATATTTTTATTTAAATGTAGTTGATATACAATATTATGTTAGTTTCAGATGTTCAACATAGTGATTCAACATCTCTATACATTACAAAGTGATTACCACAATAAATATAGCTACCATCTGTCACCATACAAAGTTGTCACAGTATAATTTACTATATTCTTTCAGCTGTACATTACATCCCCATGTCTTATTTGATTTGTAACTGGAAATTTATACCTTTTAATCCCCTTCCTCTATTTTGCCCAACCCCTACCACTTCCTGTTTGGCAACCATCAGATTGTTCTGTGTACTTATGAGTCTGATTCTGTTTTGTTGGTTCATTTGTTTTGTCTTTTAGATTACAAATATAAGTGAAATCATATGGTATTTGGCTCTCTCACTTATTTAAATTAGCATAATACCTTCTAGGTCCATCCATGTTGTTGCAAATGGTAAGACATCATTTTTTTAAATGACTGAGCCATACTCCATTGTAGATACATACCACATCTTTTTTAGCCATTCCTCTACCAATGGACACTTAGGTTGCATCTATATTTTGGCTATTGTAAGCAATGTTGCAATGAACACAGGAGTGCATATATCTTTTCAAATTAATATTTCAGTTTTATTCAGATAAATACCCAAAACTGGAATTGCTGGATCATATAAGAATGCTTATTGAAGAATTACCTACAATGGCAAAATACTGGAAACTAATACTCACCAGTGAGTGGGAGCCTGAACACGTTGTTATATATTCATAATAGAACATTTTCTTCAGCAACCAGAGAAAGATTAAGTTATATCTATATTAATGACTTAGAGAGATATGCATGACATACCAAGTAAAATACATACACAGACACAGAATATTGAGAAAAGAAAAGAACAATACACTGGAATTTGGAGGTGAGGAAGGAAAGAGGTGTGTGTGTGTGTGGTAATTATATTTAATATAATTATATATATAATGTGGTATTTTAATCAGATCATTATACTATTTTATTCCATTGTTTTCAGTGGACACATGTTAATTTTGTAATTCTTGAAGAATGTTTGATCACAGATTGAAAAAATATACAAATTTGAAAGTCTTTTGTCTGATACGAATATATCATTATAAATTTATAACTTACAGTAAATTTAGTACCTAAAAGTAGAAAAAATAACATACTACTTAAAACCTGAGTATTTAATGCCATGAACATACAAAATACGTTTAACTTATGAGTCATTTCACAGAAAAATCTCTATTTGTAATATGTACTTATTTTCTTAGAAGGGCCAAAACATCATTCCAGTACTATGAATTATGAAATTTTATTTATTTAAAAATCCTCATTGATGAAAGATAAAGGTTGGATAAAATTACTTAGGAGGTGTTATAATAGCATTTGCTGAAGTCAGATAAAAATGATATTACAAACACCTCTTTTGAGAGGCTCTTCAGGGTCATTTACTTGTTTTTGCTATGTGTTTCCTTTTCAAATTTCTATTTCACCATATAATTTTGGAGTAGCTCCTGATTATAGTAAATGACCACTGTTTTACAAAATTTGATATTTTAGCAAAATGAAATAGCCTCTGTCACATTAATTTTCTTCTCATCAATACATTGCTATCATCATGGTCTTCTCTCTAATTTATTGTGAGGAGTGTAACAGTGTCAGTATTTTCCCAGTCTGTTGAAGACTGGTAAATGACTGAGAACTGTCATAAAGTGTATATTACAAGTGGTACTGGCATGATGTCCCTGAGATTATCTGCAGCAGATTTTACTGGTCATGCTCACAGCTTAGTGATCTTAGTGTCTTTATGCACCATGTATTATATAGAACAATAAGTTGAATGTTTCCTGTGTGCCAGGAGCTGTGCTAAACAATGTATAAGCATAATAGCATTTAAAATAAACAGTTATCCAACTAGATAGCTATTAGTATTTGTACTTAAAACCAAGTCTTAGGGTTTAAGCCATTTGTCAGGTAGCAAATATCAAAGCTTAGGGCTTGAATTTAGGGGTTTTGAACTCCAGTTGTACTCTTTACCTATAAGCTATAATATTTCTAATACTATCTGAGATATACATTACTGAAGTTCAACAGTGCCTGATTCTTCTTCTATTTTATGCATATTGGAAGGTTATTTTTCCTAGCCCTCTTGTAATTAGGGCCATCTAACTGGTTCTGGACAATAGGCTATGAATAGACATAAATTTTTGTTTTCAGGTTGAAGTATTTAATTGATAAGGTGTTCACCATCACTTACTATCAGGGAAATGCAAATTAAAACTACAATGAGATATCATCTCACACCTGTCAGAATGGCTAAAATCAATAAAACGTGAAAGAAGTGAGGATGTGGGGAATAAGGAACCCTCTTGCACTGTTGGTGGGAATGCAAACTGTTGCAACCACTGTCAAAACACTATGGAATTTCCTCAGAAACTTAAAAATAGAACTGCCCTATGATCCAACAATCACACTACTGGGTATTTACTCAAAGAATATAAAAACACTAATTAAAAGTGATACATGCTGCTCTATGTTTATAGCAGCGCTATCTACATTAGCCAAATTATGGAAGCTAACCAAGTGTCCACTGATTGATGAATGAATAAAGATGAGGATATATATATATATATATATAGCATAATATTCCATCTATATAACTATATATATATACATATATATAAAGTTATATAGATGGAATATTATATATCCACATATATATATGTGGAATATTATTCAGCCATAAAAAGGAATGAAATCTTGCTATTTGCAATGACATAGATGGAGCTAGAGAGTATAATACTAAGCAAAGTAAGTCAGTCAGAGAAAGACAAATACCATATGATTTCACTCATATGTGGAATTCAAGAAAAAAACAAATAAGCAAAAGGAAAGAGATCGAGAAATCAAGAAACAAACTCTTAACTATAGAGAGCAGTCTGATGATTGATGGTTACCAGAGAGGAGGAGGATGGAAAAATGGGTTAAATAGGTGATTGGGATTATGGAGGGCACTGTGATGAGCACAGGGTGATGTATAGAGCTACTGAATCACTATATTGTACACCTGAAACTAATATAACACTGTAGGTTAATTAACTATAATTAAAGTAAAAACTTAAAAAAAGAGAAATATTTAATTGCTAATGTGCAACTCTCTTGCCACCTCTCTTCTCTAGCTGCAGCAACTGAAGAGGCATTGTGTTGAGATGCTAGAGCTTCAAGTTTAAAGTAGCTTGATTACTCAGTCACCATATAGAAGAAGATAATCTGGAGAATTGCTTGGACCCACAATGTAATTTGTGTTTGTCAAAAGCGTGCTTTTGCTGTGTTAAGCTACTGAGATCATAGGACTGTTTCCTACCAGAGCCTAGATTAACCTACTTGATTAATACAAAAACTGGTACTGAAATGTAGTATTGACTTAACAGAAACCTGAAGTGTGACATTGGCTAAGTGGTTTCATGGTAGGAGTTTTCAGTGGCAAAATTTTGGTGAAATTGTAACTTATGATAGACTTAGCACAGATGATTAGGGGATTTGTAAATATAAGGGAAGAGTTTGGATAACAATGCTAGTAGGGAAATATAGAGGAAAAGCCTAGAAAAAAAATGTCAGTACTGTCCATAGGAGTGATAATAGTGTTCAGTGATTGCTGCTGGTTTTGATTGGTGTGATGGCTCACTTTATGTGTCAGCTGGACTGGGCTAAGGGATGCCAAGATAGCTGGTAAAACCTTGTTTCTGGGTGTGTCTGTGAGGATGTCTCCAGAAGAGATCAATATTTGAATCAGTAGAGTGAGTAAAGTAAAGGGTTGCTCTCGCCACTGTGGGTGGGCATCCATCAATCTATTCAGTGCCTTAACAGAGCAAAAAGGTGAAGGAAAAGCAATTTGTTTTCTCTGCTTAGGCTGAGACATTCATTTTTCTCCTGCCCTTGTATATCAGTACTCTGGTTCTTGGGCTTTCATATTCAGACTGGGAATTAATACCATCACCCCCAAGTTTCTAGGCTTTCAGGCAAAGACTGGATTACACCACTGATTTTCCTGGTTTTCTAGTTTGTTGATGGCAGATTAAAGGACGACTTGGCCTTCTTAACAGTCTTCCTGGGAGAGGAGTTAAGTTCCCTTGTGGAAAGAAGAATGAAGCAAATATTTGGTAGACTATGATGGAGATTATTAGTGTTCACCAATATCAACTTCTCCTCTACCTTTTGGTCATATAGAATATCACATTTACCATTCCTTTGGATGTAAATAGAGCCATATGACTAATGCCGGCCAATGGATTGTGAGAACAAATGACAGAAACATTTAATTGCTTTTGTGTAATTTCCTTCTATTTTATGGTAGAAGAGGCAGTCTTTGGTTGAGATAGCAGTGCCACATCTCAAAGCAACATAAGAGTTACCATTTGGAGAACTGCCCTATGCAGCCATTTGATTATACCGAGTTGTTTGGTTTGCTTGTTCCGTGGCATGGCCTATCCTATTCCTTTCACATATATGAAACAATTGTTATTATAAAAATATTAAGTGTAAAAAGAAATTAGAAAGATTGTTAAATATCTCCTAAACATCTTCAAAGAGTAAGTATCTCTATGCTATAGAAACGAATCAAGGCACACAAAAACAAGCATAGATATTAACTTAAATTTATGGAGCTAGCAAAACCTTAACACAAACCTGGTGAAGTTAAGTAAGAATAATAGGCTAATTGCATTTTTGAGTAAAAGCACATTAATTTCTTTTATAAGATTTTATTTATTTGACAAAGAGAGTGAGAGCACCAGCAGGGGAAGAGTAGAGGGAGAGGGAGAAGCAGACTCCCTGCTGAACTGGGAGTCTGATGCAGGATTTGATCCTGGAACTCCGGGATTGTGACCTAAGCCAAAGGCAGATGCTTAACTGAGCCATCCAGGTACCCCAAAGCACATAAATTTCTAATAAATATAGTAAATATTGTGGATTGATTAACTCAAACTCCATTCTACCCTCCTAATTGCAGTTAGAACTCTGAGAGTAAATTAGGTTCTACCAGGTAGACAGACTTGTTGGATTATTTGTGAGTTAGAAGGGACATGGAGGACATCTTCCTGCTGTTGTTGCCTCTGGCAAGGTCATGGATAAAATAATGGAAACTCCATTTAGCAGAGACCACCTTTGAGTCCAAGGGCAGCAGACATATTTGGATCTCCAAATTATATTTGCTGAACCTTATCTCTGACTTATTCTGTGCATGTCAGACAGCCTCTGTCCTTTGTCCACCCCAGTGTTTGCACAATGGGTCTATGAGTAGAATAGACTTTATGGCAATTCATGGGTTCAAAATCATGGAGTACTCACTGGGAATAGCCAGTATCTCTGTGGTCAGTTAATTACCTCAGACTATTCTGCCATAGAGGATGGTGTGATTTGTCCTTAACAGAATTGACACTTTCTTTAGATATGGGTTTAGCTTGTATTTCTGCTGGTATCACAATTTGAAGCTTACAAAATATCTGATTCAAGGGACCCATTCTATGGTGAAGAAGTTGTGGCAACAGACACATGACAACTGGTTTGATAATATAACATATAATCCAGCATCAGCTGGCTCAATAAATTGATTGAATGGCCTGTTAAAAGTCTTAGGTAAGACACCAGACAGAGAACGTCACCTTGCAGTTTTGGAATATTGTCCTTCAGAATGAGGAATATGTACTCATATATCAACAACTGATAGGTGGTACTGTATTCCTTTTTTAGTGTTTGTTTTTATTTTATTTTGGTAATCTCTATACCCAACATGGGGCTTGAACTCATGACCCTGAGATCAAGAGTTGCATGCTCTTTTGACTGATCCAGCCAGGGTGCCCCATGTGGTACTATATTCCTAATAGTTAGAATACATATGTATTGGAAACACCACAATGACCCATTTACAAAATTTGTGTTTATTGTTTCTACATGCTCAAGTTCTGCTAGTTTAGAGGTTTTGCTTCTGAAGAGGGAATGGTTCTACCAGGGGACACTTTAAGGATTTTACCAAACTCAAACATGATCCATGCCGAGATGAATATATCACTAGATAGATGAGTAAATACATAGATATAGGTAGTTAATTTAATTTTATTTTTTTAAAAGATTTTATTTTATTTGTCAGAGTGAGAGAGAGAGAGAGCACAAGCAGGGGAAGCAGCAGGCAGAGGGAGAAGGAGGCTCTGTGCTGAGCAAGGAGCCAAATGTGGGACTCGATCCCGTGACCTTAGGATTATGACCTAAGCCGAAAACAGATGCTTAACCAGCTGAGCCACCCAGGGGTCCCTAGACAGTTAATTTTAAAGTAAACTTCTAGAAACCACAAACAATGACTTGTGGGAAGAGTTAATTGTTGCCAAAAGGAATCTTGATTTTTAAATGTGAAATATAAATCTACCTATTCTTTTTGTTCCATTGTGCTCTTCATCATTTTTTTTATAATTTTTTATTTTTTATAAACATATATTTTTATCCCCAGGGGTACAGGTCTGTGAATCACCAGGTTTACACACTTCACAGCACTCACCAAAGCATATACCCTCCCCAATGTCCATAATCCCACCCCCTTCTCCCAAACCCCCTCCCCCCAGCAACCCTCAGTTTGTTTTGTGAGACCAAGAGTCACTTATGGTTTGTCTCCCTCTTCATCATTTTAAAAGAATGTATACTCGGCCCGTTATATACTTTGGTGCTTGCTATTGCTAATGCTACTCATCAAGCTTCTTTTAGTGGTTAATCTAGGAGGCTGTCATTATGTAAAGACTTCATACGGAGCCTATCTACTTATTGTCCTGTGTTATGCTTTTGTCCTCTGAAAATTCATATGTTGAAGCAGTAACCTCCAATGTAATGGTATTTGAAGATGGAGCTTTGGGAGTTACAGTTAGATGAGCTCATGAGGACATGCGTCTAGTCTGATAGGATTAGTGCCCTTACAAGAAGAGAGACCAGACCAGAGAGCTTGCTCTTTCCTCCATTCCACCTCTCCACACACAAAAGAGGTCATGTGAGCACACGGTGAGATGGCAGTCATTTGCAAGCCAAGAGGAGACCTCAGAATGAAACCTACCATGATTTTAGACTTCCCAGACTGCAGAACTGTGAAAAATAAATTTCTGTTGTTTAAGCCACCCAGTCTATGATATTTGTTATGGCAGCCCAAGCTGATTAAGACACCTGAGTAGGCAACCATCAGTTGCAGTGACTGGAGCAACTTTACCACCAGGAAATAAGATTGGACATTGACAGCCACCTGAATTCTAGTCAACCATTGATTATTAAGCTTGGGCTAGGAAATAATATTTCTTTCCAGTAATTGAAAAGAGCATTGAGGGGCACCTGGGTGGCTCAGTTGTTAAGCATCTGCCTTTGGGTTGGGTCATGGTCCCAGGGTCCTGGGATCAAGCCCCACATCGGGCTCCCTGCTCAGCGGGAAGCCTGCTTCTCCCTCTCCCACTCCCCCTGCTTGTGTTCCCTCTCTTGCTGTTTCTCTCTCTGTGTCAAACAAATAAATAAAATATCAAAAAAAAAAAAAAAAGAAAAGAGGACTGAGTGACTGAGTGTATATGTTAGGAATTTTTGAAAAGGAAATCACAATTACATTAATAATTTTGATTTAATTGGTGCATAAACAAATATAATATCAGGAATATACTACATATTTTACCTCCTTCAATCCTCAAAAGAAGATTATGAGTTAAAATTAACAAAAAGTTTACATTATTGGGAATTTGTGAGGATTCCATGAAATAATACGTAATTGGTTACCAAAGTCTCCAGCCTAACCAATCATTAAATAAATGACATTTGTAATAATCTAATATCAATATAATATTAAATATTTCCAATACTCTTAAAAGAATGAAAACCTAGACAAATATAGAATTCTTATCTTTTTAAATATCCTATATAAAGTGAGTGGAATAAATTTATATTTTCAATTTTTTTGATATCCTAATCAAACTTTGAGTGAAAACTCTATTATTCTCATTAAATAACTCATTGTCTTACATAAAATATAAAGTCCTACATTGCAAGGCTCTGAATTAACAAAATTCAGTGCCATATACCTTAATTTTAAAACCTTCCCTATGATCCAACAAATATATATCAACCCTTAATAGAAGAAGCTAAAATATTTTGTGTAGATATATCAGTATATGCATGTGTTTGTGCATTTGTGTGTGTAGTTATGAAAAGGTAGGTGTTAATTTTTTTTTAATATAATTTTTTATTTATTTTTTTAAACATGTATTTTTATCCCCAGTGGTACAGGTCTGTGAATCACCAGGTTTACACACTTCACAGCACTCACCAAAGCATATGATAGTTGTCTTTCTCCGCCTGACTTATTTCACTAAGCATGATACACTCTAGTTCCATCCATGTTGTCGCAAATGGCAAGATTTCATTTCTTTTGATGGCTGCATAGTATTCCATTGTGTATATATACCACATCTTCTTGATCCATTCATCTGTTGATGGACATCTAGGTTCTTTCCATAGTTTGGCTATTGTGGACATTGCTGCTATAAACATTCGAGTACACGTGCCCCTTTGGATCACTACGTTTGTATCTTTAGGGTAAATACCCAATAGTGCAATTGCTGGGTCATAGGGCAGTTCTATTTTCAACATTTTGAGGAACCTCCATGCTGTTTTCCAGAGAGGTTGCACCAGCTTGCATTCCCACCAACAGTGTAGGATGCGGAGGTAGGTGTTAATTTTAACAAGAAGTACTTATAGAACTTCTTTTCAGATAGGTAGTTTGTAAACAATAAATACACACGTAACTATATTTATTTTGTTAGATACAGAAAGCTATGTAATCATAACATAAAGGTTCTTGTTGATTTTCCATTTTGGATTCCTAAAATATTTTAATTTGTCACCTCATTTGATCTTCACAACAAACTTACATTATAGTGGTTTCCATGCCATGCATTTGTTGTGATGATGAAATGAATTAATCTACATGAAGTCCCTAAGCACACTGCATGCAAGGTAAGGAAGCATTTAGCAAATGTTTATCCTTTTAATACTTTTAAAATCCTTTTCATCCTTTCTATATCATCACCCTTGTTACTACTATTACTATTACTCTTAATACAACCTATGTTACTCACGATAATAGTAAAGTCTTTGGTCATCTGTTAACACGTGGGAAATTCTTATGCCCTAAAAGATTTATCGAACATATTATAACAAGTTGTTTAAATATGTGCATGGTGTTTTATATGATTTCCATATAAAATGCAGTTAATGTTTCAGCATAATTATTGACCAATAAGGAAATGCTAGTGATCTCCCCTATAGATTTTTCACTCTAAATGTTAATTTTAAGCTTCTGATTATCTTTTAATATTATTTTTCACATGCATGCAAACATATATAGACCAATATTCAATGTTATATCCTGATGGTGTGTTGAATTTCTTTTCATTTAAAAGGAAACATACTATGCCCCCATGGTTATGCAACAGCTTTTCTCTTTAGAATATTGCATGGATATTCATGGTGAGGTATATACATACTGTATATTTCAACCTGTGTATATATAGAATGTGGGGGTAATTAAATGGTGCTATTTGCTTAGAACTTAGAATACTTCTAGATTGCTCCATCTCATGTGTTCTCTTCTATTGAACATTTTATCATTAAATTAGTCTTCAACCTATTGTTTTCACAATTGCATTATAGATTGATTTTATGATTTTGTATTTGCTCTTGAGCTAGTGTATCTTATTTTCTCTTAGTGCATCTTATGTGTCTCAAACTAGTGCATCCTTTTCAAGGTTAATCTAGTTGGATATCACTTGGTTAATATCAAATGAAGACATTAAATCATGTTTGTCAAAGTGATAATGTATTTGGAAAAGGGAATCAGTGGTGATTTTTAGAGATTAATTGACATTTTTCATGATCCCACAATGAGTAGTGTGAATTCATTTATAGTTTAAGGAAATAATTAATTTCCCTAATCAAGTTCTTAAAGAAAACTATTGTTCACTCACATAATTAGTCAGCCTAGGCAAATGCAAGAAAAAAAATTGTATATTCCATTGCTGTCTCTTAGTTAAAATCAGTATTATGATTCTTTGATATTTAAATGTCCTTTATTTTCCTCCCAGCTTTAACTACACATGATTGTCATTGTATTTCACATATTTCTAAGTGGAGAAAGATAGCTTAATATTTTGTGAGTTATAACAAATTAAGCCTCATTATATATCATCATAATCAGTGAGTTGAAAGGGACCATCTCAATTCTGAAAATTCTCCTCTCTCATAACGGATTGAAAGGGCTTTCCTTACAGCCCCTGTAAGTTTTTCCCATCAACCAACTAAAGCATCAATAACTAGACATTTTGGTTTAAAGGAAAACAACTAGATAGTGGTGGTAAACTATTGCAAATAGAAGCAGAAAATAAAACATACATCCTGGTGATTAAGTAGGTTGAAAATAGGAAATGACCATGTCAGAATTATTTTTTTAGGTACAGAATTTTGTACTGTGATAATAATATTTATGAATTTATCTGTTGCTTTTCCAGTTCTGAAAGTATCTACTCATGTTGTCTGATGAATCCTCCTGATAAACCCGTGTCTTTCAATTAGTACAAGATTCAGTGATACAGGTTTTTTTTTTTTTAAAGATTTTATTTATTTATTTGTTAGAGAGAGAGAGAGCACAAGCAGGGGTAATGTTAGGCAGAGGGAGAAGCAGGCTCCCCACAGAACAAGGAACCCAATGTGGGACTTGATCCCAGGACACTGGGATCATGACCTGAGCCAAAGGCAGACACTTAAAACACTAAATTGGCCAGGCATCGCAACAGTGATACAGGTTTATTAAGAGGGTTAAGAGATAACCCACCCAAAAGCCCTCAAGACATAGTATGCTTGGTAAGTTATCAGTTATGCAATATAACTACTCTTTTTCTTTCTCCTCTTCATAGAATTAATGGTAGCACAAAAGATATTACTATTACTACCTTGAGTAGTAAAAATAAAAACACATTTAATAGTCACCTTTTATTAAGTGTATAGTCTGGTTTGTCAGAAATGGGAATAATTTTTCTTTTAGTTGATACATTTGGGCCATGCTAGCCACATGGACTTCAGACACAACAGAGAGATAGAAGCACTAAACATAGGAGATGCAGAGTGGGTGTTAATCTTCACTAGTAATAACTTTTCAAAAAATAGTTGTGTAAGTGATTTCTGAATAGGATATCACTGTCAAAAATGAATTTGGGCTGATGGGTATGGAAATAAATGTGGTGACAACATAATCACTTATGTGTATTTTTCACATTTCAGGTAACAAAAGTATTTTAAATATATTGCCTCTTTCAAACAGAAAGCGAGCCTGTGTTACAAAATGCATAGTAATTTTACATGATAAGGGACTATGAAAATTAAATGAAATAAGCCACAGGTCTGTATGATGTATGCTGCTTGATAAGACCTTGCTTATCCCTTGGTATAGGTACCTAATGAATGATGTAGTCCAGATTATTGTTCTTTAGGGAATGTTGCCTCTTCTTAAATGTCTGGAAAGGATACAATGAGTTTGTGCCTAGCAATCATAGTTTTGCTCCTCTTTTTATTATGTTTGTATTCTCATTGTGTGTGCTGACTGATTTTTGTTTGTGGAGAGGTGACCTATTGAGTTTTGTGTATTTATTTTTTGCTATAACATCTTATCTCTATATCCTTCTTATTATTTTCAGGCTGTTCTATTTGAATGATTATATTTATAGGTTTTCTGAATTAGTTTTAAATAAACATCTTGCCCCATAATTCCACTGTTAAGTGTTTTAAATCATAATTCCTTCTAATCCAGTTTTATCATGGGGTCTTCCTGAAGCACTAACATCTAGAAAACCTTGGGTGTGGGAAAAAGATAATTTTAACTCATATTAAAAATTCCTGAGAGATTTTACTTTTTGGTAGTTAGATAAGTAGTTTTCAAATAGGAATTCAATCTGTCTTATTCAAATAGAATTTTGTAGTTATGGAATTTATTGTTGTTTTACAATGATTGTTTCTGCATTTCTGTGGCTTTTCAGTTTCCCATGTATTTTCTACATGCTTCATCAATTAATTCTCATGGCAAATCTGAACTGTAGAATTATTAAGTGTCTCTTTGGTATTTTTGTTGTGAGCTTTGAATATGAAAATTCACATTAAAGCCCAAAGTAATAGTATCTGGGAGGAAAATAATCATTCAGCAAAATTTCCTTTTTGTTAATACCATTGCTGCTAATGCTACTATTACTACTTTTACTGCTGCTACCACTACTATTACTACTATTATATCTAACCGTCTTAATAACACTATAATTTTTTTCTAGTAATATGAAAAGCATGTTTGTCACTCCCAGGATATGGTAGTTTCATTTACATATACATATTGGAACATATTCAATTTGCCTTTTTCTAGGACATTTCATGGATACCCATGCCAAAATAGATGACTTTTTATTTTAATTCATGCATCAGAGAAAGGGAGAAAGTTAATGGTTGTCAGTGATAAGCTTTCTTGAGCTTGTTCATTTAAGTATTCAAAAGAAAGAAAGAAAGGAAGAAAGAAAGAAGGAAGAAAGAAAGACATATCAGAATACAACCAAGGACAACATTGTTTTGGGGATAACCTAGAATTAATTATATAATATACATTGATCAATGTACATGCATATGAATATGCATATACACATATCTGTATCAAAACAAAAAAAGTTATTATAAGTCATCTTAAAATTTATTATTCTAAATGTTAGTAATATTAATTATGACTGATTCCCAAGTATGACGTGGTACATCACTTTAGAACCACTTCTATACTTCACTATATGAAGAAATAAATAAGACATGTAACTATCATCCAGGAGCTCACAATTCAGTGAAGCAAACAAACACAGATACTGATATTAATGCTGATAGAAGTTAGACCATATTCAGGGCTATGCTAGAACTACAAAGAAAGCTTTGTGGAAAGAGAGATGAATCCCGATCTTCCAGCTTACTTCTCCTTGGAACTGGGAACTGGGGATTTGGAGAAGGAGTTATTTCTAGAAATAAGAACTGTGTAAGTGGTTGGTATTTTGCTGTCAGGCACCTCTGAAGTCTGAGCAGCACACCATTTGGGTGTGCTGAAGGCAAGGAATCTTCTAGGAATTTACAAACATGGTGTTGTGTTAAAAGAATTACATCTCGGGGGGTGTGAGAATGGGCAAAATGAGTGAAGGGGAGTGGGAGATATGGTCTTCCAGTTATGGAATGAATAAGTCATGGGTGTAGAAGTCACAACATAAGGAATACAGTCAATGATATTGTAATAGCAATGTAACAGGACAGATGGTAGCTATAGGTGTAGTGAACATAGCATAATGTCTAAGACTTGCCAAGTCACTAAGTTATACACCTGAAACTAATATAACATAATGTGTCAAGTATAATAGCTATCTATCTGTCTATCTATCTATCTATCTATCTATCTATCTATCTTTTAAATCTAAAGTGCTAGGCAAATATAAGTTACTATAAAATATAATACTGTCCATGGAAAAAGCAGAAAAAAAATAATGCATCGTGAATGCAATTTTTTATGTGACTATGAATACACATTTGTGGAACAAATAAATGTTATTCTTTGGATCACTACGTTTGTATCTTTAGGGTAAATACCCAGTAGTGCAATTGCTGGGTCATAGGGCAGTTCTATTTTCAACATTTTGAGGAAATTCCATGCTGTTTTCCAGAGTGGCTGCACCAGCTTGCATTCCCACCAACAGTGTAGGAGGGTTCCCCTTTCTCCGCATCCTCGCCAGCATCTGTCATTTCTTGACTTGTTGATTTTAGCCATTCTGACTGGCGTGAGGTGATATCTCATTGTGGTTTTGATTTGTATTTCCCTGATGCCAAGTGATATGGAGCACTTTTTCACGTGTCTGTTGGCCATCTGGATGTCTTCTTTGCAGAAATGTCTGTTCATGTCCTCTGCCCATTTCTTGATCGGATTATTTGTTCTTTGGGTGTTGAGTTTGCTAAGTTCTTTATAGATTTTGGATCAACAGATGAATGGATCAAGAAGATGTGGTATATATACACAATGGAATACTATGCAGCCATCAAAAGAAATGAAATCTTGCCATTTGCGACAACATGGATGGAACTAGAGCGTATCATGCTTAGCGAAATAAGTCAAGCAGAGAAAGACAACTATCATATGATCTCCCTGATATGAGGAAGTGGTGATGCAACATGGGGGCTTAAGTGGGTAGAAGAAGAATCAATGAAACAAGATGGAATTGGGAGGGAGACAAACCATAAGTGACTCTTAATCTCACAAAACAA
>NC_081575.1:40874275-40941028 GCF_022355385.1 Mustela nigripes
ACTATCATATGATCTCCCTGATATGAGGAAGTGGTGATGCAACATGGGGGCTTAAGTGGGTAGAAGAAGAATCAATGAAACAAGATGGAATTGGGAGGGAGACAAACCATAAGTGATTCTTAATCTCACAAAACAAACTGAGGGTTGCTGGGGGGAGGGGGGTTGAGCGAAGGGGGTGGGATTATGGACATTGGGGAGGGTATGTGCTTTGGTGAGTGCTGTGAAGTGTGTAAACCTGGCGATTCACAGACCTGTACCCCTGGGGATAAAAATATATGTTTATAAAAAATAAAAAATTAAAAAAAAATTATGGGATGCCTTCATATCATGGAAAAAAAATGTTATTCTTCATGAAAAAATAAAATTACATTATACTTTCTCTGTAAATAGAAGTCAAGTGAATGGAGTAAAACTAAATGTGAAAGTATGTTGCCCAGTGGGCATGGAAAATGAAAGCTTTGGAAGACCTGAGATAAGGTTGTGAGTAGATTACATTCCAGGTCAGATAACTGGAAATCCAACATTCTAAAACTCTATATCTACCTGCAACTAATTATACCCATAACTAACTATAAATGTAACCAATTATAATTAATCATAAAAATACCCAACCAGAGCTAGCAATAAATAGCAAACAGAACTAGTTAGCTTTCATGATAGTAATTGCAACTGGGAAGTAATCACAACTAGTAGCCACAACTACTGAATAGATATAATTAGTAACTATATCTAGTTGAGAATCATAACCAAAAGAAAGCACAAAAACGATAACTAAAACTAACCAGAATTACAAACTAACCATGCCTAGTGACTATAACTAGTTAATAGCTATATAACAATACATATATGTAGTAGTCACTATAACTAACAACTTGGACTAATTAGTAGCCAAAACTAGTAGCCATAACTAATTAAGATTAATCAACCACAAAATAAAGAACCACAACTATACCAAGTAATTAAAACTAACCATACATAGCAACTAAATCTAGTTGGTCCCCACAACTATCAATGATAACCAGTTAGTAGCAACAACAGAACATATGAACAGAACAAACACACAGAACAAACATAGCCAAGAACAGAACTAGTTAGTAGACATAACTAATAAACACAAGTGGTTAGTAGTTAAGGCTAGCAACATCAACTAGGTCGCCAATCATAAGCATAAGTAACCATAATTATAACTAACCATAATTGCAACTAACCATACATAGTAAACACAAGTAGTTAGCAGCCATAATTACTACCCACAGCCAATTCTAGTCATAAGTGACCACAACTAATTAGTAGGCACAACTAATAACCATAAACACTTAGGAATAATAACCACCCACCACCATGCCTAATATATATGACTTTGTGTTGAAAGACATTACACTTTGTTCTCTGTAAGTAACCAAATCAAATGATTGTGATTGAATAAAATATTATTGCCCCGTGAGTATGGATCATGAAAACTTTGAAAGATCTGAAGATAAGTCTGTGATTTTATTATATTCTAGATCAAATAACTATAATTTGAACACCATAACTACCTGTCACCCACCATACCTATTAAAAGTGTACTCATACTTAACTACAACTAACCATAAATACAACTAACTACAGTTACTACCAAACAGCACCTGTAACTATACACCAACCAAATCCAGTGGTCACAATTAGTTAGTAGCCACAACTAGCTACCACAAATAGCCATGTCTAATAGCCATGACTAGTTATCAGTAATGAATGGTATCCATTGCTAATTAGTAGCCATAACTATTTACAATGAATAGTTAGCAATGTGACTACATATGATTAGAATTAACTAGAATTATCCATAACTGGGACCCATGACTATATTAACTGTAACTAACTATAGATAATCATAAGTAGCCTAACTATAACTAGACCATAATTTTAACTATAGCTAACTATTAGTAACTACAATGATGATAACAATAATAACTATTATTGACTATAACATAACCATACCTAAAGGAAAAAACTGATGACATAGAAACTATCAAAAGATGTAGATTCTCTATGGGGCGCCTGGGTGGCTCAGTGGGTTGGGGCCTCCGCCTTCGGCTTGGGTCATTATCCCAGGGTCCTGGGATAGAGCCCCACATTAGGTTCTCCACTCAGCAGGAAACCCGCTTCCTCCTCTCTCTCTGTCTACCTCTCTGCCTACTTGTGATCTGTCTGTCAAAGAAATAAATAAAATCTTTTTTTTTATTTTTAATGGTAAATGTTATTAACAAAGTGCTTATTATGTGTTACACATTGTGCTAAGCACTTTGTATATTATCTAATTTTATCTTCAAAAAATATATGTTTATAAAAAATAAAATAACAATCAAAAAAAATAAATAAAATCTTTTAAAAAAAAGATGCAGATTCTCTATAACTGCATTTGATGTTGGGATATAAGAATGCAGCAATGTGGGAAAGAAGGGAATTTGGAGTGCTTTGGGAAAGCTGGAATGTGAAGCAAATACATAGGTCCTGCTTTGAGGTTTATCTGCTTTTGGAGGAGCTGTTGCCTGGGTAAGACAAGAATAAGGTAACCAACTTTCAGCCCCTAATTGGTTGACTGACAGCTGTGGATTCCAACTGCCTAGTAACATCTAACGCTAGAAGAGAATGAGTGACTGTCAGTTCTTGGAATGGGACTTGGGATAGAGGTTAGAACATGAATGTATTAGTCTAGTAATTGTAAAGACTGGTTTGATGAAGGAATACTATTCACAGAAAAGCATTTCCTAGTCCAAGAAGGCAGGAAAGGGCATATAATTCAGAGTGTGTTGTTGGAAGGCCTTATTTTTAAAAATAATGGGAGAAGAGTGGTAAGAGCTAAGGGTTGATTTGATGTGAACATTATTTCTCTCTGCATAGAGCCACTTCTGATTTTCTTGACTGTTTCCTTGTCCTGGAAGCAGTTATGCAAACAAAAAAATGGCATGTGACATTTTAACTGTGCTGCAACAGAGATAAATAAATTCTCCACTGTTCAATGAGGTCAAAATGAGTTGGTTTACACTCTATGTTGATTGGTAGAGAGGTGACTTTGATAACTCTGCTAGAGAAGTTTTCTGGATCTGTGGAAAGTCAGCCACCAATCCCTTTTATCTGCTTGACACTGACTCTGTACCTTATTTCTCTGGAACATTCTGTCATCTACATATATGGCAGGTAGGCTTAGTAACTTGGACAAAGTATTCTCATGCTCATTAACATGGGCTTGTAGCAACCTTATTTTAGAGTGGAGTAGCCACTTTAAAAATCTCCTGTTCTAATCCCATGTTATGGTGAATTGGTGTTGGAATACGTAATACTATTGGGTGTGGTGCAAGAATTAGAGGTCACTGGTGGGTCACCTGAGCAGTGGCTGTGTTGTTCCAGCTGTGCACTTAGAGTAAGGGCTTACAGACCTGGTAAACCAATCATGAAATTGTAAACATTAGGCCTCTGATGGGTTTAGTCCAGGGACTTCCAATTGCTTGGAAGCATAGGAAAGATGAGTGACAGCTAATCATTAAACTGTGGCCTGGCTCAGAGGAACTATATTTAGAAGGGGGAGTGGGGAACATTGCTTAGTGGCTGTGTACACTTAGTGGGACTTTTTTTTTTTTTTTACTCTGTGTAATTGGGGATGTAGTGGTAAGATGAGACCAAAGCAGGGTCCTCCTGAACCTGGGTAGCTCCTGCCTGGGGGGATGTCATGGCCACATTTCTTTATATTCTGTGATTACAAAAGAAGAAATTGGAGTCACAAGTAGGAATTTAAAGTGTACGTGTATTTAACACAAGGCACTGTTAGGGCTTTTCTGGAAATGGAAATGACTGCTTTACAAAGTTGTGAGCTAACTTTCACTGCTAAGTGCTTGAGCAAAGACTAGACAAACAATTGTCAGAGACCCTATAAATAGGATTGAGTGGCTGGATTGGATGGATGGCTTTTTTTTTCTATCCTTCTAACTAACAATAATCCTTAGGCTGTATACCTGATTAAAAAAATAAGGTAAAAATTCACCAAAGCAGATTTATAATTAGCCACCAAATAGCATTCATGTATCTATATCCCAGAATCCATTCTCCTTACTCTGCTTACTTGATCTTTCAGTAGCAGTGGACACAGCTGATCATGCTGTTTCTTGAAATACTACCTTCACCTGTATTCTTGGAAACCATACTTTTCTAGATTTTCTCCTTACCTCTCTGGTGGCTCTTTCTTTGTCCCCTTTGCTGGATCCTCCTTCTTTCTCCAACATCTAAACAATGGAGAGCTCCAGGGATCAGCCTTTGGATGTCTTCTCTTTTTTACTTAAAGTCACTCCCTATATGATCCTGTTCAAATTATGCTTTATACGATCTTCTCATGATCCCCAGGTTCATGTACCCTGCCTAAACCCATGTCTTGAACTTCTCCTTCATATATCCAGCTGCTTTCTAAGCATCTCCAATTAACTGTCTGCTTTGGGGAAGATGGAGTAGAAGTGATTTTCCCTATTCCTTTCACCCCTTGACATTATATACAAAACATACATAATTCTGAAATGTAGACAGAAGGCAGCCTGATTAAGGATCTCAGGACCTGAAGAACAACATAATAGTGGGGTCCCTGGGTTTTCTTTTTGCCTTATATATACCAGATACGTAGTGAAGAAGCCAGCAACCCAGAAAATTCAACAGATGCAGACAGAAAAGCTCCAATGAAAGCCTGCTTTTTCTAGCCAAAGGACCAAGAAAAGGACAGCCTAACAAGACAAAATTTTTACATAATAAATGCTCTACTCCAGCCAAACTTCATAGTAAAAAAAAAAAAAAAAAGCCCCACTTTCACCATGCCAGCAACTAGTACAGCACCTAGACTTTCACTCTCCTGGGATTATAACAAGTACCCCAACACCCCACTGAGGTGGGGTCAGAGAAGGTCAAGTAGGGATCCTACAGTTTTCATCTTTGCTGGCTAGAAATGATCTAAATACACCAATTAAAGCAAAGATTGGCTAAGTGGATTAAAAATATGATATAATTATATGCTGTCTGTAAGAAACTCACTTCACATATATAGGCATTCCTTAGAGATACTGCAGGTTCATCTCCAGACCACTGCAATAAAGTAATTATCATAATAAATTGAGTCAAATGAAATTTTTGTTTCCCAGTGCATACAAAAGTCATGTTTGCATTATACTGTAGTCTATTAAGTGCGCAAAAACTTTGTATCCAAAAAGAATGTATATATCTTTTTAAAAAATGATTTTATTTATTTGACAGACAGAGATCACAAGTAGGTAGAGAGGCAGGCAGAGAGAGGGGAAAGCAGACTCCCTGCTGAGCAGAGTGCCTGATGCGGGGCTCAGTCCCACGACTCTGAGAACATGACCTGAGCAGAAGGCAGAGGCTTAACCCATTGAGCCACCCAGGCGCCCCAAGAATGTATATATCTTAATTTAAAAATCCTTTATTGCCAAAAATTGCTAATGATCATCTGAGTTTTCAGTGAGATGTAATTTTTTTTGGTGGAGGGTCTTGCCTTGATGTTGATGGCTGCTGACTAGAGTGATGGTTGTGGAAGGTTGGGGTGGCTGTGGCAATTTCTAAAAATAAGACAATGAAGTTTGTCCCATTAATTGATTCTTCCTTTCACAAGTGATTTCTCTGTAGCACGTGATGCTATTTGATAGTATTTTACCCACAGGAGAACTTCTGTCAAAATTGGAGTCAATCCTGCCAAACCATGCTGCTGCTTCATCAACCAAGTTTCCATTATATTCTAAATCCTTTGTTGTCATTTCGACATTCGTCACAGTATATTCACCAGGAGAAGATTCTGTTTTAAGAAACCACAATTTTTTTGCTCACACATAAGAAGAAATTCCTCATCCCTGAAAGATTTATCATAAGATTGCAGCAATTCAGTCACATCTTTAGGCTCTACTTCTAATTCTAGTTCTCTTGCTACTTTCCTTGAACCTGTAGTTTTCTTCCACTGAAGTCTTAAACTCCTCAAAGACATCTATGAGGTTTGGAATAAACTTCTTCCAGACCTCTATTAAAGTTGATATTTTCACCTCTTCCCATGAATCAGGAATGTTCCCAATGGCATCTAGAATGGTGAATCCTTTCCAGAAGGTTTTCAATTTACTTTGCCCATATCCATCAGAGGAATCACTGTCTATGGCTGTCATAGCCTTATGAAATGTTATTTCTTCACTCATAAGACTTGAAAGTCAAAATTATTCCTTGGTCCATGGGCTGTGGAATGGATGTTGTACTAGGAGGCATGAAAACAACATTAATCTTTTACATCATAGCTCTTGAAGGACCAGGTGCATTGTCAATGAGAAGTAATTTTTTTCTTTTTTTTAAATTTAAATTCAATTAGCAAACATATAGTACATCATTAGTTTCAGATGTAGAATTCAATAATTCATCAGTTGCATATAACATCCAGTTCTCCTCACTTCACACGCTTTCCTTAATGCCCATCACCCAATTATCCCATTCCCCCACTAACCTCCCCTCTACCAACCTTCAGTTTGTTTTCTATAGTTGAGTCTTTCATGATTTTTCTCCCTTCTGATCACTTCCCATTCAGTTTTCCCTCCCTTTCCCTATGATCCTCTGCACTGTTTCTTATATTCCACATATGAGTGAAACCATAGGATAATTGTCTTTATCTGATGGACTTATTTCACTCAAGGTAATACCCTCCAGTTCCATTCACATCAAAGCAAATGTAAGTATTCATCCTTTCTGATGGCTGAGTAATATTCCTCTGTGTATGTGTGTGTGTGTGTGTGTGTGTGTGTGTGTGTGTATTCATATCTTTATTCATTCATCTGTCAATGGACATCTGGGCTCTTTCCACAGTTTAGCTATAGTGGACATTGTTGCCATAAACACGGGGGTGCAGGTGCCTGTTTGGATCACTACATTTGTATCTTTGGGGTAAATACCTTGTAGTGAAATTGCTGGGTCATAGGATAGCTCTATTTTTTTTTTAATTTTTTATTTTTTATAAACATATATTTTTATCCCCAGGGGTACCGGTCTGTGGATCACCAGGTTTACACACTTCACAGCACTCACCAAAGCACATACCCTCCCCAATGTCCATAATCCCACCCCCTTCTCCCAACCCCCCTCCCCCCAGCAACCCTCAGTTTGTTTTGTGAGATTAAGAATCACTTATGGTTTGTCTCCCTCCCAATTCCATCTTGTTTCATTGATTCTTCTACCCACTTAAGTGGTGATGCAACATGGGGGCTTAAGTGGGTAGCTCTATTTTTAACTTCTTAAAAAATCTCCATACTGTTCTCTAGAGTGATTGAACCACCTTGCATTCCCACCAACAGTGTAGGAGGGTTCCCCTTTCTCTGAATCCTACCAACATTTATTGTTTCTTGTCTTGTTAATTTTAGCCATCCTGACTAGTGCGAAGTGGTATCTCATTGTGGTTTTGATTTGTATTTCCAGGATGCCAAGGGATGTGGAGCACTTTTTCGTGTGTTTGTTGACCATTTGTTATGTCTTTGGACAAATGTCTGTTCACGTCTTCTGTCCATTTCTTCATTGGCTTATTTGTTTTGGGGGGTGTTGAGTTTGATAAATTCTTTATAGATCTAGGATACTAGCCCTTTATCTGATATGTCATTTGCAAATATGTACTCCTGTTCCGTATGGTGCCTTTTAATTTTGTTAACTCTTTCCCTTGTTGTGCAGAAGCTTTTTATCTTGATGAAGTCCCAATTGTTTATTTTTGCTTTTGTTTCCCTTGCCTTTGGAGATGTGTCTTGCAAGAAGTTCCTGTCGTCAAGGTTGAAGAGGTTGCTGCCTGTGTTCTCCTCTAGGATTTTGATGGATTCCTGTCTCACATTTAGGTCTCCCATCCATTTTGAGTTTATCTTTGTGTATGGTGTAAGAAAATGGTTCAGTTTCACTCTTCTACACGTGGTTGTCCAATTTTCTCAACACCATTTGTTGAAGAGACTGTCCTTTTTCCACTGCATAGTCTTTCTTGCTTTGTTGAAAATTAGTTGACCATAGATTTGAGGGTCAAGTTATGGGTTCTCTGTTCTGTTCCATTGATCTATGTCTCTGTTTTTGCGCCAGTCATACTGTCTTGATGATTAGAGCTTTGTAATAGAGATTGAAGTCCTGCATTGTGATGCCACAAGCTTTAGTTTTCTTTTTCAACATTCTTCTGGCTATTTGGAGTTTTTTCTACTTTTATAAAAAAGTTTAGGATTATTTGCTCCAGCTTTGTGAAAAATTTTGATGGTATTTTGATAGCTTTTGGCCTGTCTCACCTTTTGACCCGCCTTCCTCACTAAGCTTAAACATTTTTGGCTTTTGATTTAGAGTGAGAGACATGTGACTCTTCCTTTCATTTTAACACTTAGAGGTCATTGTAAGGTTATTAAGTGGTCCAATTTCAATATTTTTTTTTTGTCTCAAGGAATAGGGAGGCCCAAGGAGAAAGAGATGAGGGAATGGACAGTCAGTGGAGCAGTCAGAACATACACAACATTTGGTGGTTAAGTTCACTGTCTTATATGGGTGCAGTGTGTGGTGCCCCAAAACAATTATAATAGTAACCTCAAAGGTCACTGATCATATAATAATAATGAAAATTTTGATATATGAGAATTACCAAAATATGACACAGAGACAGAAGGAGAGCAAATAGAAAATGGTGCCAATAGACTTGCTCAATGTAGTTGTCATAAACCTCCAATCTGTAAAAAAAAAAAAAATATATATATATATATAAAATATCTGCAAAGTATAATAAAGTGAAGTGCAATAAAATGAGGTATGTCTGTCTATATGTTAATAATTGTTATATATATAATATATATTCTTGATGAATTAATCCTTTTATCAATATATAATGACCTTCTTTGTCTCTTGTAACAGTTTTGACTTAAATTCCTTTTTGTCTCATATTAATATAGCCATTTCAGCTCCTTTTTTGGCTACTATTTACTTGTATGGAATATCTTTTTCCATTCTTCTACTTTCAACTTATTTGCATCTTTGGATACAAAATAAGTCTTATAAACAGCATACAGCTGGAACATGTTATTTATTCTTCTGCCGATTTCTGACTTTTAACTTAGAATTTAATCCTTTTTCACTTGAAGTAATTATTGATAATGAATGAACTACTTATGACAGTTTGGTATTTGTTTTCCATATGTCATACATATTGTGTTTCTTAATTCCTTTATTACTACCTTCATTTGTGATTATTTTTAGTATATCATTTTAATTCTCTTCTCATTTATTTTTATTTTTAAGGGTTTTTTTAGTGGTTATCTTGGGCCTTACAATGAACATTTTAAGCTAATAACAACCTAGATGAATAAATATCACTTTGTTTTAAAAGCATTAAAAACTCTCTACACTATACACTGCCGTTATTCCTCCTTTATGTTGTTATTCTCAGAAATTACATCTTTTTATATTGTGTGCCTGTTAATATTAGTTTATAACTTCAAACGCATTTGTCTTTTAAATCATATAGAAAAAACAGATGAGTTACAAACCAAAAATATAATAATATTTGTTTTCATATGTACTTATGTCATTACATTTTCTAGTGGTTTTTATTTCTTTGTATGGCACTGAATTACTATCTACTGTCCTTTCATTTCTGCCTGAAAGACTCTTTAGCATTTCTTTCAGAGAAGATGTACTGGCAAGGAACTTACTTAGCCTTTTTTGTTTGTAATCTGGGAATGCACTAATTTGTATTTAATTTTGCTGGTTATAAGAGTCTTTGGTTGACAGTTTTTTATTTTAATTTCCCAGCACTTAAAATATGCCATCCACTACCTTTTGCCTTACATGGTTAATACCAGAAACTATGTAAGGCAAAAGGAGGAGATTATGCTGAATGAAGTAAGTCAAGCAGAGAGAGTAAATTACCATATGGTTTCACTTACTTGTGGAGCATAAGGAATAACACACGGATGACACTGGGAGAAGGAGAGCAGTGGGTTGGGGGAAATTGGAGGGGGAGATGAACCATGAGAGACTATGGACTCTGAGAAACAAACTGGGGGTTTTGGAGGGGAGTGGGGTGGAAGGATGGGTGAGCCTTGTGCTGGGTATTAAGGAGGGTACATATTGCATGGAGCAATAGGTGTGGTGCATAAACGAATCTTGGAACACTGGAAAGATAAAATTAAAATAAAATAAAATCTAAAAAAATTGGCTATCAATCTTATTGAGGATCCCTTGTATATGAACATTCCTTCTCTCTTGCTGCTTTAACGTTTCTGTATTTTTTGACAGGTTGATTGAATGTGTCTTTGTGTAGATCTCTTTGAATGTCTCGTACTTAGAGGTATATGAAGTTTCTTGGATGTGTAGATTTGTGCCTTTTTTTTTCAAAGTTGGAAAATTTTCAGCCTTTGTATCGTCAGATATTCTTTCTGCCCTTATTTCTATCTCCTTTCTTTCTGAGGTCCCTACTGTATATATGTTGATTCACTTGATGATGTCATAAAAGGAACTTAGGTTCTATTCGTTTTTATTCTTTAGAGTTTCTTACTACTCCTCAGACTTAATAATCTCAATTGACCTATTCAAGTTTGCTGATATTTCATCTGACTGCTCAAATCTGCTCCTGAACCTCTCTCATGAATTTTTCATTTTAGTCACTGTACTTTTGAGCCCCAGAATTTTATTTGTTGCATTTTATGATTTCTATCTCTTTATTAATATTCTGTTTTGTGAGACTCCATTCTCTTAGTTTCCTTTATTTCATTGTGAGTGGTTTCCTTTAGCTCTTTGAGCATATTTAAGACAGCAAAGTTTTCTAGTAAGTCCTAGCTCTATTAAGTCCAATGTCCATACTTCTGCATAGAAAGTTTCTGTTAGGGGTGCCTGGGTGGCTCAGTGGGTTAAAGCCTCTGCCTTCGGCTCAGGTTGTGGTCCCAGGGTCCTGGGATTGAGCCCCACGTCGGGCTCTCTGCTCAGCAGGGAGACTGCTTCCCTCTCTCTCTCTGCCTACCTGTGATCTCTGTCAAACAAATAAATTAAAAAAAAAAAGAAAGTTTCTGTTAATTTATTTTTTCCTGTGAATGAGCCATACTTCTCATTTCATTGCATGCTTCATAATTTTTTTGTTGAAAACTGGACATTTTAAGCATTATGATGTGTTAACTCTGGAAATCAGATGTTTCATCCTCCTTGTGATTTTTTATTGTTTGTCATAGGTTTTATTTGTTCACTGTTAGTGTTTATTCTAAGCATTTTTTAAAATAAAGACTGTACTTTGTCTTGTGCTATCTCTGGAGACTTGTTACTTTAATGCTAAGCAAAGCTAGTGGTTTGACAGAGATTTCTTTGAGTGCTGTGTTTCAGGGGCCTTTCTTCTAGTTAGCTATTTCGGTTGTTGTTTAATCTTTTAACTATCTTATAGTGTTTTGATAAGGTTGACTCTGATAATTTTTGCCTGGTTATTAGGTGTTTCAAAGAAGGAACAGGCACCTGCAATTCTTATTCTGCCATTTAAATGGATGTCAATATGAAAAATCTACTTTTGAGTTTAAAAGGGAAAATTCACAAATAGCTTACTCAAATATGTATGTATGAAGAAAGTAAAACTTTTACATATATAAATCCAAGTGTTAATATAAAATGTCTCTGAATGTTTGTCCTACTTATAATTTTTATCGTCTTTTTAGATTTTTCAGTTACCATTTTTTATAACCAGAAGAATTAAACTAAATATGGCATATGTCATTTTCCTACATCATAATCTCCCCTCTCCCCATGCACACATAACTGTGTCTTTAGGTGAGGATGGAATTTTCCATGGATCTGGAAGTTGCTATATATGCACTCAGTGTCAATAGTTGCCTGATTGCCTTGAGTGTTTTTCTCTTTCCATCTCACTGTTCAGACCACAGTGCTGGCTCCTGTAAATAGGTAGCACTTATTTGTAGTTATATATAAGCTCAGAGGAGAGAGAGAGAAGTTATTGAAATTTTTAAAGGGGTAATGATTTATTGTGTAGCATGATACATATGTATAAACAGTGGAATAGTAATGCAACTGTTTAAAATAATGATGTGGAAATTGAAGAAGTTACATAGTATGATGTCAAGTTGTGTGAAAATACGAAACTGCAAAATAATGTGAATTGAATGATCGAATCTCTGGTAAAAATGAACAATGGATATAAAAATAAAAAATAAAGTAATACCATAGGTTACACTCTCCCATACCTTTGTCTTTATCTATGGAAAGTGAGTCTTTCTGTTCACACAAGATATTTGCACACACATACAGAGTGTATAAGTGGCTGATGGTTCAGGTCTACTTTTTTACAACCTTGAAATAAAAGCTCAAAGTATAGCTTGGATACTGATTTGTGTTTTCTAACTTTTGAAGAGATATAATATTTTGAAATGCAGTGCATGAATTAGAACATAACATTGTTAAGGGCTCTTTCCTGGGTTCTACCATGAAGACTTGATTCTGTCTGTCTAGTCTGAAAAACCATATGTGACAGAAAATGCTTTTACTCTGATGGCAAATGTATACAGTTCTCAACAACTTTACTTAGTTCGATTTAAAATTTTTTACTATGATCTCTGACATCATTATCCATTATCAAAGTGTAAGTTCCAGCATTTCCTGTGAAATTCAATTTCCCCAGTGTGATGCATGAGATATTATCTCCCTGGGTCCCTATTACAAAGGGCACTGTGGGTGTTTCTCTTTAAGGGAATTATTTTTCTCTCACAACTATTTTCATATACATTGGTCTAGTTCTATTTAGAAACAGTAAAGGTCAGGCTTTTTTGCATATGATCTGTACTAAAGGGGGAATTATTTTCCAAATGTCACTGAGGATAAATTAGTAATTTCTGACTGCTGTGAAAAATTGGCTATGTCAGTGCTTGAGTATCTGGATTGCCTGAACCCAAGGAACACATTCTCCCTATGTTCTCTAATCCTTATATTATACCAAAGTGGCCAAGAGTCCTCGGATATTCAACTTGTACAAACCTACCTGGCATCATGACAGATCTGTAGGACTGTTGTGACCAGAGAATCTCCTCTCCTTTCCCTTCCTTCCTTCCTTCTCTCTCTCTTTCTCTCTCTCTTTCTTGAATCTCTACGTTCTATATGGAAAGAAAATCTGATTCCCACATATTACTCAAGGTTGGCTTTCTTTTTTTTTAATATAATTTTTTATTTTTTATAAACATATATTTTTATCCCCAGGGGTACAGGTCTGTGAATCACCAGGTCTACACACTTCACAGCACTCACCAAAGCACATACCCTCCCCAATGTCCATAATACCACCCCCTTCTCCCAAACCCCCTCCCCCCAGCAACCCTCAGTTTGTTTTGTGAGATTAAGAGTCACTTATGGTTTGTCTCCCTCCCAATCCCATCTTCTTTCATTTATTCTTGGATTAGTTTCTTTAAGCAATGTAGTGTGTTTGATTGTGGCCCCCAAACACATGTATTCATATTTTAACACCCGTATCCTATGAATGTTATGTTATTTGCAAAAAGATCTTTGCAGACATAACTAAGTTGAAGGTCTTGAGAAGAGATCATCCTGGACTACTTATGTGGGTCTTAAATCCTATGATGTCATTATGAGAGATATAAGAGAAGGCCTTGTGAAAATGGAAGCAGTGATTGGAGTTAGGCAGCCATAAGCCAAGTACTGCTTGGTATCACCAGAAGCTGGAAGAGAGAAGGAAGGATTCTGGAGAAATCCTAGAGACTTTGGAGAAAATAGCCCTATTGACACCTTTATTTTTGACGTCTGGGCTAAAGAACCCTGAAAGAATAAACTGCTACTGTTTTAAGCCATTACGTTTATGGTAATTTGTTATGCTAGCCACAAGAAACTATTGCATGCATATTAGACATTTTCTGTAATAACTCATCCATCCATCCATTCATTCATCCATTCATTCATTCGGTTTTAGCATTGTGAAGCCTATGTGAGCAATTGAGGTGTTCTGTAAGGTTACACCTCTGAGGATAAATTTAGGGCCCCATTGAAAAGTCCCGGGTGACTAACAATTGTATCAACCGGGGTTGCAGTATTTTTTTGCTTTGCAGTAGAAATACTGAGCAGTTATACATTGACAAGATCCACTGTATACCAGGATCTGATACTGGAAATATCAAGTGACCCAACCTTGTAGAACTGAGTGGGTGTGTTTGTTGTAGGGTAGATGCAGAGAACCAAAACCTTCTAGATAGAGGACATTAGATGTGTCCCATCCATACTCTTATTTTCTACATCTTTGAGTTTCAGAGTCATAGGTGCCACCTAAATGGTGACAGCTGTGTAGAATTTGAGATGCATTATAGCTTGGCAGTTTATTATGTCAGGATCGAATGTGTTTCTAAATAAGGACTGGATTCTATATCTGTCTCACATTAAAGACACCAATCTGTTAACCATTCTTTTCTACTTCTATATTCCAGTGTTTAAAATATCCCCTCTCTCTCCAATGCATATTCATTGGTGAGTGATTGAAATTGTCTCTAAGGGGTGCATGGGTGGCTCAGTGGGTTAAAGCCTCTGCCTTTGGCTCAGGTCATGATATCAGGGTCCTGGGATTGAGCCACGCATCGGGCTCTCTGCTCAGTGGGGAGCCTGCTTCCCTTCCTCTCTCTCTCTCTGCCTACTTGTGATCTCTGTCAAATAAATAAAATCTTAAAAAAAAAGACATTGTCTCTAAGATTTTATTTTTTCATTCATTCATTATATTGGGATGGATTTGTGTGACTAAAGTACAGTTAAGCTTTGGTCTTTGAGGATGAATTAGTACTTTCTGATTGCCGTAGACAGGTGCCATCCAACAAAACATTATGATGACATTCTGGTTTCTATACCATTTGAGATATTTCAATGTATCTTGACAGTAGGAACATTTAGCCAGTATGTTTCGATGGAATAAAGTTAGAACAACTGTATCAATATCAGGCTTTTTTGGTATCGAACATAACTTTTAGTTTTTATTTTGTGTGTACATGTGTTTAATGTGTTGTATGTGTATGCAGCTGTGTGGTTGGAGGACAAAGGATTTAACCTGTAAAAATGATGTCTGCATAGTCCTGTTTTGTGAGAGAGGATTTTAGAACCTGCTGTGTAGAGACTGAAGTGGCTGAGTCATCATTCATTATTTTTCATTTTCTGTATCTTCAGATGACGATTATGTTGTGGTCTTTGAGTCTTATAAATTAAATTTTTCAAACATTTCTCATTATGCAGCCCTGAAATACACATATACACCTCCCCTCCCCACACATATAGTAAAGAAATATTCTCACATTATGAAACACATCAAATTTGAAGATTATAAAGGAATAAAGATGAAACATAATTGAAAATTCTAATGTTTTCTTCTTTGACTTTAGTGGATCTTTTTGTGTATTCCCTGGATCATTCTCACTCTACTTTGAAAAATACTAAACTATACATTTTTTTCTTGTCACACCACTTATTATAATCTTTAAATGGCTACCACTTAGTTTCAGACTTGTTAATACAAACCTCTTAATAACATTCCTTACCTGATTGGCTGCTTTTCTTTTGTTTTTACTGAGGTAAAATTCTTTTTTTTTAATATAATTTTTTATTTTTTATAAACATATATTTCTTAAAACATTGAACTAACCATTTTATTGTATACAGTTCAGTGACATTTCATACATCTGCAATTTGTGAAACCATCACCTCTACCTAGTTGCAATGTATTTCCATCACCACCAAAGGAAACCACATACATATTAGCAGTCATTCCACATTTTCCTCTCCCTCCAACTCCTGGCAACCACTGATCAGATTTCTGTCTCTATAGATATACCTACTACAGATGTGTCATATAAATAGAATTATCCAATATGTGCCATTTTGTGTGTGACTTCTTTCACTTAGCATAATGTTTTTAAGGCTTATCTATGTTGTAGCAAGTATCAGTACTTCATCATATTTTATGGCTGAATAACATTCCACAATATGGTTGTACTACGTTTTGTTTGGTCATTAATCTACTGATGGACATTTGGGTTGTTAATAGCTACCTTTAGACTACTGTGAATAGTGCTGTCATGAGCATTTATGTACAAGTTTTGTTTGAATACCTGTTTTGAATTCTTTTCATGTATACTCAGGAGTGGAACTGATGTTACATGGTAATTCTACATTTATCTTTTTGGGGAACACTAAACTTTTTTTTTCCATAAATACTAAACCATTTTACATTTTGACCAGCAACATACAATTATTCCAAATTCTTCATATTCTCTTCAACACTTATTATTTTCCATTTTCTGATTATAGCCATCCTAGTGGTTATAGGTTGGTAACTCACTACAGTTTTGATTCTCATTTCCTTAATGACTAATGATATTGAGCATCTTTTCATGTGCTTCTTTGTCATTCATATATCTTCTTTGGAGAGAATTGTTTTGTCAATTTAGCTTTTGGATAGCTCTTTGCTAGTGTGTAGAAATACAGCTGATAATTGTGTATTGATCTCATATCCTGCAAGTTTGTGCTATGTGTTCATTGCTCCAAGAGTTTTTTTGTTAACTCTTTGGTATTTTCTGTGTATAAGATCATTTGAGATAAAATAGAGATATGTGATAGAGACAATTCGATTCTTCCGTTTCAGTTGGTTGCTTCTTTCTTTTTCATTTTTAAAGATTTTATTTATTTATTTGAGAGAGAGAGATCACAAGTAGGCAGAGAGGCAGGCAGAGAGAGGGGGGGAACAGGCTCCCCGCTGAGCAGAGAGCCCGATGTGGGGCTCGATCCCAGGACCCCGAGATCATGACCTGAGCTGAAGGCAGAGGTTTAACCCACTGAGCCACCCAGGCGCCCCACTTATTTCTTTTTATAGCCTAATTTCTCTGGCTAGAATTTCCTTCACGGTCCTGAATAGAAGTGGTGAATGTAGTCATTTTTAAAAAAGATTTTCTTTATTTATTTGAGAGAGAGAGACTGAGAGAAAGCTTGAGAGGGCAGAAGGTGAGAGAGAGAAGCAGACTCCCCATGGAGCTGGGAGCCTGCCGCAGGACTTGATCCCCGGATTCTGCGATCATGACCTGAGCAGAAGTCAGTCACTTAACTAGCTGAGCCACCCAGGGGTCCAAGTGTAGTCATTTTTGTGTTGTTCCTGTCATAACTAGAATTATTTCTTTCTTTCATCAGTGAGTATAATATTAGTTGTGGCTTTTTTAAAAAATAAATTTCATTTTTTTTAACGATTTTATTTATTTATTTGACAGAGAGAGAGATCACAAGAAGGCAGAGAGGCAGGCAGAGAGAGAGGAGGAAGCAGGCTCCCTGCTGAGCAGAAAGTCTGATGCGGGGCTCCATCCCAGGACCCTGAGATCATGACCTGAGCCGAAGGCAGCGGCTTAACCCACTGAGCCACCCAGGCGCCCCAATAAATTTCATTTTTCATGAAGGCACTTATCTTCTATTCCTAGTTTGTTGAGTGCTTTTATCATGAAATGGAGTTGGGCTTTGTCAAATCCTTTTTCTACTTTAATTGAACTGATCCTGTGTTTTTCCCCTTCCTTTTATTATCATGATACATTACATTGATTTATTTTCTTATGTTGAACTACTATTTTATTCCTGGGATAAATCCCACTTGATCATTTGTATACTACTCTTAATATTCTGCCGGATTTTGTTTGCTAGTATATTGTTGAGGATTTTTGCATCTATATTTATAAAGGATATTGGTTTATATTTTTCTTTTAATGTGATGTTTGGATCTGGCTTTTGCAATAGGGTAATGCTGGCCTCGTAGAATGTTAGGTTGTATTCCTTCCTCTATGATATTTTGGGGAATCTGAGAATGTATTCATTTGTCTTTAAATGTTTGGTAGACCTTAACCAATGAAGCTCATCTTATCCTGGGTTTTTCTTTGTTGGGAAGCATTTGATTATGGATTCAATCTCTATTTGTTATAGATGTATTCAGATTTTCTATTTATTCTGGAAGCAGTTTTGGTAATTTTTGTGTTTCTAGACATTTGTCCATTCCTCTAGCTTTTCTAATTTGTTGGTCTTTAATTGTTCCTACTATTCCTATTATGATTTATTTCTGTAAGGTTTGTTTCAATGCACTTTATCAGTTTGCTAGGCCTGCCATAACACAGACTGGGGCGGCTAAACAACAGAAATCTATTTTCTCACTGTTCTGGAGGCTAGAAATCCAAGATCAGGTTGTTGGCAAGATTAATTTCATTCTGAGGTCTCTCTTCTTGGCTTGTAGATGGCCATATTCTCCTTTTGTCTTCATATGGTCTTCATATGTGCAGCTGCGCTCTAATTTCCCCTTCTTATAACAACACCAATTATATTGGATTAGGGCCTACTTCAATGATTTCATTTAAACTAATTACCTCTTCAAGATTGTATCTCAAAATACAGTCACATTCGAGGTAATAAAGGCTAGAACTAAAACACATGAATTTTGGTGTGACACAATTCAGTCCATAACATGTCCCCACTTTCATTTTCTGGTTTTAATGACTTGTCTTCTCTTTTTCTTGGTCAGTCTAGACAAGGGTTTGTTAGTTTTGTTTATCTTTTCAAAGAACCAATTATTGGTTTTGTTAATTCTCTTTATTGTTTTTATATTATCTATTATTTATCTCTCTCTGTTCTAATGTTTATTATTTCCTTCTTTCTCCTAGCTTTGGATTTATTTGCCCTTTATTTTATTTTATCTCATTAAACTGTAAAGTTAGGTTATCAATTTGGGATTTTTCTTGTTTTTAAATATAGGCATTTATAGCCATAAATTTCTTGTTGAGCACTGCTTTCACCATACCTCATAAATTTTTGTATTTTTTGTTTCCATATGCATTTATTTTTATTTTTTCATTTCATTTTTTTAAATTTAATGTTATTTTCTCAGTGTTCCAAGATTCATTGTTTATGCAGGATACCCAGTGCTCCATGCCATATGCATTTATTTTAATGTTTTTTCCTAATATCCTAATATCCTAATATCCTAATATTGTGCTTTTACTTTTGACACTTTTTTTAGTATTTTTATTTTTATTTTTATTTTTTATTTTTTTTTTTTAAAGATTTTATTTTTTTATTTGACAGACAGAGATTACACGTAGACAGAGAGGCAGGCAGAGAGAGAGAGAGGGAAGCAGGCTCCCTGCTGAGCAGAGAGCCCGATGCGGGACTCGATCCCAGGACCCCGGGATCATGACCTGAGCCGAAGGCAGCGGCTTAACCCACTGAGCCACCCAGGCACCCTAGTATTTTTAAATTTGTATGCATTTGCACATTTTCCAGTTTTCCTTGCCTCTTCGTTCTTTTTTTTTTTTATTTTAATTTTTTATTTTTTATAAACATATATTTTTATCCCCAGGGGTACAGGTCTGTGAATCACCAGGTTTACACACTTCACAGCACTCACCAAATCAAATACCCTCCCCAAAGTCCATAATCCCACCCCCTTCTCCCAAACCCCCTCCCCCCTTGCCTCTTTGATTCCAGTTTTCCCTCATTGTGGTTGAAGAAAATACTTAATATAATTTCACTTTTAAAATACATTAATTGTGATGAGCACTGAGTGTTATATACAACTAACAAAACATTGAACATTATATCAAAACTAATGATGTACTATATTTGGCCAATTGAATTTAGATAAAAACAGAAAAAAAGAAAATATATTATTTGTTATGTGGTCTAACATATGGTCCACACTGGAGAATGTTTCACGTACACCAAGAAGAATGTGTATTCTGATATTGCTGTTGGGTGGGTGTTCTGCATTGTCAATTAAATCTAATTTGTGTGTGTGTGTGTGTGTGTGTGTGTGTACGTGCACGCATGTGTGTGTGTGTTTCAAGGCCTCTATTTCCTTTTTGATCTTCTATCTAGTTCTTTTCATTTTTGAAAGTGGGAAATTGAAACCTCTATTATTGTAGGATTAACTATTTCTCCCCTCAATTCTGTCAATTTTTGCTTCCTATATTTTGGGTTATTTTTTTTCAATCTTGGAGCATTTTATTATATTTTAAATTGCACTTTCATTTTTTCCTTTTTTTAGATAATTTTTAAATTTTTTTTATAAGCATATAATTTATTATTAGCCCCAGGGTACAGTTCTGTGAATCACCAGGTTTACACACTTCACAGCACTCACCATAGCACATACCGGGGCTTTGTTTTTATGTGGGTATATGTTTCTAATTGCCATATCATTCTGATTGACACGTTTATGGATAAATAACGTCCTTTCTTGTTTTTAAGATCTTTTAAAGTTCTTTTTGTCTTATATTAGTATAGCCAGCCCAGGTCTCTTTTGGCTACTATTTGCATGAGATATTTTTTTCTACCCTTTTACTTTAAACCTATCTATAGTGTGTCTCTTCTAAACTGAATATAATTGGATCATGTTCTTTATAAACCCACCGGCTAATTTCAACCTTTTATTTAAGGGTTTAACCTGTTTATATTTACACTAATTACTGACAATAAATAATTCTTCTTTTTTAAAATTTTGTTTTATTGTGGTACGAACACATGATATCTATCCTCTTATGAATGTCTTTAAGTACACAATACAGTATTGCTGTCAGTATAATGTTGTACAGCAGATCTGTAGAACTTATTCATCTTGCCTAATTAAGACTTTATATTTGTTGAATAGCAACAATGCATTTCTCCTTCCCCCAGACCTTGGAAACAGTCATTTCACCCTCTGTTTCTATGAACTGATGATTTTAGATACTCCATATAAGTAGGACCATGCAGTATTTGTCCTTCTGTGACTGGCTATTTCACCTCGAATAATGTCTTCCAGGTCCGTCTATTTTGTCTCAAATGGCAGGATTTCCTTCATTTTCTTTTAAGGATGAATAGAATTTCATTTTATGTATGTATATACCACATTTTCTTGATATATTCTTCTGTCAATGGACATTTATGTTGTTTCCCTTTCTTGACTATTGTGAATAATGCGTCAATGAACATGTGGGTGCAGATATCTCTTTGAAATCCTGATTTCATTTCCTTCAGATAAATACACAGAAGTGAAATTTTTGGATGTATGATAGTTCTATTTTTAGGTTTTTGAGAAACCTTCATACTATTTTACATAGCATTGGCATCATTTTACATTCCCACTGACAGTGTACAAGGGTTTCATTTCTTTACATCCTTGCCAACACTTGGTATCTCTTTTTTAAAAGATAGTCATCCTAACAGGAGTAAGATGATATTTAATTGTGGTTTTGATTTTACATTTCCCTCATGATAAGTGATGGTGAGTACTTTTTTCATATACCTGGTGATCATTTGAATGACTTCTTTAAAAAGAGATGTCTATTTAAGTCCTTTTTCCATTTCTAAATTGGGTTTCAATATCTTCCCTTATACATCCCAAGATCCCAGGGGATATTTGGAACTTCCGATAGTACTGAACCCTACATATACTACATTTTCCCTATATATACATACCTACAATAAAGTTTAATTTATAAATTAAGCATGGTAAGAGACTAACGACAACTAATAATAAAATAGAATAATTATACCAATAAACTGTAATAAATGTGATGGTAATGTACTCTCCCTTTCTCAAAATATCTTCTTGTAATGATGTGAGATGATAAAATGCCTATGTGACAAGACAAAATGAGGTTGAGTGATGTAGGTCTTGTGATGTAATATTAGACTACTACTGTGATGTAGTATTACTGCTACTGTTGAGGATCATCTGCTTCTGGACAGCAGTTGATTACATATAACTGAAGGTGAAACTGAAGGTAATTTTTTTTTGTTTTGTTTTGTTTTTGCTACTGAATGTAGGACTTCCCTATATATTTTGGATATTAAGCTTTTATCAGATATATAGTTTTTGAATATCTCACATTCTTAAATTGCCTTTTCACTTGTAGCAAAATTTCTGGTATGCAGCAAAAGCATTACTAAGAGGGAATTTTACAGTGATTCCTTACATTAAAAAAGGGAAAATCTCCTGTATGAACAACCCAACATCACTTCTCAAGGAATTAGAAAAATAAGAACAAACTAAGCCCAAAGTCATCAGGTGAAAGAAAATAATAAAGATCAGAGCAGAATTAAATGAAATAGAAAATAGAAAAACACTAGAAAAAGTTAAAAAAAAAACCTGAATTAATTTTTTGGAAAGATAAACAAAATGGACAAACCCTTAGTTTGACTAACTGAGAAAAAAAGAGAGACGACTTAAATAAGATCAGAAATGCAAAAGAGGACATAATAACTGATGCCACAGAAATAAAAAGGATTGTGAGAGGTTATTATGAACAATTAAATACCAACAAATTGGATAATCTATTAGAAATGGATAAATTCATAGGAACATACAACCTATCAAGACTGAATCATGAATAAATAGAAAATGTGAAGGGAGCAACAATGAGTAAGGAGACTGATTCAGTAATCAAAAACAAAGAAAAACCCAGGAGCAGACAGCTTCACTGGTGAATTCTCCTGAACTGTTAAAGGATAACTAACACCAATCTTAAATGCTTCTAAAAAAAAAATTTAAAAAGAAGGAACACTTCCAAACTGATATTGGCAGAGGATGGGCAGAATAATGACTAGGTCCATCTCATGTTACCTTCCCTTATGTGGTCTTGCTGATGCTAGATGAAGGAGAAGTCTCAGCTTCCTACTGGGGGTAAAGTGGCTTGCCAAATGGTTCCAACTTGTATCACCTTGTTCAGTCTCATTGATGTTGTGTGGGGGTAGAGAATTAAATGGCTGCTGGAACCTGTTAATACTACCATTGCTAGAGAACCAGAGCACTGCCAGCTTCTGCCAGATGAGGAATAGAAGATTACCTCCCTGCCGTGCCCCTCGGATACTATCAGAAATCTCTGCTGTGCTCCTGTGATACTGCTAGAGGCAGGTGGGGAAATTTGAATGCTGATGCCTACTTCTGTCGGGGCAAGGGCAGGATGGGACCTATTGACTTACTCTAATCTACTGAAACCATGGTGGGAGGAGTACTGTTTTACCATTGGTGTTTGGTTGGAATAGGACAGATATTGCCAAAATGTTTTCTATTGTTATATCATTCTTTCTGCAGTCCTTTCACTAAGGAGAACAGGCTTTTTTGGATTTTTTTTCATTTGCCTTTTGGTAGGTTTATTTTCAAGTGTTATGAAATGCCCTGTCCAGGATATACATCAAGGAAACCAAGGGAACTTACTACTGTGTTGTTCCTTAAGTCTATAGGCAACTTTGTAGTCTGCCTTCTTATTTTTTTAATTCCTTTCAGAGTCTTCCTATGCTTTTTTGTCTTGTTATGTCCAGAGATTTTTTTCTATTATAGGTAGGTCCTAGGAAAAGTGGGGCAACTTCACTTTGGCAGAACTGAAATTCTCTGTAATGGTTTATTTTTAATTAAAGAATAGCAAAATTGAGCTCTTATTGTGGAAAACTTGTTAACTGGAATAGTTACTTGTATTTATTCACAGATTTATATTTAGAATATAAGGGAGAAATCTAAAGTTTTCCATTTCTTTAGGAAATGAGAGGGCAGTTTCACGAATTTCAAGATCATAATTATTGCCATTTATGCATTACAAATGAACTATGAATATCTGATGGATGACATGAGGAAAAACTTATGAAGTTATACATTCTCTTCAAAATAATCTACAAATTCAGCAAAATCCCAATACATATCTCCAGTCGCCATTAAAAGAATGTTAGTGGAGTATTGTCACCAAGATGGCAGAACAGAAAGCCCCAGATCCTCCTTACCCCATGGATACATGAACATAACATTGCACAGATTGATTGCATTCATGAAAACCAGTTACAAAGCTCCAGAACTACAGGCCAACATACGCCCAAGAAGAACCACATTGAAGGTAATCAGAAAATTGCTGGTAGTTACTCACCAAAGCTCACACCTTTGGTACAGCACAATGTGGCTTCTTTCCAGGGAGGGAAAGAAAAGAGTAAAAGGCACAACCAACATTCTGACTTCAGTGGGTTGCATTAGGGACTGGGGTTCTCTTACATGAATCAAAACACTGACAGGAATTGGCACCAGGTTGAGGGCTGCTGAGAACAAAGATAATCACTTCAAGGTCTAACCCCAAATAATCTACAGTACTGAGGATAGACACTAGGTAGAGCTCATGTGCTACAGCTTGCTACAATAGCTTCAAAACTCTAGGAGTACAAAGAGTCATCTGGGAAAGTTCCTGAGTAGAAACTGGGAAGCCTCTTCAACTATGAGATCATGCATACGAACCCAGAAAAAATGCACTCCCAGAGAAGGATTGAGAGGCCTCCAGAATATCAAGGTAGGCTTATTGGTGAAGGTCATCCTTATACAAAGTTAGACTGTAAAAACTAGGTGAAGTGGCTATTTTTTCAAATGCTCAAGTCCCAATGAAAGATAACAAGACATACAAAGAAACAGGGAAGTATGGCCAAGTTGTAGGAACAAAATAAATCTCCAGAAATTCACACTAAAGAAATGGAGATATATGAGTTACCAAAGAATTCAAAATGACTGTCATAAAGATCCTCAATGAACTAAAAGAGAACATAATTTTTCTTGCATAAAAATTCTAAATAACTTTTAGATAATCAAAGTGTAGATACTTTGCACTAAAAGAAGGAAAGCACAAATCCCTATGCCTGAAATACAGTCTGCTGACTGAAATGAATTCCTTTTCCAAAATACAGTATATTAAGGAGGCTAGGGACAAAGGACAATTTTCCAGTGGAGAAATTTGACAAATTCTACCTTAGCTAAGTGATCAATGTCAGTATCAATAGTGATAAATCATATTGAGAGTATTTATTTTTGATATGAAGTGGCAACTTACCTATGTTGTATTCCTTAAAAAAGAAAAGCCACAATCCTAGTTTAATCATAGTTTTAAAATTATAAAAAATTTCAATAAAAGGGTATTCAACAAAACACTTCGCCAATATGCTTTAAAACTGCCAAGGTCACCATCAATATGAGAAATCTGAGGAATTTTCACTGCCAAGAGAAACCTAAGGGAACACAACAATAAACATAATGTAGAATACTGAATAGGGTCCTGGAGCAGAAATACATTAGGTAAAAACTAAGGAAATTTGAATAAGCTATGTACTTCAGTTAAAGATAGAACATTAATATTGGTTCATTAATTACAAAGAATGTATCATAATAACATAAGCTGTTAATAATAGGAGAACCATGTGAAATGATATATGGGAACTCTGCACTATATTCTCAATTTTAGTGTAAATGTAAAGTCATTCTTAAATAAAGTCTACTTTCCTTTTTTTGCTTTTAAAAAATTTTTTGTTAAGTGCTTGTTTTGGCAGCCCATATACTAAAATTGGAACAATACAGAGAAGATTTGCATGACCCTTATGAAAGAATGACATGCAAATTTGTGAAGCATTCCATATTTTTGAAAACATAATGGTCAAAACCTTTGGGATTCAGCGAAAACACTCCTAAGAGGGAAGTATATAGCAATACAGGTCTACTTCAAGAAGCAAGAAATAATTAAATAAACAACCTAACCGTTATACCTATGTAACTAGAAAAAGAAAACAAATGAAGCCTAAAGGAGCAGAATAAGGGAAATAATAATGTTTGGCACAGAAACAAATGATATAGTAACTAAAAACAGGAGAACAGACCAATGAAATCAGGAGCTGGTTCTTTGGGAAAAAAAATAGATTTATCAAAAAGCACACATAAAGGACCCAAACAAATAAAGTCACAAATGAAAGAGGAGAAATAACAACCAATGCCACAGAAATACAAACAATTATAAGAGAATATTATGAAAAATTATATGCCAACAAATCAGACAACCTGGAAGAAATGGATAAATTCCTAGAAATAAGCTACCAAAACTGAAACAGGAAGAAATAGAAAATTTGAACAGACCAAAACCCAGAAAAGAAACTGAATCAGTAATCAAGAAACTCCCAACAAACAAAAGTCCAGAGCCACATGTCTTCACAGGTGAATTCTACCAAATATTTATTTAAAAAAAAATATTTCATTTATTTATTTTTTGAGAGAGAGAGAGAGAGACAGTGAGCATGAGTGGTGGAGAGGGTCAGAGGGAAAAACAGACTCCAAGCCCAATGTGGGACTAAATCCCAGGACCCTGGGATCATGACCTAAGCCGAAGGCAGACACTTAAGTGACTGAGCCACACAAGCACCCTATACCAAACACGTAAAGAAGAGTTAATACCTATTTTTCTCAAACTATTCAAAAAAAGTCAAAATGGAAGGAATACTTTCAAATCCATTCTATGAGGCCAGCATTACCTTGATTCAAAAACCAGACAAAGACTCCACTAAAAAAGAGAACTATAGGCCAATATCCCTGATGAACATGGATGTAAAAATTCTCAACAAAATACTGGCAAATTGAATCCAACTGTACATGAAAAGAATCATTCAGCATGATCAAGTGGGATTTATCCCTGGGCTAAGAGGATGGTTCAATATTTGCAAATCAATCCATGTGATATACACCTTAATAAAAAATAGGATAAGAACCATAGGATCCTTTCAATAGAAGCAGAAAAAGCATTTGACAAAGTACAATATCCATTCATGATAATAAAAAACCCTCAACAATTACTTCAACATCATAAAGACCATATATGAAAAACCCAGAGGTAATATCATTCTCAGTGGGGAAAAACTGAGAGCTTTTCTTCTACAGTCAAGAACAAGACGGGGATGTCTACTCTCACCATTATTAGTTATTAGAGAACTAGAAATCTCAGTCTCAGTAATCAGACAACAAAAAGAATTAAAGGGAATCCAAATTGGCAAGAAAGAAGTCAAACTTTCACTATTTGCAGATGACATGATATACTATAAAGGAAACCTGGAAGACTCCAACAAAAATTTGCTAGAACTGATACACAAATTCAGTAAAGTCACAGGATACAAAATAAACATACAGAGATCTGTTACATTTCTATACACCAATAATGAGGCAGCAGAAAGAGAAATCGAGGAATTGATCCCATTTACATTTGCACCAAAACCCATAAGATATCTAGGAATAAATCTAACCAAAGTAGTAAAAAATCTATATTCTGTAAACTATAGAACACTTATGAAAGAAATTGAAGAGGGCACAAAGAAATGGAAAAACATGCCATGCTCATGGATTGGAAGAACAAACATTGTTAAAATGTCTGTACTATCCAAAGCAATCTACAGATTTAATGAAATCCCTATCAAATTACCACCAGCATTTTTCACAGAGCTAGAACAAACAATCCCTAAAATTTGTATGGAACCACAAAAAACCTTAAATAGCCAAGGCAATCATGGAAAAGCAAAGAAAAGCTGGAGGCATCATGATTCCAGACTTGAAGCTATATTACAAAGTTGTAGTCAAGACAGTATGGTGCTGGCAGAAAAACAGCCATATAGATCAATGGAACAGAATAGAAAACCCAGAAATGGACCCACAACTATATGGACAATTAATCTTTGACAAAGCAGGAAAGAATATCGAATGGAAAAAAAAGATAATTTCTTCAAAAAATGATGTTGGGAAAACTGGACAGCAACATGCAAAAGAATGAAACTGGATCACTTACTATAGACAAAAATAAATTCAAAGGATTAAAAATCTAAATGTGAGACCTGAAACCATTAATATCTTAGAGGAAAACACAGGCAACTTCTTTCTAGACATGTCTTCTGAGGCAAGGGAAACAAAATGAAAAATACACTATTGGGACTTCATCAAGTTAAGGGGGGGCATATGATGTGATGAGTAGTAAGCGTTATATGCAACTGATAAATTATTGAACACTACATCTGACACTAAAGATGTACTATGTTGGCTAATTGAGTTAAAATAAATGATAAAAAGCTTTTGCACAGTGAAGGAAGCAATCAACAAAACTAAAAGGCAACCTATGAAATGGAAGAAGATATTTGCAAATGACCTCTTATAAAGTGTTTGTAGCCAAAATCTATAAAGAAATTATACAACTAAACACCCCAAAAACAAATAATCCAGTTAAAAAATGGGTAGAAGACACAACTAGATATTTTTCCAAGGAAGACATACAGATGACTAACAGATACATGAGAAGATGTTCAACATTACTCATCATCAGGGAAATACAAATCAAAACTACAATTGTCTATCATCTCACACCAGTTAGAATGGCTACAATTAACAACACAGGAAACAACAGGTGCTGGTGAGGATGTTGAGAGCAGGGAACCATCTTACACTGTTGGTGGGATGCAAACTGCAGCAGCCACGCTGGAAAGCAGTATGGAGGTTCCTTAAAAATTTAAAAATAGAACTACCCTATGACCCAGCAACTGCACTACTAAGTATTTATCCAAAGGATGCAAAAATACTGATTTGAAGGGAAACATGCACCCAGATGATAATAGTAACATTAGCCAAATTATGGAAAGACCCCAAATGTATATCGATTGATGAACAGATAAAGCAGTTGTAGTATGTGTACACACACACACACACACACACACACACACACACCACACCACACACCCTCTAGAATATTACTCAGGCATAAAAAAGAATGAAATCTTCCCATTTGCAACAACATGGATGTAGCTAGAAAGTATTATACTATGTGAACTAAGTCAGTCAGAGAAAGACAAATACCATGTGATTTAACTCATATGTGGAATTTAAGAAACAAAACAGATGAATGTAAGGGGGAGAAAAGAGAGGCAAATGAAGAAACAGACTCTTAACTATAGAGAACCAACTGAGGGCTCCTGGAGGGAAGGTGGGTAGGAGGTTAGGCTAAATAGGTGATGGGGATTAAGAAGGGCACTTGTCATGAGCACTGGGTGTGGTGTGGAAGTGACGAATCACCGAATTCTACATCTGAAACTATTATTACACTGACCGTTAACTTTGTGAAATTGAAATAAAAATTAGGAGAAAGAAAAAATGAAGTTTTTGTTTCAATTCCACTTAGTTAAAATACAGTGTAATATTAGTTTCACGTGTACAATATAGTGATTCAACACTTCCATATAACACCTGGTGCTCATCACAACAAATAAAGTCTATTCTAAAAACCTCCAAAATAAGAAATCTCCAGGCCAAGACGACTTCATTGGAGAATTCTGCTAAATGTTTAAAGAAGAATTAATACCAATTATATACAATCTCTTCCATAAAATGAAAGTGGAGGAAACACTCCCCAATTTATTTTATGAAGCTAACATTATACTTATAGAAAAGTCAAAGACAGCATACAAAAAAGAAAACTGTATCAATATCCATAATGAACACTGATGAAAATTCCTTATAAAATGTTAGCATACGTAATTCAGCAGTGTAGAAAAATAATTATACACAATGGGATTTATTCCAGAGATGCAAATTTGGTTCAATATTTAAAAATATGTCATTTTAATCCATTATACTCACAGGCTAAAAAGTGAAAATTATATGATCCTATCAATCCATGCAGAAAAAAAAACCCAAAAGAAATTCAACACTTATCCATAATAAGTAATAAAACTCTCAGAAAAATTCAAATAGAAGGGAACTTTCTCATTTTGATAAAAAGCATTGTATTAGTTTTCCAGAAACACCCAGAAACTACAAACTGAGTGGCTTAAAACCAGAAATTTATTGTCTCTAAGCTCTAGAAGCTCTAAGTTTGAAATCAAGCTGTTAGAAGGGCTATCTATGCTCCTTCTAAAGCCTGCAGGGAAATATCCTTTCTTGTCTTTTCTGACTTCTGATAGCCCTAGGCATTCTTTGGTTTGTGGCAGCATAATTCTAGTCTCTTCCTTCATGGTCACTTGGCACTCTTCCTAAATGTATCTCTCTGTTCTCTATCTCCTCCTCCTCTTCTTCTTCTTCTTCTTTTTTTTGAGATTTATTTAACTATTTGATAGAGAGAGAGAGAGAGAGAGAGAGAGCACAATGGGGGGCGCAGAGCGAGAAGGTGGAAGAATCTCAAGCAGATGCTGCACTGAGCTCAGAGCCTGACACAGGGCCCAAACTCACAACTCCAAGTCCATGATCCGAACTGAAACCAAGAGTCAGATGCTCAGCCAACTACACCTCCCAGACACCTCTCCTCTTCTTATAAGGACACCAGCCATATTGGATTAGGGCTAACTTTAATGACTTCATCTTAAATTGACTATATCTTCGAAGACCCTGCTTTTAAGTAAGGTTACACTTGCAGGCACCATGGGTTAAGACTTCAATAAATCTATTTGGGGGACACAATTCAACTTGAAACGGTCCACTCTCTGGCTCTCCAAAATATATACATATTAACCCTTTTTAAAATATTTTTTATTTATTCCTTGGAGAGAGAGAGAGAGAGAGAGCCAAAATCAGGGGGAGAAACAGAGGGGGAGGAAGAAACAGGCTTCCCACTCATCAGGGAGTCCAACCAAGGGGTTTAATTTCAGGGCTCTGTGATCATGACCTGAGCCAAAGGCAGACACCCAACCATCTGAACCACCTAGGTATCCAAATCAATTCATTTTAAAGAGTGGTGTTTTAGTTTCCTACTATATGTATGGGTTTTTAATTTGTGGTAGCTCTAGCAGATTCTCTGTATAAATTAAAATTTTTGTTTTGAGATGCACTAAAGTTTGTTATGAGTACTTTTTAAAATATTTTAAAATAGTCTTGTAAGTACATTCAAATTTATTCTCCTTGAATTTTATTTTAGCTGGTATTAAAATCGCTACATTTGTCTGGTTCTTTTTTTCACATATAACAGACTTTTTTTCCCGTCTTTGTATAGTGCTTTTAAAAGTACAGGTATACCCCTTCTAACACACTCAGTTACAGTGAGAAAATGGCTGTCAATGAGGCAGGAGGCTCACATCAGATACTGAAGCTGCTAGTACTATGATCTTGGCCTTCCCAGCCTCCAGAACTGTGAGAAATAAATTACCCTTGTTTATAAAAAAGAAAAAAAGAACATAGGCATACCTTGGAGATATTGGAAATACAGTTCCAGACCACTGCAATAAAACAAGTATTATAATAAAGCAAGTCAAATGAATTTTTTGTTTTCTCAAGGCTTATAAAAATTATGTTTATACTATACTGTACTCTATTGTATGCATTAGCATTATGTCTAAAAAATGTACATGCCTCAATTAAACAATAATTTATAGCTAAAAATGCTAATCATCTGAGCTTTCAGTGAGTAATACTCACCAATCACAGACCACCATAACAAATATAATAATAATGAGTAAGTTTGAAATATTGTGAAAATTACCAAAATGTGACAGACTTGAAGTGAGAAAATGCTGTTGGAAACATGGCACTGATAAAACTGCTTGATGCAAGGTTGCCATCAACCTTTGATTTGTATAAAATGTAGTATCTGTAAAGTACAATAGAGCCAAATGCAATAAAATGAGGTATGCCTGTAATATTTAGTAGCATTTGTAAAACATCAATTGGTTTTCCTTGTGAAGTATTTAAAATGAAAGGAATTTTAAAGTTTCGTTTCGCTAAACCTCCAATAGCGCTACTCTCCATCCTTTATATGCAGCTATTTCAACAGTTTAATGTATACCCTTCAAATCCTTTTATCTGTGCATTTACGAATAATTATGTTTTGAGAAGAAACACACAGCATTATTTTCAATATGTATTTTATAATGCTTCACACACTTTTTTTCTTATTCCTGTAACTTGATTTAAATTTTTTTTCAAAGATTTTATTTATTTATTTAAGAGAAAGAGAGAGCATGTACATGGTGGGGGAGGGGAAGAGGGAGAGGTAGAAGCAGACTCCCCACTGAGCAGGGAGCCCCACACAGGGTTTGATCCTAGGACCCTAGGATCATGACCTAAGCCAAAGGCAGATGTTTAACCAACTGAGCCACCCAGGTGCCCCAACTGTAACTTGATTTTTAAAAAATTTTCTATTTTAGTTGACACTTGATGTTACACTAGTTCAGGTGTACAACATAGTAATTCAACTTCTCTATATGTTATATTGTGCTCACCTCTTATTGCTACCATCTGTAGCCATACAATGCTATCACAATATACCATTGACCACATTCCTTATGTTGTATCTTTTATTTGCATGACTTATTCATTCCATAACTAGAAGCATGTACCTTGCATTCCCTTTCACCCATTTTGCTCTCCCCTTCCCTTTGGCAACCTTCAGTTTGTTCTTGGTATTTATAGGACTGCTTCTGGTTTTTGTTTGCTTATTCACTTGCTTTTTATTTTTTAAAAAGATTTTACTTATTTATTTGACAGAGACAGAGAGAGAGCACAAGGAGAGGGAGCAGCAGGCAGAGGCAGAGCGAGAAGCAGACTCCCCACAGAGCAGGGAGCCCAACACAGAACTTGATCCCAGGGCCCCGGGGTCATGACCTGAGCTGAAGATAGACACCTAACCAACTAAGCTACCCAGGCATCCCTATTCACTTATTTTTTTAGATTCCACATATGAGTGAAATCACATCATATTTGTTTCTCAATCTGGCTTATTGCACTTAGTGTATACCTTCTAGGTCCATCCAGGTTGTTGCCAGTGGCACGATCTCATCCTTTTTTAAGACTGTGTAATATTCCACTCCATTCCATACTATTCCATTCATATATGCACCAATCTTCCTTGTCCATTTGTCTATTGATAGACACTTAGCCTTAGCTTACCTCCATATTTTGGCTATTGAAAATAATGCTGCAATCAACATAAGTGTTCACATATCTTTTCAAACTAGTGTTTTCATTTTCTTGGGGGTAACTACCCAGTAATGGAATTACTGGATCATATGTTATTTCTGTGCTTGACTTTTTGAGGAACCTTCATACTGTTTTCAACAGTAGCTGTAACTTGACCTTATTTTACTATTTTTCTGTGTTAGTACATTTAAATTGCCCTCATTTCCTTTTTTAAAGATTTCACTCATTTATTTGCAAGAGAGAGAGAGGGAGTATAGAGGGAGAGTGAGAAGAAGACTTCCTGCTGAGCAGGGAGTCTGATGTGGGCCTTGATCCCAGGACCCTGAGATCACGACCTGAGCTGAAGGCAGAAGCCTAACCAACTGAGTCACCCAGGTCCCCCTGCCCTCATCTTTATAATAGATACACAGAATTTAATTTCTGAACATAACATTGTTTATTGTTATCTCTCCTTTAAAAAAATATTCATTTATTTGAGAGAGGGAGTGTGCACAAGCAGGGGTAGGGGCAGAGGGTGGGAATCTCAAGCAGACTTCCTGCTAAGGATGGAGCCTAAAGAGGGGCTCAATTCCACCACCCTGAGATCATGACCTGGGCCAAATCATGTTGGATGCTTAACTGACTGAACCACCCAGATGCCCTGTTATTCCTCCTATTATGGCTGTTTCGATTTTGTCAATTTTTTTTGTCATGACATAATTTAATATAATGACAAATCCTGTAAATATTTCTGTTCTTTAAGCATGTAGACATTTAAAAAATTTATTTATTTTAGAGAAAGAGAGAGCATGAGCAATGATAGGGGTAGAGGGAGAGAGAGAGAGAAAATCCTTAAGCAGACTCCCCACTGAGCCCCGAGCCTGATATGGGGCTGAATCCCAGGACCCAGAGATCATGACCTGAGTCAAAATCAAGAGTTGGCTGCTTTACCAGCTGAGGCACCCAGGTACCCCTAAGCATAGGATATTTTCAGTGACAGGCTTATGGTTTTAGGCTCTGGTTCTAAAGATAATTTAGGGTGCCACAGGATGGAGAAGTTAATCTTATAACTTATGTGACAATCTAATTTCTATGATGACTGAGATGCACTACATATTTCACAGAGGCAGAGATCTTTGGCAAAGGCAGGTGCTGACAGGTACATCTGTAAACCAGGTTCTGGTATTTGGAGTTCTAAGTATCCCTTGTCTGTGTGTTTATGAGTGAGGGTTCTAGTTGCAGGTAGACAGAAGTGTTCTGATCCCTTCTGCCATGTGAGTCACACCTGAGACACTTACTGTAGGGATATGAAAATGTCTTAGATATGCCTGGATTTTTCCTCTTGTTGAGAATTTGCATCACTGGGTGCCATGTGAAAATGAGAGTGGAATTTGGATTGGGTGACTTCTGAGACCCCCTTTAGACCCAGCATATTTTATAAACATCTTGTGGAAGTATGCTGAATTGGGGCTGGAACACAGGTGTGTGCCTGACAGGAAAGTCAAATTTGTCAGCTTTTCTATTTAAACGGATTCCCTAAACCATTGTTTACAAACATTTTCCCTTCAACGCATATCCCTGCAGTAAGTTTCTGGTGTTTCCTCTAATATTTATTCATTTACTTATTGGATTGGGAGACTCATATGTCTGAGGTAGAGATTAAAATTTTGCCTCTGAGGATGAATTTGCCCTATCCAGTTGCCATAGAGAACTGATGTTAACCATAGAAACATAATGTACTTTTGGTTTCTATGACACCTGAACTATGTTATCTTACCCTGGGAGAAAAACATTAAACTTGGATGTTTACAGGCAGAAAATGTGTGATACTTGCATCAAAATAAGGTAATTTGGGTGTCTCTCATCACCATGAGTGTGTGTATATGGGAGGGTGTTAGGGGATGAGAGAAATTAAATAAATGATTGCAAATATAAAGGCTGATTATTCCTGTTTTGAGGGCAGGCTGGCAGCCACTGCTAAGAACAGACTGAAGAGGCTGAGTCACTAGTTATTCCACTTCCTGTCTTGTTTCTATGTCCTTGGATAATACCCCCCTAGTGGGGCTCTGTGATCTCAGATTTTTCAAGGCCAGTGTTCATAAACTAATTTTGACTCTGCACTGTTCTCCATGAAATATTTTTGTGGTACCCCTGAAAGATGTATCTTCATTTATAATATAACTTCATTTATTAAGGAAATTTGGGAAAGGTAAGTTATAAATGCACAAACTTTGAAGCAAGTGAATTTTGAGATACAATGAATGTAACAGAAACATTAATGCATTTTTTCCTGGACTGCAGTGGATTGTTTGCACACCTCTTAGTTATCTGAATGCTACTTTGGAAAATTACAGCTATAAAGGAAAAATTTTAACTTATTATATAACTAATTGAAATATGTGAATGGCTCTTCATTACTATATGCAAAAAGTACAAGTGCCTTAATAAAGCTTTTGGTGTCAATGGTTGAATTTTTATTGTGATATTGCTGATGTAATAGTTTTTTTCCTATTTATTATGTTTTTTCCTATTTGTTAATTAAGAAAGGCAGATTATTTAAGTAAAAAAAAAAAAGACTAGTAAGTAGAGTAACCGTGGTAATTAATGCTGTAGTGGTTACTATAATAGCATTGGTAGCTAACATTTAATGATGCTTAACTATATGCCAAGCCCCATGCTGAATTTTTAAATGCTTTATCTTAATTAATCCTAACAGATGCCCCCAGCTTATCAGGGAGGAGATAGAAACTCTTTGTACAATACTCTGCTATAACTTTATTTATTGTTGTTGCATAAATAAGACCTACTCATTATAGGAAAAATTGGAAGATGCAGGTGAGCAAAAATATAGAAAATAAAAGTCACCCATCATCACATCCCTTTCAGTTAATCACTATTGTGCCCTACCACGTATATGTTCTTCAATATTTTTATAAAAACAGTATTATGCAGTATGTAGTTTAATCAAATCATTTCATTCAATAATGTATTGAACCTTTCCCCTATTGATAAACAAATATACTTTTAAAACACCGTTTTACGGGCACCTGGGTGGCACAGTTGGTTGAGTCTGACTCTTGATTTTGGCTCAGGTCATGATCTCAGGGTCCTGGGATCAATTCCTGCACCTGGCTCTGTACTCAGTGTGGAATCTGCTTGAGATTCTCCATCTGCCCCTCTCCTCACCCACTCTCCCTCTGTAACCCTCTCTAAAATAAATAAATAAATAAAATCCTTAAAAAAAAGAAAGGCAGATTATTTAAAGTACTTATTGTTGTTTCTTTTGTGTTAACTATACCTTAGTAAGCAGTGGTATAATGCCTATTTAAATCTTTCAGCTTTACATTTCTGACTACTCTGTGACACAAGTGTGGTCTCTGTTAACTCTTGTTTCTAATTTGCTACCTGGTTCACTGTTAGGCTATGCTCATAAGGAGTGCCACCTGGAGACATGCATCTGGAGGAACAGAAGCAAGTTAACCACAGTTCTGTTCCTGGGATGAACTCTACTTGATCATAGTATATTATTCTTGTTATACATTGTTGCTTTAACCTATTAAAAAGCACATTTAAATTAATGAGGCATATTGGGCTATAGTTTCTATTACATGTCATTAGTTTTCTTTCTTGATTTCAGGGTAATGCTGGCTTCATATAATGAGGTAGAAATTGTTTTTGTTTCTTCTTTTTCTTCAGGAATAATTTATGCAGAATGAGTATTATTGCTTTCTGTTTCCACAAATGATGGAGTAACAGGAACAAAATGTACCTTCTGTATTAGTGTCCTATTGCTGCTGTAACACATTACCACGAATATAGTGGTTTAAAACAAAACAAAACAAAACAAAACAAAAAAAAAACAACACATGTTTATCATCTTACAGTTCTGGAGGTTAGCAGTCTGAAACAGGTTCCATCAGGATGAAACCAAAGTGTTGGCAAGGCCATGATCCTCCAGAGGCTATGGGGAAGAATTTGTCTCCTTATCTTTTATAGCTTCTAGAACTGCATATATTTACTTCCTTGGCTTACGACTCCTTCTTCCATCTTTGAAACCAGCAGTGTGGCATCTTCAAATCTTTCTCTACTTCCATCTTCATGTGACCTTGTCTCTTATAAGGACACTTGTAATTACGTGGGGGCTGACCCAAATATTGCAGGATAACCTCTCTACTCAAGATCCTTAATATAATCACACCTGTAAAGCTTTTTTTTTTTTTTTTCCAACATAAGTTAATATAGTCACAGATTCTGAGGGTTAGAATCTGGAGGTATTTAGAGGTCTCTAATTCAGCCTACTACACGTGCCTGTGAAACAAGCAAAATAAACAGAAAAAAAAAAGAAATAATGGTTTCAACATACTGGACAAAAAGAAAGGATAGTGATAAATAAGAGATTAGAAATAAGTCATAGCTAGCATCATATTTATTGGTGAGAGACTGAAAGCTTTCCTCTATAAGATAAAGAGCAGACAAGGATGCCTGCTGTTACCACTTCTTTTTAACAATATATTGGGAAGTTCTAGTCAAGGCAATTAGCCAAGAAAAAGAAATAAAAGGCATGTGTATTAAAAAGGAAGGAATAAAAAAAATAAAAAGGAAGAGGAAGGAATAAAACTATTTCCATTTACAGAAAACATTGTCTTAAATAATAAAAAAATCCTAAATAACCCAAAATAAATTATTAAGGTTGAGTTCAGTAAGATTACAGAATATGAGAGCAATATATAAAAATCTCTTGTTTTTTTATATCAGCAATGAAAAATCCAAAAATAAAATGAAAAAATAAATCTGTTCTTTATATAATGACATGTTATAAATAAAATGTTTAGGATTAAATTTAATAATCCAAATGTCCCTTGATGAATGGGTAAATAAAATGTGTTCTGTCTATACAGTGAAATATGATTTGACCATATAAAGAAAGAAGTACAGATTCATGCCACAATATAGATGAAATTTGAAAACATTTTGTCAAGTAAAAAGAACCAGTGAAAAGACCATATATTGTATGTTTCAAATGATATGAAATGTCCCAAAAAAGGCAAATTCATGGAAATGGAAGGTACATTAATGTTTGCCTGGGTCTGAGGCAGGAAGCAGAGGTGGACTGCAAATGGGCATAGAGAATCTTTTTGAGGTTTTGGAAATTTTCTTTTTTTTTCTTCATTTTATTATTTATTTGACAGACAGAGATCACAAGTAGGCAGAGAGGCAGGGAGAGAGAGAGAAGGAAGCAGGCTCTCCATCGAGCAGAAAGCCCGATGCGGGGCTCGATCCGAGGACCCTGGGATCATGACCTGAGCCAAAGGCAGATGCTTTAATCCAATGAAACACCCAGGTGCCCCGAGGTGTTGGAAATTTTCTAAAATTGATTATAGTGTATAAATTGAGGTGATGGTTGCATAACTTTCTAATTTTAATCCAAAATTATTGATTTTTACTTTTAAATAATTTTATATTATGCTAGTTGTATCTAAAATATGTTGCAGTTATTATCACTTTGCTATTATTGGTTTTTTAATCCATCAATATCTACACTGAGATTGAATGAGAGAAAAATAATTTTTTACTTTCCTATTGGCACAAAATATAAAACAATTTATACAAGAATTTGTATAACATGTTTTTATTATGTTTAAAAAATTTTTTTGTATAACATTTTTAGAATGTTGTCTTGGGAAGGCTTTAAAGATTGAGGAGGCAGAATAACTTAAAATTCTCATTTGATCATTTTCTTGCTTTTAAATCTTCAAAATTAATTATCTTTATCAGGAAAACAACTGCAAATTATAAGCTTTAAAGATGAACATATATTCTTCAAAATGACACTCAAATTATGATGACTCTATAAAATAGACTAGTAAGTTTAAAATAACAATGTTCCCATAAAATATTAAAATTTAGAAATTCATAGATCCAAATATTATTTTAATTGTGTGATCACTGATTATGTATATTTTCTTAATTTTTAGCATCTTTTAAAATTTATTGACCATTTTTTTATAAACTAAAATAGGGCTGAAAATAACCTATCTCATTTATTACATATACACACACACATACATATGTATGTTTAGGTGAGTGCAAAATTTTCCATAGGCTGGAATGTGCTGCCTGTATATGGGTGTGCCTAGTTTTATAACTGCTTTTCATTTTACATGTCTTCTATTTGCTTCCCTTGCCCTTTGTCTGTCATTTCTCTGTCTCTGCCACAGTTTTAGCTCTGGTGAGCAAGAGCACTAATCTGTTTTTTGTTTTCTCAGAAGACAGAAGATATTAAATTAAATATATTTTCATATGGCAGGTAAGTAAACTTTGCATGGCATAATATATAAAAACACACACAAGAATATTAACTGCAATAATGCAGCTGTCTAAAGCCATTAGGTTGAATTCCATGTATGTATATACATATGTATGATACATCTGTATAGATAAATACTATAGAATTAACAGTGGATATCTCCAGATGAATGGGGTTATGAACATTTTTATTAAAATTTTATCATTACCTTCTCATTTTTCTATAGTTTACTGTGTTGACATGATAATAAAGGAAATATTGAAAGAATAGTAAAAAAAAGCCAAGTAGTTTGAATGCTATAAAGTGATATAAAAATCACATAATGTTATGTAAAATTTTTTAAATTACAGAAATGTATACATTGAATATTTTGGGCAAAAATCATAACTGTAAAATAACATCATACATTAAGTTAAATATACATTCTTCTTTAGCCGAGGGTGGTGGAACTTCTTGTGCATTCAAGAAGATTTGCATACAGGCATGGTGGTTGTAGCTGAGTGATGATCTAGGATCTGATTTCTTCTTAATTAGCAATGCTGGTTACAGTTCTGCCCTGAACACATGGTTCTATTTTCTACAATTTTTGGAGGTAAATCCTGAGAGTGGTTTAATATTTAATATGCTTCTCACTGGAAACCATGGAGCCTGGTTAAGGCCTCCTACCTGTGTTCTACAAGAAAGACTGAATTCCTAGTTCATGAAACAGTAATGACTGATAGAGTATGTTCACCTGCTAAGGATGCAGAAAAATTGGGGTTCCCATTTTGACTTCACAACTTCCAAGTCATGTGACTAATTTCCTCATACACTGGGTAAGCTGTTTTTTTTTTTTTTTGTAGTTTCAAGTTTTTATTTAAATTCCAGTTAACATACAGTATAATACTGGTTTCAAGAGTAGAATTTAGATTTCATCACTTACATACAATACCCATTGCTTATCACAAGTGCCCTCCTTAACATGTATCAGCCATTTCACCTATCTTCCTGTCCATGGGTAAGCTGTTTTATACTGCATCTCTTTTCTCTGACTTTATTAAATCTGAGTATGGAATGTAGTAATGGGATTGGGAGGTGTTCTTGTCCCTTATTTAAAATTTATTTTCTTAATCTTAGCTTCCCATTACCCTAAACAGACCTAATTCTAAGATCATTTTTTAAGCTGCATCAATTTTAGCATTACATTCCTTATCTATTACCATAATAATGCTATATTAGACCTCAGTGATATATATATATTTAATATGCTTTAATATGGTTATTGATATATATATTTAATATGCTTTAAAGATATATTTAATATGCTTTAATATGGTTATTGATGTATATATCAATAACCATATATATATATAACATGAGTCTGCAGGTAAGCATTTTAATCTAGGATTCCACTGGGCAGTTTTCCTAATTGTGGCTGGGCTCACTTGCATGTTTGTGTGTTGTTTGTCTAATGACTAATTTGGATAAACCTCATTTCAGAAACCTAGGAATGTCTGGCTCTGGTACACTCATCTATGCCCCATTATGTCAGTCTTGGCATATTCTCATGGTGATGCCAAAGTGCAAGAATTAAGGCTGAAATGCAAAAATGCTTTTTCAGGTCTCTGATATTGCCACCACCACTTACATCTCATTAGCCGATGTAACAAAATGGACAAACTCAAAATCAATAGATGAGAAAATACAATCCATCTCTCAATGGGAACTTCTGCTGTCATTAGGCAAAGGATGTAGAAACAGATCTATAATCAGGAAATATACAGGAAGAAGCAGCAGGTATCTCATACCTGATATGATACATAAGAGAAGGTTTGGACTAGACTAGAATTAAACCTGTAGCCAAATTGAGTTCAGAAAAGGATCAGTAGTAATCAGATATACAGTTTCATTCTCTAACTGCAGTTGTTTTCCAGGGATGAAATACAGTGGTGTGTTTGCATGTTTGAGCTTTTCATTAGAAAACGTAAACATAAATTGACCACATGACTCACTAATTCCACACTTTTAGAATTTACTTAGAGTTTGACAAAACGTAAACTGCTCTATAATAAACAAAATCATATTACTGGTTGCCTAGGGTGGGTGGAGGCAGAATTGACTGCATAGAGGCAAAAGGGAACTTCTGGGGTTGATGGAGTTGTTCTCTTTCTTAAATTTGATGGTGGTTACATGGAGGTATATGTTTTTCAATACTCAATGAACTCAATGCTTAGAATTAGTAGAGTTTATTGTACATAAATTACACCTTGAAAATTGACAATTTATCTCTACCCTTTTCTATTTTTCTTTCTCTTTCTTCTGAGAAAACATTGATATATGGATAAGATTACCTCCTAACTGAAGGTAGCTCTGTGACTTGAACATCCAGGTATTAGAAACAACTCGGTCAGCAGGGAAGCAGTTACATTAGGAAGTACTCTCCAGGCCATGGAAAATTTCACCCTCATGTAAAGACATGGCCATGTGAACATGTGTGCCTTAACAAAAGACACACTATCTTTAGCCTTTTTTTTTTTCTGGTTGTAAAATTGTTCACTAAAAAATCAAATAAGATATTGAATACTATCAAGGAAAAATATACTGTATCATCAGAAATTCCAAATCACAGAGAGATGGTTGGTGTCAAAATTCAGGTTTATATACTTGCAAATTTTTATTTTATTTAAATACATGTTTACATACTGTTTTAAAGTAGTTCTTCTAGTGAGCTAAACAGTATTATATTTATTTATTTATTTATTTTTATTTTTTAAAATTTGCAAACCTTGAAAATTTTTATTTCCTAGGATGTTTGACTAAATTTTTGTTTCCCCTTTTTCAGAAAAATTGATCAGAGAAGGGGGATGGGTAAAATTAGTGATGGAGATTAAGAAGGACACTTCTTCAGCAAAGTTTCATAGTTATCTTTAATCAGAGGTCTTGCCTTTTGGGAGTGTTATAAGTATATAATAAAAATGGCAATGAGTGCCTGAAAATCATGAAATTGCCACAGACTTACACTAAAATGTAACTTTTAGACTTGCTTTACTTGGCTCAATTCTATCATATGTCCAAAATTACAAAAACCTATTCCCATGTGGATGGCCATCTCTCAATTCCTCCTCGAACAAATAAATAATTTATAAAACTTTTGCATCCACAAAGAAACCTTCAGGGAACATCATAAGAAACAACAAAAGTTGTACAAAACAACATTTGTACTTGATAAAAAGCCTCATGCACTAACTTTATTTTTACTTCATTGGATTTTTAAAAATTCCAGTGTAAATCCTCACCTTTTCACAGACAATTTCCTCAATAGAACTCATACTCCTGCCTATAGTCCAACCAGTAAACTTTTATTGAAAGATATTTCTTTACTCCTTAAATCTCCATAAAACCATGTTAGATGAGACTTCCACCATGAAGACCCTGTAACTGTAATTATTTCAGTAATGGTGTATTAGATTGAAATGTTAAGAATATTTTCCATAATTATAAAATTTCAGGTAAAGGTTACTAGGCAAATAATTGTTTCATCACTTATAGATATCCGTTAATTGTGCTCAAAAACAAGGTATTGCTTATGCTTCCAGGGAGCTTTTCCATTATTCATTGCATTATCTTTTGTTATTTAAAAAATCCGGAAAGAAACAAGAAATCCATAAAGAGGAAGTGAATAAATCTATAGTCTATTGCCAAAATAGAATAGTATGCAACCATCAAAAAGAATGAGTTAGATCTAAACATATTACTATAGATTGGGAAAATATAATTTTTTTTAACAGAGATTACAAATAGGCAGAGAGGCAGACAGGGAGAGAGGAGGAAGCACGCACCCCGCTGAGCAGAGAGCACTATGTGGGGCTCGATCCCAGGACCCTGAGATCACTATCTGAGCTAAAGGCAGAGGCTTTAACCCACTGAGCCACCCAGGTGCCTCGGGAGAATATAATTTTTTTAAAAAAATTACAGGATTATGTATAATTTAACAACCTCTTTTATGTGGCAAATGATATTAATTTTTTCTATTAAGATATAACTACAAATACATGTATAGTAGGGTATGTACAAATCTAATGAAAGAGTTACAAATAAAGGCAGTGGAGGACTAGAATGGATGCAAGTAGTGAATTGGGACATTATTATTATATATTATTGTAAATTTTCAGAAGTCATTTATGTTTTACATATGCAATTAAATGTTAATTCTTAAAAGATGATAAAAATACAAATTATCGATATCAGGAATGAAACTGTGTATATAATTATAGTCTGAAGCCATAAAAAGAATAATAAGATGACTTTAACTGTAACAAGCAAAGAGCTTGGAAGTCATCACTCCTAACCTCACAATAAGAAAAAGCCAGAGAAACTGAAAATCTATACTTTTCCTTGACTCAAAAGATAACTGGTGTCATAGGGCAAGACACCATACAGAAATCTGGGAGAAAGGCATATTCTGAAATATATAACATCTGAGGTATGCTTACTTGGAACAGAAGAAGCTGGATGCCATAAACAGTAAAACCACTTATTTACCAGTAAATGTAATAAATTGCTGTAGGCTGAGTGTGGGCTAACATGAGAGTAACGAACTCCTTTGGGTGGCAATCATTGAAGGTTCCACATTTTCATGAACGGTTCTTTCAGGAACCCTGCCAGTTTCCCTATCATGTTCTCATGCATGGAACCTTATCCTTAGAAAGCATAAGGGAAAAGTAACAATTGTGAAACATCCCAAGCACTTCTCCATAACATAAGCCTATTTTCCAGCAGAAAGGTTCACCAGAGTGAACTGAAAGTTTATCCCACCCGGGGGAAGTGAATTCTACTCCATTCTGGCCCTCTTCAGCCTTTCTGTCTTCGTGTTTCATCTGATGAGGAGAAAAACATAGTCAATAGAAGACAGGGTTTTAAGGAAATAGGCTGGGGTCACTAAACCAAAGAAGACACCATGAACCAGGGCAGAAAAAAGTTATATCCTGAAGGAAAGACAGAAACACTTGTCATAACCCTGAAAGAATGAGACTTTATCAACAATAATATAGTGCTTACCCTCCCCCATGCCCTACCATCACAGCAACACTTTTAAAAGACACAAATTACTAAAATTCACTTAAGGAGAAATGGATAAGCCTAATAGTCCTATATCAATTTAAAAATTGAATTACTAGTTAAAAACCCTTAAAGAAGAGAAATCACAATTCTTTTTTTAAAAAGATTATTTATTTATTTACTTGACAGATAGAGATCACAAGTAAGCAGAGAGGCAGGCAGAGAGAGAGAGGAGGAAACAGGCTTCCCGCTGAGCAGAGAGCCTGATGTGGGGCTCGATCTCAGGACCCTGAGCCGAAGGCAGAGGCTTTAACCCACTGAGGCACCCAGGTGCCCCGAGAAACCACAATTCTCAACTCAGATGTTTTTACTGGTAAACTCCACCAAACCTTTAAGTAGGAAATAATACTTATTTTTCACAATCAATTCCAGAAAACAGAAGAAGAGGGAACACTTTTCAATGTATCTTATAAGTTGAGTTTCACCTTAACACCAAAGATAAAGACACTTAAAGAAAAGTACTATGGATCCATATCTCATGAGATAGAAAAGCCAGTAATAACAGACTAGTAATGAAATCTAACAATATGTTAAAAGGATAATATCCCATAACCAAGGAGGGTTCATTCCAAGAATGCAAAGCAGGTTTGACATTTGTAAGTCAGTCAATGAAATGCATTAATAGTTTGAGAAAAAAAAGCACATGATTTTTTTAGTAGATGCAGAAAATTCACTTGACAGAAAACCTTCCAAAAATCAGGAATAGAAGGAATTTCCTCATGTTAATAAAAGATATATAGAGATAGATAGATCTTTATATATCTGCAATCTATATATCTTTATCTATCTATCTATCTCTATATATCTTTATATATATATAACTGTATCTATACTATCTATAGATATCTATGTCTAGATAGATGTAGATATAGTTATATATCTATATATAGATATAAATATAAATATAAATCTATCTATATATAGCCTTCTATTATATGTTATATATTATACATATATATTTTTTTCTTTTGAAAGAGAGAGAGAGAGGTGGGGAGGGACAGAGGGAGAGGGAGAAAGAGTCTTAAGCAGACTCCATGATGAGCATAGGGCTCCTTTCAGGGCTCAATGTAGGGCTCCATCTCATAACCCTGAGATCACAACCTGAGCCAAAACCAAGAGTCAGATGCTTAACCAACTGCACCAAGTGCCAAACTACTGGACTTTTAAAAAATTTATCTTTTATTGAAAAATAAAAAATTTATGGGAACCTGGTTGACACAGCCAGTTAAGTGCAAATTCTTGGTTTCAGCTCAGGTCATGATCTCAGCATCCCAAGACTGAACCTTGACTTAGACTCTATGCTCAAGTCAGGCTCCATGCTCAGCATAGAGTCTGCTTAAGACTCTTTCTTCCTCTCCCCCTGCTCCTCCCTACTGTGCTCCTCTCACTCTCTCTCAAATAAATAAATCTTAAAAAAATTCCAATAGCTCACATTATATTTAACAGAAGGAGACTGCAGTCTTTTCCCCAAAGGTTAGGAGCAAGACAAAAATGTCTTCTCTCACAACTCATATTCAGATCATACTGGAAGTCCCAATAAGATAAGAAAAAAAATTATGCAGACTGAAAATGAAGAAAACTGTTATTATTTGCAGATAACATGAATGTCTAGGTAGAAAACCTAAAGAATCTAAAAAAGACTCCTGGAACTAATCATAGATAGCAGCAGTCACTGCTTACAAGTCAACACACAAAAATCAACTGCTTTCTTATATACTAGTAATGAACAAGTATGCCGTAAAATTTGAAAAAAAAAATCATTTACAATAGCACTCAAAAATTAAAGATGTATATATTTTAAATATATATATATATATATATATATATATACACACACACACTCATATATATGATTTATATGTGGAAAACTGCAAAATACTGATGAAAGAAATCAAAGAGATATATAAATGGAAAGATATTTCATGGTTATGGATTGGAAGACTTAATATTGTTAAGAAGTAAATTCTTTCCATTTTGATCACAGATTCAATGCAGGAAGTGAAGTCTAGAATAAACCATGTGATTATGTATCAGAATTGGAAACATCAGTACAAACTCATGTTTAGCTAAATATACAGATAGATAAGTATAGAAATACCTATAGATATACGTGTATACTTGGGCTAACATATACACATAGTTTCTAAGCCCTGACTGCTGAGAAGGCCTAGAAGCAATGACAATCTGGTAATATGAGCACACCCAACATCACTATCTTTACTTCTAATGTCACTCTCTAATAAAAGAAACCAAGAAATGGCTGATTGAGGAGGTGGGGCAGGGTGCCACAAAGTAAAAAAGTGCTCAGAAACAAACTTAGGGGGATATGTCAAAGGGACACAGGAGCTAACCTGAAAGAGGTCTCAATGACCAAATCTGGAACAATTTGAGTAATAATATTAAGGATTAATATATAGGTACAGTAATCTAGACAATATTGGTGGAGAGATCTGTGGAACAGAATAGAGAACCTGGGAATAGATTCACATGAATATGCCCACTGATTCCTGACAAAGGTGCAAAAAATTTTCAATGGAAGGATGTCTTCTCAACAAATGATGCTAGAGCAATTAGACATTCAGATGCAATAACAACAACAAAACCTCTCAAACTAAAATTCATACGTTGTACAAAAATTAACATAATGTAAAGGGAAAACTACAAAACCTTTAAAAAACAGGAGAAGGTTTTTGGGACATAGCGCTGGAAAAATAGGTCTTAGACTAGGCACCAAAAGCAAAGGAAACATTAATTAGCAGAACCTAATAAAAATTTAAAACTATTGCTCTTCAAAAGATCTTGTTGAGAAGATGAAATATAAGCTACAGACAGGGATAAATTATTTGAAACCTCATATTCAATAAAGGATTAGAATCAAGACTACATAAAGAACCTATAAAACAGCAAATACACAAAAAATACAATTAGAAAATTGGCAAAATATGTGAAGAGATGTTTCACCAAAAAGGATGTATAGATGGCAAATAAGCACTTGAAAAGACGTTGAACCTCACTGGCCATTAGGGAAATACAAATTAATACCATGATGAAATATTACTACACATTTATCAGTATAGCTAAAATTAAAAATAAAATAGTGACATAGTGAGATACTGATGATAAGGCAGAGAAACTTCATCATTGAGACATTGCTGGTGGGAATATTAAATGGCTCAGCCACTATTTAAAACAATTTAGCAGTTTCTTATCAAACTAAACATGAAACTGCCATATGATCTCTTACTCTCCCTCTGCCATTCCTGCTCATGCTCTTTCTCTCTCTAAAATAAATAAATAAATCCTTAAAAAAAAAGAGAAAAAGAAAACAGTCTTGAAATTAGAGAATTCTAGAAATGGAGAGCTGATTAGCTGTTCTCGGGTTAAGGAAAATGGTGGAGTAAGGAGAGGGTAGTAGATATGGCCATAATAGGACAGCTTGAGGGATCGTTGTGATGAAGAAACTTTCCTATATCTTCACTGCGGTCTTAGATATGTAAATCCCCACCTGTGGTACACTGTACTGAACTAAATACACACAAATGAATATATGTCAAACTGCTGAATTTTGGATAAATTAATAACATCAATGTCAATTTCCTGGTTGTAATATTCTACAGTTGTGCAAATTGTTATCATTGAGAGAAATTGGGTGAGGCGTCCAGGGATCTTACTGTGTTATTTCCTATAACTATATGTAAATTTATAATTACCTCAATAAATAATTTAAAATATTCAAAACACAATAACAGATATATTGGCATTTGAGAACAAAAATAATCAAGCGTTAGCTAATTTAATACCAGAAAATAGTACTTTTGCAAAGAGATTAGCCTTGCAAGGAACTTGGAAAGATATTTCATTATGATAACAGAAAGGTACTCATTATGAAACATTTATGTACCTAAGCTTTAAATCTACAAAGTGAATCCAATAGAACTACAGAGATTATTTTTAAACTCCAAATGGAATTCTAGAACTAAAACTAGAGATTAATAAAACTAATAACTTTTTAAAATGTATAAAATGATGGAATATACACAGGAAATATAAATGATTGAACTGAAAGTTAAGTCAAAGTTGAATATATATAGATAAATGAAGAGGAGAAAAAACTGAAAAAAGCCACACTGTTTAGTGAAAACAGCCAACAGATATGAAACAGGAGTTATAATATAAAAAGGAAGAACGAATTGAACAAAAGCAACACTTCGGGATAAAAAGGTCTAGAATTTTCTCTAAGTAATGGAAATTAAAGTCACAGAATCAAGAAAAGATGCAAACCCAAAGCTGAATAAATACAAGGAAACCACAGCTAGGAATATCATAGTGAAACTGCAGAAACCAAAGAAAAGAGAAAACTTTATGTAAAAGTGATTAGAATAAAAAAGTATATGTGTGTCATGTACAGTCAGGAAATAAGAAACAACACCCCTTATTTAAACACATTTTAATAGTTATTTGATTTAACAATTATTCTAAATTGAACATGTTAAAAGGAAACAAATAACATAAATATAAGAATAGTAGGAGAGAGATGGCCGAGTAGGAGGGCCCTAAGCTCACCTTGTCCCATGGATACAGCTAGATAACACCCATATCAGTATAAATAACCTGGGAAATTACTCAAAGACTGGAAGAACAAACTCCACAACTAAAGGTGGGGAAAGGCCACATCAAAGACCATAGGAAGTGTGAAGGTGTGGTCTGGGAGCAAAATGGGACTGGGACCATCCAAGGTAGGGAGGAAGTTGGTGGTACAGATATGGGCAGAAAACAGATTTTCACATCAGGGAGCCCAGGAACAGGGGAAGACAAATCTCTGTAATATTTGCCTTTGGAAGTGACAGGGGCTGAATTTCATGAGTTCCTAAAACCAATAGAACTTAAAGTCTAGAATTTTAAATATTGGAGGCTTTGGCTCTGGGAGAGCCCAATGACTTTAGGAAGTGGAGACCCTGCCCTTAAAGAGACAGTACAACGGCCTGTGCCATTGTACTTGCAGAACCAGCAGTTTGAAAAATGCTGGGGACAGACAGAACAGAGAGTGATTTGCTCATCTCAGAGCATGAGTCAGGGAGACACAGGGATCACAGGGAGGCCCCTCCAGGAACAAAGGAGTTGGCAGGTATCATTTGCTCCCCCCACTCCCCAGCATAAACAAAGGCCACTTGCAGGAACTAGTACAAAGCCAAAACTCCTTACCTAACTTGCTTACCACAAGTCCCCCCACCCTGTGCTTCCATTGACCCACCCTTCTCAGTCACTCACATGAGTACCTGCACTGCAGGAACCCTCTCCCAGAGGACCAGTACAAACCTCAGCAGTACCATGTCTCCTGACCCACAGCTTTTGCGAGCCTCAGTTCTGGTAGCAGTGGTAGTGGGTCTCATTTTGCAAGCAAGCCTTCAAACACCTTGTTAAAATGTGCCCCACCCCTCCTGGGCACCAAACATTGCACACAGTAGGTAAAGAGAGCCTCTGTGGATAACTGGATTGAAGGGAAAAAAAGGCTGAGACTCAACAGAAGAGCACACACAATGTATATAGGAGACACTGACTGAAGTACCAGGCCCTGGGGAACAGGCGATACTGCACTGCAGAGCACTAAAGGATCTCTCCTTTCTAAGGCTATTATTGTTAAGAGTAAGACAGGTAGCTGATTTTCTTAGAACACATATACACACAGAAATTCAGACAAAATAAGGAGATGAGAAATATCTTCCAAATGAAAGAACAGACCCAAACCACAGCAAAAGACTAAGAGTGAACAGATATAAGTGATATGCTAGACAGAAAACTCAAAGTAATGATCATAGAGATACTTGCTGGGCTAGAGAACAGAGTGGAAGACATTGGTGAAACTTTAACATAGAGATAAAAAAGAACCAATCAGAGATTAAGAACATATTAAATAATATTAAAAATATACTTCATGGTAACATGCCTGGGTGGCTCATTTGGTTGAGTGTCTGACTCTTCGTTTTGGCTCAGGTCATAATCTTGGGGTCATGCGATCAAGCTCCATGTTCGGCTCCGTGCTCAGTGTGGGGTCTGCTTGAGATTCTCTCCTTTTCCCTCTGCTTGACCCCTGCTTGTATTCTCTCTCTCTCTCTCTAAAATAAACAAACAAATAAATAAATATTTTAAAAATGTACTTCATGGAGTAAATAGCAAGCTAGATGAAGCAGAGGAACAAATTAATGATCTGGAAGACAGAGTAAAGGAAAGTAACAAAGCTAAACAAAGGAGAGGAAAGAAAATTATGCAAATTGAATATAGTTTTACAGAAAATAGTAACCCCATCAAGTGTAACAACATCAATGTTATAGGGATCTCAAAAGGAGAAGAGATAAGGGGGCAGAAAATGTATTTGAAGAAATAACAACTGAAAAGTTCTCTAATCTGGGGAAGGAATCAGAGATCCAGATCTAGGAGGCACAGAAATTTCCCCCAAAACTTCAACCCCCAAAGAGGTCCACACCAAGATACACAGTAATTAAAATGACAAAAAGCAGCAAGAGAATAGGCACTTACATACAAAGGAAACCCTATGAGGCTAGCAGGAGATTTTCAGCAGAAACTTTGTGGGTCTGACTGGAGTGGCATGATACATACAAAGTGCTGAAAGGGAAAAAAAAATCTGTAGCCAAGAATACTCTACCCAGCAAGGCTATCATTCAGAATAGAAAGAGAGATAGTTTTTCAGACAAACAAAAACTAAAGGAGTTCACGACCCCTAAACTAGTCCTACAAGAAATATTAAAGGAGACTCTTTGAGTGGAAAGGAAGACCATAAGTGAAAGTATGGAAAGAAAAAATAAGCAGTAAAAAGATTTCTGTAAAAACAGGTAAAGGATTCATAAAATAAAAATGTATAATATGACACCATATAGCTAAAATGTGGGAGGGAGGGGAGTAAAGAATGGGTTTAAGTGTAAGCAATCATAAATGTAATAAAGACTGCTATATGCAGAAGATGTTATACAAAAACCATGAATCAAAAACCAGTAATAGGTATGCAAAGAATAAAGAGAAAGGGATCCAAGTATATCACTAAAGAAAGCCGACAAACCATTAAAACAGCAAAAGAAGTATCAGAGAAACTATAGAAACAACCATAAAACAAGTAACAAAATGGCAATAAATACACATGTATCAATAATTACTTTGAGGGACGCCTGGGTGGCTCAGTTGGTTGAGCGGCTGCCTTTAGCTCAGGTAGTGATCCTGGGGTCCTGGGATTGAGTCCCATGTTGGGCTCCTTACTTGGTGGGGAGGCTGCTGCTCTCTCTCCCTCTGCCTGCTTGTGCTGTCTCTGTCTGTCAAATAAATGGATAAAATCTAAAAAAAAAATACTTTGAATGTAAATGGGCTAAATGCTCTAACCAAAAGACATAGGGTGATAAGGTAGATTAAAAACAAGACCTGTCTATATGCTTTCTACAAGAGACTCATTTCAGACCAAAAGCCACCTGTAGATTGAAAGTGAGGGGATGGAGAAACATCTATGACACAAATGAATACCAAAAGAAAGCAAGGTAGCAATACTTATAGCAGACAAAGTAGACTTTAAAACAAAGACTATAACAAGAGACAAGGAAGTATACTACTAATAAAGGAGATGATTCAAGAGGATATAACAATTGTAAATATTTATGCACCCAACATGGGAGCACTAAATACATAAAAACAGTTAATAACAAATATAAAAGAAATAATTGATAGTATCACAATGATAGTAGGGAATTTTAACATCCCACTGACATCAGTGGACAGAGGGTCCAAACAGAAAATCAAGAAGGAAACAGTGGCCTTGAATGACACATTAGACCAGATAGACTTACCAGACATATCCAAAACATTCCATTCTAAAACAGTAGAATACACACTCTTTTCAAATGCACACAGAATATTTTCCAGAACAGATCATATAATTCATCCTGTGCATCTTTTCTATCCACAATGTTATGAAACTAGAAACCAACCACAAGAAAAAAAATCTTGAAAGAGCACAAATTCATGGAGGCTAAATAACATGCTAAATAAACAATGAATGGATGAACCAAGAAATCAAACAAGAAATCAAAAAGTACATGGAAACAAATGAAAATGAAAACAGAGCTTGCTTTAGTAACACATATACTATAATTGGAATGATACAGAGAACATTAGCATGGCCTCTGTGTAAGGATGACACAGAAATAAAAAATATAATGGTCCAAAATATTTGGGATGCAGCAAAAGTGGTTCTAAGAGGGAAGTTTATGGCAACACAGGCAGGCCTACCTCAAGAAGCAAGAAAGGTCTCAAATAAACATCATAAATTTACACCTAAAGGAGGTAGAAAAACTACACAGAACCAAAACCCAGAAAAAGGAAGAAAATAATAAAGATTAGAGCAATAATAAGTGATATAGAAACTAAGAAACAAGAGAACATATCAACAAAACCAAGAGGTGATTCTTTAAAAGATCGACAAAATTGATAAAACTCTCATAAGATTCATTAAAAAAAGACACAGGACCAAGGTAAACAAAATTATTAATGAAAGAGAAGAAATAACAACTAACATCACAGAAATACAAACAATTGTAACACAATATTATGAAAAGTCATATGCCAACAAATTTGACAATATAGATGAAATAGATAAGTTTCTAGGGATATATAACCTACAAAAACTAAAGCAGGAAGAAATAGAGAATTTGAATGAACTGATAATTGGCAAAGAAATTGGGTCAGTAACCAAAAGACTCCCCCAAAACAAAAGTCCAGGACCAGATGGCTTCATAGGGGAATTCTACTAAGCATTTAAAGAGTTAATACCTATTTTTAAACTATTACAAAAAATATAAGAGGAAGGGAAACTTCCAAATTCACCCTATGAGGCTAATATCACCCTGATACCTAAACCAGATTAAAACATCACAAAAACAGAACTACAGGCCAATACCACTCATGAATATAGGTGCAAAAATCCTCAACAAAATATTAGCAAGCCAAATCCAACAATATATTAAAAATCATACATCAAAATAAAGGAGGATTTATTTCGAGGATACAAGGGTATTTTAACATTCACAAAACAACCAATTTAATATATCACATCAATAAGAGAAGGGATAAAAACCATGTGATCACTTTAATAGATACAGAAAAAGCATTTGGTGAACTACACCATTCATTCATAATAAAAACCCTCTGCAAAGTAGGTCTAGAGGGAACATAGCTCAACATAGCTCAACATATATAAAAAAACCCTTATATAAAAAATCAAGATAAAAAGTTTCAACAAAACTAAAAGGCAACCTACTGAATGAGAGAAGATATTCACAAATGACATATCTAATAAAGGGTTATCATCCAAAATATGAACTGCTACAACTCAATACCCCAAAACAGATAATACAATTGAAAAATGAGCAGAACACATGAGCAGACATTTCTCCAAAGAAAATTCACAGATGGCCAGCAGACACATGAAAATATGTTCAATATCACTCATCATCAGGGAAATACAAATCAAAACTAATGAGATATCACCACAGCCCTGTCAGAATGGCTGAAATCAGGGCGCCTGGGTGGCTCCGTGGGTTAAGCCTCTGCCTTTGGCTCAAGTCATGAACTCAGGGTCCTGGGATCAAGCCCCACATTGGGCTCTCTGCTGAACAGGGAGCCTGTTTCCCCCTCTCACTCTTTGCCTGATGTTCTGCCTACTTGTGATCTCTCTCTCTATCTCTGTCAAATAAATAAATAAAATCTTTAAAAAAAAGAATGGCTGAAATCAACAACACAGAAAAAGTAAGTGTAGATGAGGATTTGCAGAAAAAGGAACCCTCTTGTACCATTGGTGAGAAGGCAAATTGGTGCAGCCATTCTGGAAAAGAGTACAGAGGTTCCTCAAAAAATTAAAAATAGAACTACCCTATAACCCAGGAATCTCACTACTCATTATTTATCCAAAAATACAAAAAATTAATTCAAAATAATATATGCACCCCTATGTTTATGACAGCATTATTTACAATAGCCAAATTATGGAAACAGCCCATGTGTCCATTGACTGATGAATGGATAAAGTAGGTGTGGTATATATATATATCTGTACACACACACACACACACACACACACACACACACACACACTGGAATATTATTCAGTCATCAAAAAGAATGTGATCTTGCCATTTGTGACAACATGGATAGAATCACGGAGTATAATGTTGAGCAGAATAAATCAGAGAAAGACAAATAGCATATGATCTCACTCATATGTGGAATTTAAGAAACAAATGAGCAAAGGGAAAAAAAAGAAAGACAAGGCAAGAAACATTCTTTTTTTTTCAGATTCTTAACTATAGAGAAAAAAAGTGATGGTTAACAGAGGGGAGTTTATGGCAACACAGGGTATTCTTGTAGGCAGCATGTGCTTGGGTCTTGTTATTTTATGCAACCTGACAATCTCTGCAAGTTATTTTATTTTATTTTTGTAATATTTTTGGTTTTAATTTTAAGACCTTTGAGACACTAGTTCCATATTTTCCTTGGGGGAGATATGATATGATTGATACTATACATATGTGCAACTCTCTGAAAAACATTAGGAATCCCCTAACATTTAGAATCCCCTAACATTAGATACTGAAAAATAGTTGAAGTTATCTGAAAAAATTCAAATAAGAACTATCAAGTCATTGCTTTAATTCCAAGAGTCAAAATATCATGAGTAAAACACTATTCAATGTATGCATTTTATGTGACAAAAATGATATTCAGCATATATTTTTAAAAAATTAATTTATTTTTATTATGTTCAATTAGCCAACATATAGTACATCATTAGTTTCTGATGTAGTGTTCAACGACTCATTAGTAGAGAAAGGGGAACCCTCTTACACTTTTGGCGGGAATGCAAGCTGGTACAGCCCCTCTGGAAAACAGTATGGAGGCTCCTAAAGAGGTTAAAAATAGAGCTAACCTATGACCCAGCAATTGCCCTACTAGGTTTTTGCCCCTGAAGATACAGACGTAGTGAAAAGAAGGAGCACATGTACCTCCATGTTCATAGCAGCAATGTCTGCAATAGCCGTACTGTGGAAGGAGCTGAGAGGTCCTTCAATGGATGAATAGGTAAAGAAGATGTGGCCCTTGGAGTGGACTATAAAAATGGAATATTACTCAGCCATCAGAAAGGATGAATACCTACCATTTGCATCGACATGGATGGAACAGGACGTGATTATGCTTAAGTGAAATAAGTCAAGCAGAGAAAGACAATTATCATATGGTTTCACTCACATGCAGAACCTAATGAATAGGACGGGGACCATAGCAAAAGGGAGGGAAAACTGACTGGGAAGAAATCAGAAAGGAAGACAAAGTATAAGAGACTCTGGACTCCAGGAAAAAACTGAGGGTTACAGAAGTGAGGGGTGTGGGGGAGATGGGGTAAACGGGTGATGGGTATTATGGAGGGCAAATGTGATAAGCATTGGATGTTACAAAATCTCTGCATTTTAGTTGGGGTATTTAGATCATTAACATTCATGTAGGTTTTGATACAGTTAGGTTTAAGTCTATCATCTTGTTCTTGGTTTCTAATTGTCCAAATCCATTCCTTGTTCCCATTTTACTTTTATTCTGCCTTTTTCTTCAGATTATAGTTATGATTTAAATTTAACTCCTTTGTTGTCTTCTTAGTTATAACTCTGTTTTGTTATTATTGTGGTTGCTTTAGAGATTATAGTATGGATCTTTAACTTACCATGGTCTATATTCAAGTGATATACTTTATCACATATATTTTAAGAAACTTATAATAGTATACTTTAATATCTCCCTTCCCAGTCTTTATTCTATTATTGTCATACATTTTATTTATACATATTTTATAAATCACGAAGATATTATTACCTTTGAATAAATAGTTATCTTTTAAAAATGACATATAAATAGTAAGAAAAAATTTATATATTTACTCAAGTCAATATCATTTCTGGTGCTTTTTAAACCTTTTGTAGATCTAGATTTCCATTTGTTATTTTTTAAATTATTTAAATATAATTTAGTTAATGTATATAATATTATTAGTTTCAGAAGTAGAATTTAGCAATTCATCAGTTATATATAACATCCAGTGCTCATTACATCAAGTGCCCTCCTTAATGCCCATCACCCAGATACCCCATCCTCCCATCCCCCTCCCCTCCAACAACTCTCAGTTTGTTTCTTAAGGTTAAGAGGCTTTTACAGTTTCCCTCCCCTTCTGTTTTTATCTTATCAATTTCTTTTGACCTGAAAACTTCCTTTAGCACTTTTTATAGTGTGGGTTTCCTGGTGATAAATTCTCTTCCTATTGAAAGTTTTTTTGCTGTGTATAGAATGCTGGTTGAAATTTTTTAAAAAATACTTTACAGGTGGGGCGCCTGGGTGGCTCAGTGGGTTAAGCCTCTGCTTTCAGCTCAGGTCATGATCTCAGGGTCCTGGGATCGAGCCCCACATCGGGCTCTCTGCCCAGCAGGGAGCCTGCTTCCTCCTCTCTCTCTGCCTGCCTCTCTGCCTACTTGTGATCTCTCTCTGTCAAATAAATAAATTAAAAAAAAATTAAAAAAAAAAGAAATGTTCCTTTAAAAAAAAATACTTTACAGGTATTAATTACCACACTATTTCCTCACTTGTTTCCCATGAGAAATTTGATGTCATCTTCTCTTTGTTCCTCGTATGCAATATAAGTTTTCACCACCTCTGTCTACTTTTAAGATTATTTTTTATCACTTAATGTGAGCAATTACGTTAGTATATACCTTGTTGAAATTTATACTTTTATGTTTTGGGTTTGTTAAGACACTTGGATCCATGGATTCAAATTTACATCAAATTTGCAAAAAAAAAATCAGCTATTGTTTCTTCAAATATATTTCTGTCCCCACTTCAAAAACTCTAATTACGTATATATTTTGCAACTTGAAGTTGTCAAACAGATGAATGATGCTCTTTTCATTTTTTTTTTAAGATTTTTTTCCTCTGTGTTTCATTTTGGATACTTTATTGCTATATCCTCAAAGTTACTATGTTTTCTTCTGCCAAGTCTAATCTACCATCAATCCCATTAAGTGTTTTTTGTTTGTTTGTTTGTGCATATTTATTTTGGTTTGGTGTTTGTGGTCTTTAAATAAACTTTATTTTTAAAAATAATTTTAGATTCACAAAAGAATTCAGCAGAATGCAGAGTCCCCTGTCCTCCCATAGTTACAATTTATTTATCCAGTCACTTAACGAAAGACATCTTGGTTGCTTCCAAGTTTGGGAAACCATGAAGAAAGGTACTATAAATATCTGTATACTGTTTTTTGTGTGAACATAAGTTTTCAGCTCATTTGTGTAAATACGAAGGAGCATGATTGCTGGATTGCATGGTAAGAGTATGTTTAGTTTTCTAAGCAACTGCTGAGCTGTTTTCCAAAACGATTTTTATCATTTTGCATTCCTACAGCCAAGAGATGAGTTTCTTTTGCTTCATATTTTCTCCAGTATTTGGTGTTGTCAATGTTTTAAATTTTTTCCTTTCTAATAGGCATGTAGTGGTGTCTTCATTGCTTTAGTTTGCAATTCCCTAAAGACATACTGATGTTGAGCATCTTTTCAGATACTTATTTGCCATCTATTAATCTTTGATGAGGTGTTTTGTCCAGTTTTAAAAATTGTATTGTTCATTTCTCATTATTGAGTTTTTGAAATGATTTTATTTATTTATTTGACAGAGATCACAAGTAGGCAGAGAGCCAGGCAGAGAGAGAGCGAGAGGACGAAGCAGGCTCTCCATGGAGCAGAAAGCCCAATGTGGGGCTCGATCCCAGGACCCTGGGATTGTGCCGAAGCCAGAGGCTTTAACACACTGAGCCACCCAGGCACTCCATCTCATTATTGAGTTTTAAGAGTGCTTTGTATATTTTGGATAATAGTTCTTTATCAGATATATCTGTTGCAAATATTTTCTTCCAGTATGTGACTTGCCTTTTTATTCTCTTGATAATGACTTTTGCAGAGAAGTACATTTTAATTTTAATGAATTCCAGCTTATCTATCTGGATATTTATTTATTTCATTTATTTATTTCATATGATTATCATGTGATTATTTATTTCATGCCTTTGGTATTGTATGTATAAAGTTAACTCCATACCATGGTCATGTAGATTTTCTTCTACATTATCTTTTAGGATTTTTATAGCTTTGCATTTTTCATTTGGCTCTATGATTAACTTTGAGTTAATTTTAAATCTAGATTCATTTATTTTTGCATTTGAGTGTCCATTTTTTACAACACCATCTTTTGAAAATACCATCTTTTCTCCATTGTACTGCTTTTTGTATTGCTCCTTTCTCAAAATTTATTTCACTGTATGTATGGAGGTTTATTTCTGGACTCCCTGTTTCAATGATACTTTTTCTATTCTTTCATGGATAGCATAGTTTCTTGAGTACTGAAGCTTTATACAGTCTTGAAATTTGGTAGTGTCAGTCCTCCAACTTTGTTCAATATTGTGTTGCCCCTCCACATAAAATTAGGATAATTTTGCTGATATTCACAAAGTAACTTACTGAGATTTTGATTTGGGATCCATATTTTTCATCTCAAACATGGCAATTTTCACCTGTAGACCTTCAATTTCCAGTTTTAAAAGTATCTTCCATATCTCTACCTAACTGAACATATGGGATATAGATATAATAATTTTTCTAGTGTCAATTCTGAGTTAGTTTGGATGTATGTACTCATTATTCTCCTCATTATGGATTGTGTTTTACTAGGCCATTGAATGTCTAATTAATTATTAAATGGATATTGGTTTTACAGTTTATCTTGGTGGATGGTGGATATTTCATTTCTGTACATACCCTTGAATTTGCTCTAATACACATTTAAGTTACTTGGAGACATTTTGATTATTTCAGAAATTGCTTTTGTGATTCCATATGGTGGATTTGGAGGTATCCTCCATCTAGAGCTAATCATTTCTTGTTCCTGAGGCAAGACTCTCCTGTGTATTCAGCTGAATAACCAGTGCTTTTAAGTTTTTCCAGTCTGACTGGTGGGAACATGTATTTATTCCTTTTCCCATGTGAGTACCAGAAAAGTATCCTCTAATATTTCCAATTTTTTCCCCCGCCAGCCTGGGGTAGTTTCATGTACATGTTCTAGTTATTATTCTTAATGTTCAAGGGACTTTCTACAGAATTAGTATCTTCTCTCTGTGGATATTTCTCTTCTTGTGTATTTTGTACACTACAATCTGTAGTCACTCTGGTTTCCTCAGATGCTTGGCTCCATCTCTTACTCATGAAGCCCACTGAGCTCCACCTCAGTTCCTTCTCTCTGTACCATTACCAGGAAACATTTCTAAAATTAGAAATTCAAATTTTTGTAGCTATACCACTGCTAAGATTTTCAATCTGTGTGTTAGTTTTCTAAATTGTTTTTCCCAAGGAATTTGTGTATTTCTATGTCTATATGTTATAGAATTTATTGGCATAAAATTGTTCCTAGGTTCTCTTCTTATTTGAGTGTTTAAAGAATTTGTAGAAATATCCCCTGTTTCATGCCTGATACTGGTAAATAGTATTTTCTGTCTTCCATAATTATTCAAGCAGGGCTTAATGAATTTTATTTATGTTCTCAAGAAAAACAAATAATGTTAGCTTATCAGAAAACTGATAATGTTTTTTATTAGCTCTATAATGTCTTTTTTTTTTTTACACTAACTCTGGTATTAATTTCTTTTCTTTATCTAGCTTCTTAATGTGCACAATTAGATTATTGATTTTAAACCTCTCTGCCATTACTTTATTTAAAAGAATGCTTAGGGTTATTCTGTTCATGTGTTGTAGTATGTGCTTTCATCAACTCTATAGTGTTAGCCTTAATATTATCCCTATCCAACAGATAAGAAAGCTACATTTACAGAATGTTAAAATTACACTAAGTTATATAGCTTGTAAGTTGCATCTCTGACACTGAAAGACACATCTGTCTTTTTTTTTCCTGCTGGAAACCTTAAACATCCAACTACTTCGCCATATTGCTCCCTTGTCAAACTCTAGAGGCTCAATAATGATCCTTAATATTTGTCTTCATGTGAGCAAGGATGAACTGGCGGAGGAGCAGGGGGAGAAGCAGACTCCCTGTTTAGCAGGGAACCCAATGGAAGACTTAATCCCAGGACCCTGGGATCCTGACCTGAGCTGGGGCTTAACTGACTAAGACACCAAGGCGCCCCAGGGTTTCAGGTTTAATTCTGATCCGGAGTGGCCTCTAGTGTCATCTGGGAAACAGAAAGTCTTCTTCTTGTAATAGAGAACTTAGAAATGAACATAGAAGATTCCCACCTTGCTTTTTAATCCAAGAAAGCTGTGCATATTACAGCTCTCTCTTTCTAACCTAAATAATCTAATATTACAGACTGTGTTTTACTCTATGCAGTAATGATGTGTTTATCAGGTCCTCATCAGCCTTACATATATTTTATTGTTTGAGTCATTGTTTATTACCATTCTAAAATAACTATCTCTGAGCATCCCCACCACTGGCAGTATGTAGGGACTTCCTTTGCTTTATGACCATAATTCCCATAATCTTAAATAATTTCTGTGGTCACTAGGGCACAGGGCATTTTGTCAAAAATGGATGTCTTTCCAAGAATCATTTTTATGTACATCCTCATGTACTGCCATCCTCATGTACATTGTTCCAAAAAGTGCCTTTGGAAACAGCTATGAACTAACTATTGACTTTGGAAACAGCTCACTGTGTTGTTTGCCTTTCTCTATATTTTCTAATATTATTCTAAGGTGACCAAGATTCCCTGTGCACTCCATCGGCACAGACATTCCAGCCCAAGGGACTGTTGTTACCAGAAAATCTCCATTGTTACTTGGAGAATATTTATCATGATTAGAAACTGATTTCCATATATTACTTAGATATTATCTTTTCATTAAAATCATATCTATCATTATCTAATATTTTTTTCTACCATGTCATTCATTCATTCATTCATTCATTCATTGTTTCATTCATTCCTAGCATTGTGAGGAATAATAGTGCTATTTTAAGCCTGTGACTCTGAGGATAAACTTACTGTGCCTATGAAAGAAGGTAATCTTTCAACTGATGTGGCCAATTTTTACACTGACAGCATGTAGTGTATTATGCCTGGAAATGAGATACTGAGCAGAAGTATGGACAGCCAAAAAGTGATTAATATCAGGATTTGATAGTAAGGATTTTAGGTGACTCACAATTCAGTTTGTGGTTTTGTTTGGAAGAGGAGGGAGGCAGTCTGAGCTTTCTAGCATATGATTGAGATCTGAGGCATTTACTGAAGATAATCAGAGGTTTCTCAGATCTGTTTGCATTTTCTCCATCTTTGAGACTTATTTTCCTTATCTACCAAACTCTCAAGTCAACCAAGTGATGGGTGTATATTTGGGGCTATGTTGTCTTTGAGATTCTGAATGAATGTAGTATCAGTTATGCTAGTCTCTAAGGAAGTTAAATTATAAGACTAGAATCCCAGTAGTTTGTGTTTTTGAAAGGAAACCAAATCTGCCACACACCCTATACTAACTACCTATCTAAACCATTATATGAAGTTTTCCCCTCCACACTGTAACTTGTTGAGCTTCTTGTCTTTAACAATGTCTATTCAATCCTTATATTGGAAGGAGGTGTAGGTGGCTGAAGCATGGATTATGGTTCTCAGTGTGAAAATCAATTTTCACATTTTGATGACCACAGAAAGCTGTCAACAGTTCAAACATCATGGTGACCTCCGGGTTTCTATGACAATTGGGATACACACAATTTTGTCATGGAATAGAACCATTTAGCAAGGATGTTTACAAGAAGGAAATAAATGCCTATTAAACTTTAGGGTCTGCCATAGCAAATGTTCTGGGTCTAAGAAAGACTGCTTCCAGTAAAGTAATCAGGATGGGTTCTAGTGAACCTGAAGCTACAACTACTACCTAGTCACTATAGTCTCTTCACGGCAGTGGGTTAGCAGGCAAAGAAAGGAGTTTATATAGCAGTGGGGCAACTTGACTCTGATTACCATGCAGAAGATATAAACTGTTGCTACATAATTAGGATAGGGAGGAGTATGTCTGAACCCAGATGATTCATCAGGAATTCTTTTTTTTTTTTTTTTGGTGCTTCTTGCTCAGTAACAGCAGTAAATGGAATCAGTATAAAATAAGAGTTGATTTCTTCATAATTTTAAGAATTGTTTACACTTCAGATCTTGGCTAAGTGGGGTTGGTTGCAACAAAAAGTCTTGGACTGTTGACTCGGTAATCATTCTAGGAAAACTGCCTGCATGCTTGGTCCTTAAAAATTGTGGCCCTTTAAAAGAAATATCTCTTTATTCATTCTTTGGAGACTTCAAGAAAATTTAGCATTGTTCATTAAACACCTTTGAGCTCTGGTTTTTAACATCTATTCAACTCTCTGTTCTGACTGCATCCATTTCAGTTGTATTTTTTTTTTTCTAAATAGCTTTGATAATGTTAAAAATGTCCAAATTCTCTTTTCCTTCTCTTCTGGTAGGTTTTTACAAGTGCTGAGATCTGAAACACACAATTTTTTTTTTATTATTCTGTCCCTATTGGCACAAGTCATCTCAAAGTAGACCTCAGGAAACAATTTACCCTTGGCCCAGAGTGCCTCCACATTGGAACACTTTAGCCTTTCTGGCAATAGAATTAAAAGGACAGAACATGCATGGACTTAAAAGGTAATCCAGCCCTCTGAGGTCTGAAAAGGAAGAGAGAAAAGACCCAAACTCTAGAAGCTGAGGGTCTTCAAAAGTCAGTGGACCCCCAGGCATGTCAATTCTTATCTTTCAGCAAATGAGCTTAGAGCTTGCAAAGAGGGAAACATTCCTTTGTTGACTCTTTGAAGCTTTGCCTCCTGTTAACCACCCAAAGGATTGGTTCCCACCTTGTCTAACACTGCCTCAGGCACAGCCTCAATTGGCTGCTCCTTGCAGCCCGCCCTCTCCCCCAACTCACCGGGTCCTTCCTGCAGTAGGGCCTCCACAGACACCTTACTAGACTGTTGTATCCTATGCCGCCATTTTCTCCACTGCCTCTACCACCTCCCAGGAGACACCGCTGCCAACAGCCTCAGCTCAGCAGCAATATCCTCCACAACTGCCATCTTCGCCACCTTTGTTAAGTAGCCAGATCACATCTGCAGTTGAGGCACTGAGTGGTCTATCTCTTCTGCCATGTCTGTTACAGAGAATCAAGGTCCAATCCCAGGTGGCCAGAAGAGAGGCGTGGGGGAGAAGAGGCAGGACCCTGGATCCATCAGGGACGGTACAGCACCTGCAGAATGTGGGGCTGTAATCACAAGGGCTGCAGCCCCCAGGGATTTCCAGGCAGTTGTTCCAGGCAATTGGGAGGAGGAGGGTGGGCAGTGCTCTGCTCAACCTGTAGTCCAGGGAAACTGGGATGTACAGCAGCTAGAAGAGGAGTGGGAGGAAAGAAGAGGAAGAGGAAGAGGAGGAGGAAGAGGATGAAGACGAAAGAGAAAGAGGTGGAGAAGAGGAGGGAGGAGATGTGGAAGGAGGCCGAGAAGAGGAGGAGAATGAGGAAGAGGAGGCAGATGACAGCTTTGAGGAAGAGGATGAGAATTACATGGACAAAGAAGAAGAGACTGGTAAGGAAGATGCAGAAGTTGTTCTGGACATCTTTCAGTTTACCATGGACATAATTTTGGCCCCTAGGCATAACTGGGACCCCTGCTCTTCCACACTGTGTCCATGATAACTGTAATCTGGTTCAGCCACACACAGGCTGAGTGGTGGTTAGACACCGCTCCTGGGAGCCCAATGACCCTGGAAAAGAACTGGTGCCTCTGGAGGGGGAGGACCCAGAAGAGGTCCCAGGAGCCAAGGTCTAGGAGGGGAGATACCGGTAGAGGGAACCTGATCCTGGGTGCTGGAGGAACCAGCAGAGAGGGCTACATCCCAGAAGACAGAGGAAACAGTGGAGGTCAAGTTCTGGGAGGGTGAAGTACTGAATGATGCTGCCATTGTTATAGTTGGCTTACTTTTAGGCCACTTGCAGTGCTTGCCTCCAGTGATTAACCAACAGGTCAGCGCTTTCAAAAAACTTCAGGCTGAATGTACCCAATTCCATAAGAACTTTTACAGTCTTGACAAAAAGTATGAGTTTTACCAGCCTCTCTTTGATAAGAGCGCTGAGATTTGAGATCATCAATGCAATTCATGAACCTAAAGAAGGTGAATGTCATTGGGAAGTAGGTGTCAGGAAGGTGTGGGGGAGAAAATGGAAAGTGAGCCTGAAGGAAAAGAGAAAACACATATTTTTCAATGAAGTTCTGAAAAAAACATACAAAACACAATGAGGACCAAGTGGTTCTGGTCCCTTCTCACAAGAACCAGAAATAATCAGCAGTAGAGAGATTGAGATCTACTAGAAATAGGGGGAAAACCTCGCTGAGAAAGCTATCAAGCAGCAGAAATCTGAAGGCCATGGGAGTGTTATCAAACATTAGCAACATGCCTAGCTATTCTTTTTCTTTTCTTTCTTTTAAAAAAAAACATATTTCTATTTTACAGGTACTCCTGAGGGCAGAGTTGTCAGAGGCAGGCCCCTGGCCAGGACGGCCTCCGCCATTAAAAGATGGCGCCTGGCTAGTTGCCAGGTTAGGATTGCCTCGTGAGACTAAGCGGAACGCCCAAAGAGGAAGTGAACAGCATTGGTTGCTAGCAAAGTTGTTCGTTTAGGTGCGCAGCCTGATTCGCTCCCTCCTGTACCCTGCTCGCTGATTGGTCATGTAAGCGTATATAAGTGTGTAGACTTGCGGAAATAAGGAGAGAGAAGATGCATCCGAACCAGGGTTCTTGTCGTCCTTGCGGGGCGAGGGCGATAAATGGTGCCGAAACACGGGAACTAAATAAAGGAATCTTGCAAGGTAATCCACAGGAAAACGGGGAGTAAAGGTCCGCAGATAAGTGGGGACATTAGCCACGTTCAAAAATGGGAATTCCGCGGTAAAGCGGGGAGTAAAGGCCACGTTCAAAAGTGGGAATTCCGCGGTAAAGCGGGGAGTAAAAATAGAAAAACCTTGCAAGGGAGAAGTCCGCAGGTAAGCGGGGTAAAACCACGACAAAGGTGGTGGGAAACTTGTACAAGACCGCAACAAGAAGCGGGGCGGCCATAGAGCCGGGATTTTCTTATCGAAACCGCAGGTAAGCGGGGAAGGGACCACGATCAAAGTGGTGGTAATCTTGTACAAGTCCACAATAAGAAGCGGGGCAGCCTTAGAGCCGGGATTTAGCAGTGAGTCTTTAACGTCCGCATCTGTTGTCTGTGTGTTCATAATGGGATCTGAAGTATCTAAAGTACGGTTGGAAGGGTCTTTAGAAGACCTGCTGAAAGCCAATGGAACTCCACTAAAAGCAAAAACTGCTTGGGCCTTTTTGAATACAGTGGAAAAGGCGGCTCCATGGTTCCTAGATGAAGGCTTGCTAAACATACCTCAATGGGACCACTTAGGGGAGGATTTGAAGAAACAGGACAATAAAACGCCTTTGCCACCCGGGACCCTGGCAATATGGACCTTAGTCCGGGGATGCCTGGTGGGGCCTAAACCCAAATGTGAATCAGCTCTACAAGAGGGAGCAGAGGCATTGGAGGAAGTGAAAGAGGAGCAGTCTTCTCGTGCCTCAGAGGGGGTAGTTCTAGGGAAGAGGAAGAAGAAATGTCAGGGGAGGAGTTAGACCGTAAAATGCAGTTTCAACTGTGGACTCCAGCGACGCCTAGTGCCCCTCCGCCGTATAATCCTATGGCGTGCCAAGTAGCTTGTAGCTGCTGCACCACATGTGGTAGTGGCAGGGTTTCGAGCTGGAGAGATCATGACCTGGCCTCTGCCTTTCCAGTTTTAGAGGACCAAAACAACCAGTGATATCATCAGCCTCTTGATTTTAAACTAGTTAAGCAATTAAAGGAAGCAGTCATGCAGTATGGCCCTCAGGCAGCCTTTACGGTATCTTTGTTGGAGACCAAAGCGGGAATGAACTTAGTCCCTGAAGACTGGGGTAACCTAGCCCGCGCAACCTTGTCAGGAGGGCAATATCTAGTATGGAAAACAGCCTGGCAAGAATACTCACGGGACATTGCCCACCGTAATGCAGCGGCTGGAAATCCTCAGTGGGACCTAGAAATGTTAATGGGAATACGACCGTACATGGGAAAGCAGGCCCAAATACAATACAACCCTGCGGTGTATCTGCAAATAGCCGCGGCGGCCACTAAAGCATGGAAGACAATTCAAGGCACTGGGGATTTACAGGGTCAGCTGTCTAAGGTAATACAAGGACCAAATGAAGCATATGCTGATTTTGTAGCAAGGCTGATGCAAACAGCTGGTCGAATATTTGGGAGGTAGAGACAGCCATGCCATTGATAAAACAGCTGGCTTATGAGCAGGCTAATAATGGTGTAAAGAAGCCATCAGCTTTATAAACAAAAAGGGGGGATAGGGAACACCTTCAGGTCCCCTAAAGATAAGCTCAACACCATTCTCTTT
>NC_081575.1:40941128-40941668 GCF_022355385.1 Mustela nigripes
TGCTGATTTTGTAGCGAGGCTGATGCAAACAGCTGGTCGAATATTTGTGAGGTAGAGACAGCCATGCCATTGATAAAACAGCTGGCTTATGAGCAGGCTAATAATGGTGTAAAGAAGCCATCAGCTTTATAAACAAAAAGGGGGGATAGGGAACACCTTCAGGTCCCCTAAAGATAAGCTCAACACCATTCTCTTTATTTTGAATTTTTTAACGTTGGACAAAATGGGTAAATCAGCTGCAGACAGACATGCAAGTGATGCTGCTGCTTCCCCTAAGCCTTTAGTACTTTGGACGGACATCCTCACAGGAAAGTGGAATGGACCAGATCCAGTGTTAGTATGGAGTAGGGGGTCTGTATGTGTTTTTCCACAGGAAAAAGAGGCTCCAATTTGGATCCCAGAGCGGCTGGTGCATGCAGCCTTGCCTCCAAACACCAGTAATGATGCTGAAGATGCTGATGATAACTCTGGGGATGCTACACCTCCTGTGGCCAACTCAAGCCAGAGAGCTGTGGGCAGTGGTTAAAGCATGGCTATATC
>NC_081575.1:40942068-41054090 GCF_022355385.1 Mustela nigripes
GCCAGGTTAGGATTGCCTCGTGAGACTAAGCGGAACGCCCAAAGAGGAAGTGAACAGCATTGGTTGCTAGCGAAGTTGTTCGTTTAGGTACGCAGCCTGATTCGCTCCCTCCTGTACCCTGCTCGCTGATTGGTCATGTAAGCGTATATAAGTGTGTAGACTTGCGGAAATAAGGAGAGAGAAGATGCATCCGAACCAGGGTTCTTGTCGTCCTTGTGGGGCGAGGGTGATACAGAGTACTGTATGTCATTACTGATTTTAAGTTGGGATATTCTTTCCACCATCTTCTGGCTTCAAAGTCAACATCATTATTCACTAAAGCAACTGAATAGCAGTATGAAAACTCTGATAAAGAGGCCCAAGAAGCTGGAGGCGAGGATAAGTAAGTGGAAGAGGATGAAAATGAAGAACCAGGATAAAGACAAAATGGATATGGACTCAGCAGAGGGTGGCTGTGTAAAATCCAGGTTTTAGTGTAGAACCTTGAGTATTAATTAACCATTTCTGATATATACTTGTTACTAACAGCTTTGTTTTTAAAATTTTTCTATAAACTAAATAAGAAAAAAAATTGTTGAAATTTAGTTTAAAAAACAATTAAATGTTAATAATATACTTATATACTGGATAGTATAAAAATCAGTATATTCTGAAATGTACTTCATTCATAGCAGCACATCTTCTGTCCTGTAGCTTTAAGACTACTACAGATGGTTTCACTTATTTGTGGAGCATAACAAATAGCATGGAGGATGTGGGGAGGTAGAGAGGAGAAGGGAGTTGGGGGAAATTGGAAGGGGAGGTGAATCATGAGAGACTATGGACTCTGAAAAACAATCTGAGGGGTTTGAAGTGGCGGGGGTGTGGGAGGTTTGGGTACCAGGTGGTGGGTTTATAGAGGGCACAGATTGCATGGAGCACTGGGTGTGGTGCAAAAATAATGAATACTGTTATGCTGAAAATAAAAATAAATTAAAAATAAATTTAAAATAAACAAATAAATAAATAAACCTCAAATGAGGTAGCTCATGTAAAACATTAAAAAAAAAAATAAAAACATCCTACTCTTTCAAAAAAAAAATACTACAGATGGTGGTCACCTGGGTGGCTCAGTGGGTTAAAGCCTCTGTCTTCGGCTCGGGTCATGATCCCAGGGTCCTGGGATCGAGCCCTGCATTGGGCTCTCTGCTCAGTAGGGAGTCTGTTTCCCCCTCTCTCTCTGCCTGCCTCTCTGCCTACTTGTGATCTGTCTGTCAAATAAATAAATAAAAATCTTTAAAAAAAAAGACTACTACAGATGGGGAATTTATCAAATCTTGTATTAGAGATCTTTTTTTTTTTAAAGAAAATAGTCACCCGAAGAAGTAGCTAAAGCAGATATACCATGCACTAACTGTGTTTTCATCACTTGGCCACAGTCTCCTATAATAACAATGCCTTTGAGAAGGTGACTCTTTACAAAAGTAGTAGAGTTAAGGATTTCATGAATAACTCACAAATATTAGTTCAATTTAGGTTTTTGTATTTCATATGACGTTCAAAAGAAAATAAAATCTGTCCTTGTAAGATTTTTTATCACTGAATTGGTAATTAAGCCTCAGCTTATATTTCCTCCATTCATCCATTTCTGTCTTTCTCTCTCCTTCTTTCCCTCTCTCTCTTTCTTTCTGTCTCTCTTTCTGAATTTCACAACTATAGATGTTTGCTAACAGCCTCATCCTCATTTTAAAGATATGGAAACTGGAGGTTTGGGAGTATAAGGGATGTGTGCTTTGTGTAAAGAGCACAGGCTTCTAAGGTAGAAAGATTTATTTAAATCACAGAGTGGTCTTTAAAGGAAGAAAAAGCAAAGCATTTATAGTGGTGGGCAAGATGAAGTCAAGGTTGGTGTGATCAAATGATTGAAGCATGTGCATCCTGCTATTAAGGGTCTGAGTTACAAGAAGAAACCATTTCATTCTCTCCTTGAGACAACAGATGTACATAGGGTTGACTTGATTCTTCTATTAGAAAGTTACGGGTACATGTTTGTGGTATAGAATTGTTAACTGACTCTTATTCCATCCCACAGCTGGAAGGCATAGAACAAAATGGATTGAGAAGGAAGAAATGGATTTATTTTTCACAGATATTCTAGTTTTCAGTAGTCAAAACCACTAGTTTTATTTCAAAGTTAATCATCCCATGATGACATTAACTGACATCTGACTTTACTCTTACCTTTTACAGATATATTTGACAGCCTTGGTTTACATTAAAAATAAAAGCTTCTTTGAAATAAATAAGTTGCAGAATCTTTTGTTACATAAATGACACTGACTCAGACCTTTGTAACTTTTCTATTTGTTTTGGCCCACCTTACTGTCTTTTGAGAGGAATCTCTTTCAACTATTTGGTAAGACTATTTAAAATTATTTTATTATAGTCTCAAATAAATTAAAATGTAAATTATAAACAATTTGTGTAATGGCAGGGATGGTAGTCTAGTCTCTACTGCATTTTATTGAAAGAACCTAGGTAGGCTGGAGACCAAAATGGTGCTGCTGAGTTGCTGTGGACCAGCAGCATCGCTATTACCTGAGAACTCATTAGAAATACAAATTCTCAGACCCTACTTCAGATATGCTGAGTCAGAAATTCTGAAGGTAGGCTCTTAGCCATCAAGATTTTAAAAGTCCTTCAGCTGCTTCTGAAGTACACTAAAGTTTAGGAACCACTGGTTTAAAGCAATGTGGGATATTCCAAGTTTCACCTACAGCAGGGACCAGCCTTATTTTACAGACTCAGGACTGTTAATTGTATAATAATATATATTATATTAATTGTATAATATAAATTATAATAAAATTATATATAATATAAGCATAATATAATATAAATTATAATTATACATGATAGTCATATATAATATATAAATATAAAAATATATATATTTATATAAATAAAATATATTTTACATATTTGTATACTCTATATACTATATATTAGCTTAGTTTTTGTTAATATATATATTAAGTGCCCTTATGTGGGTTTAAAGACCTTAGGGGGTTCACATTAGACAAGAGATTTATATACAACTCTTACATTAGACAAAAGATTTATATACAACTCTTATTAAGATAAGTCTTTTTTTGGTGCATACTCAGAGTCCATGTCCCAACTCTAATTATACTACAGGTACCTGGGGCCCTGAATTTGTTCTCCAAATGGCCCCATGTCTCAACCCCCAAGAGATCTGGGTGCTCCTCTTCAATGAGTCTGTGCTTCTGTCCGTGTTTTACTGCCAGGAGTAAGAGGTCACCAAGAGGTGATGGTTATGTGTAGGTAACAGAGAACAAGTGGCTACATTATCCACATAAGTGCATGTGAAACTTCTCTTGATTAGAGAGGGGGTAGGCTGAGTTCTAGGGATTGGGGCATGGACCTGGAGTGGGGCCACTCTCCTTTAACATTACTAGAATAGAACTTTGAGTACTCTATGGATGGAAGACAGACCCTAAACTGACTTCCAATAGCCCCAGCCTTCTGGAATTCATACTCTTGTATAATCCCCTGCCCTGTGATTTCCTTCTACACCAGGCCCAGCAAAGAGCAGCCCTTGAACCTCCAGGTATCCAGATGTATAGTTCTGAACTTCACACAATAAACCATTATAGATTTATACTTATGACTGACAGATTGGTGTTTTTAAATTTTCTTGATAAACAAAATAAGAAAAATATATTACTAAAATACACTCAGTATATTAAATCTGAACCTGGTCTTTTAGATCATTAAAAAGGTGAATTTTTCATGTTACTGGAGATAAGGTTTTGTTAAACAGTTTATTGGTTGATTTAAACTTTTATATATGGCAAGAAGGCCCTAACTATACTCTTGCCCTAAAACCTTTAAATGTTACAAATGTTACTGGTGGTCCAGTTTGAACATTTGGTCTATTGTTCCTTACCCTTCCTTTTTCCCTACCATACTTTGTTACCTAAGGACAGAAAAAGTACTTCCCCTTACTTTGTAAATGGGCCCTGTAGCTAGATTCTATAGTCCATAATTCTATGGGGCTTGGACCTGTGGACACAGTCCTGGGGCAAGGCTAAAGTATCGCCACTAACCATTCTGCCCCTCTGCTTGCATCTGACCCTACTGACACTCTCTCCCACATATCTCACTTTCTGTGCATATATCATATGCACAAATCCACTTAAGACTACCTCTCCCCTGTGCATATAGACAGCTGGAGACTTCCAACCATCATCCTGTTCAGGCAGACCTGTATGGAGCCCATTTATGATCAGCAGAATCCCCCTAACATTTTCCTTTTCTGAATAGTTAATATCCTATTTGATTTCTCTCCCTATTGCAAATAGACTGAGATGCATAACAAAACAGTTTGTTTTTGTAATTTTATATTTTTATAAAGACCAAGGATGCCACAAAAAAGCTGGGAACTTGTCAGAATGTGCCTCTTGGCATTTAGACTTCCTTAAACTTATTATTTGAACACAGAGTTTTATTGCTAACTTTTGAAAGAAAATATTAATGGGGAATTTAAAAAATATTTTATTTATTTGAGGGAGAGAGAGGGAATTACTAGGGGGAGGGGCAGAGGGAGAAGCAGAGTTCTCACTGAGCAGGGAGCCTGATGCAGGCAGGACTCGATCCCAGGACCTTGGGATCATGACCTGAGCTGAAGGCAGACACCCAACAGACTGAGCCACCTAGGTGTCCTTTAATGGGGTGATTTCCAGAATGAGACTAACCTTACATTGGTCCAGTCTGAGGAAAAAAAAAAGGTTGGAGGTATATCAGCTAGTATAAACACAATTATCTAGGTAATGGTACCTACCCCAGTTAACTATTTGCCATGAGTAAGAAGGAATTATAAGCAAATGCATCACCTCTAGGAGACTGAAAATGCTCCACATAGCATCCCAGTTGGTAACAGTCACTTTAAATGCCACTGAATTTGCTGAGATATTGACGAAGTGGCAAAGCAGTTTGCGTGGCAGCCTGGGCCTGCTGCTTCTTCCTACTCTGGGCCTTGCTAAAAATTGGAAGACTTTAGATTACTCAGTAAATAGGTAGGAGTTGTACTCCCAAATAAGGTATACATTGCCCTCAGAATCAAAAGAAGCCCATGACTCATTGTGCCTTTCTTTCTTTTCTTTTTTTTTCTTTCTTTCTTGATATTCTTTTTTAAATTAACACATAATTGTACCAATTTCTTAATGGTAGTTGAGGCTTGATGTGGTTACCTGTCTTTCCCTTTGGAAGGGATATTTCAATAGGCCCTAGACTTCTAGATCCCTAGAAAATTCACCAAGGAAGACTGCCTTTAAATTTTTGTGGAATTCATTTCCCACCCTCTGGCATGCGTGCATCCTACTGTAGTTGCAATATCCTGTTCATCAGGTCTAATCAGCATGATATCATCAATGTAATGGGACAGTGTCCTGTGGAATGAAATGGTATTTTGTGAAATAAAGAGGCAATCAAAGTCCTTAAGAACCAGATTGTAACTTAGGCCAAGGGTGTTGATACAGCCCTTCCTACTGTCATTGTAGATAAGAGTGTTCTGATTACTCTTAAAAGAGTGTTCTGATTACTCTTAAAAGAGTGTTCTGATTACTCTGGAAAGATCACTGTGTTGGGTCAAGCACTAGTGAAGTCTGTGGCTTGAGTTCAGGGGCCATAGCTATTGCTGTTTGCAAAATACCCATCTTTGCTCAGCAAACATGGGAGCCTAAGGGGGCTCCAACAGCCTGTGCTTCCACAGAACCCCACCAAACTGAGCAAAAACTGTGAGAGTAAATTGTCAGAACTCTGTGATATTATCAAAGGATTGTAGTAATCAACTGAATGCTGAATTCAGAAAAGGGACAAATATAGTAGAAGAGCTTTGTTGTGGCATTTAAATTTGCCTTGCCCCACTCTGCTTCTTGGTGTGATGCCAGTCTTAAAGATGGCAGTCTGTATCTCCCTCCACTCCCACCTCCCAAATCCATCGGTACCTGGTTCCAGGACTAGAGTGGAACTTGTTCCCAAGGAATTGTGTTTGTCTGTTTTGTATGCCTGGGGGTTCTTTGAAGAACGGAAACAAGGCACTTGCCTTTGGTTCTGCCTAACTTTCAGGGCAGAAAAATGGCAAACAGGGGATGCTTCTTGAAAATACTGAAAGGCAAGTGAAAAAGCCATTGGTCTGGGACAAAAGATAGTCTGAATAAATAATAAACACATCAAACGCCTGGGAAGATAAGCTCTGGAGAGTTACCTGGGGGAATTAGGGCTTTGAAAACCTTTCGCATATAATGGGGATCTAAAAAGCCACATGCATACACAGAGCATGATGCATGTTTAGAGAAGTCTTGAGAAGGCGTTCACCTTTCATCAGTGGCTGATTTTAGGATCAGCACAAGCAGAAAGTGAAGGCTAAGGTAGGGTTATAAATGGATTGGCTAAGCATTTAAAGAGTGCTCCAACACAACGAATCTGTAAAACCAAGAAGGTATTTTTAAAATTATTATTATTATTTTTAAAGATTTTATTTATTTATTTGACATAGAGAGAGAGAGATCACAAGTAGGCAGAGAGGCAGGCAGAGAGAGAGAGAGGAGGAAGCAGGCTTCCCGCTGAGCAGAGAGCCCGATGCGGGGGCTCGATCCCAGGATCCTGGGATCATGACCCGAGCCGAAGGCAGAGAGAGGCTTAACCCACTGAGCCACCCAGGCGCCCCTTTTAAAATTATTTTTATGAACTCCAGGAATTTAAGGAAATTCCTGCCAAACCACCAGTTGACCACAAGCTAAAGGAACAGACACTTAAAAGACCACACATGACAAAGTCTTTTAAAAACTAGTTTAGAAGAACAATGAAACCAACAAGCAACTACAACATATAGGAAGCAACAACAACAAAGCCTAACAGGGAAAATCTGATTTTCAGAGTTACTACATTATTATACTCAAAACATCCAGGTTTTATTTTAAAAAATTAGAATGCATTGAAAGTAACAATGTATGGCTTATTCACTATAATAAATGATATTAACAGTAAGTGTCCCTCAAGTATAAACAGATGAAAAGATGCTCAATATCATTAGTCATTAGGGAAATGCAATCAAAACCACAAGGCAGTATCACTTCACACACAAGAGCTTGGCTATAATAACAAAGACAGATAAGAACAAGTGTTGGCAGAAATGGAGATACTGAAATTCTCATACATTTGCTGGTGGGAATATGAAGTGGGTGTGGCCCCTACTGTGAATGGTTTAACAAAAAGTTAAACATCTAGTTTCCAAATGACTTAGCAATTTTACTATTAGTTATATGTCTGAAAAAACTGAAAACAGGCATTTAAATACTTGTACATGAATGTTTGTAGCATCACTACTGACAAAAGCCAAAAGGTAGAAATCACCCAAATGTCCAATAATGGATGAATAGACAAAATCTGTTGTATCCATCAAATGGAATAATATCATCCACAAAAGGAATGAGTACTGCTACATGCTATGACATGAATTAACCTAGAAAACATTATACTAAACAAATGAAGAAAGAAGCTAGAGACAAAAGGCTGCATATTGTATGCTTCCATTTATAAGAAATGTTCAGAATGGGCAGATTCAGGGGCGCCTGGGTGGCTCAGTGGGTTAAAACCTCTGCCTTTGGTTCAGGTCATGATCCCAGGGTCCTGGGATGGAGCCCGCATCTGGCTCTCTGCTCATCAGGGACCCTACTTCCTCCTCTCTCTGCCTGCCTCTCTGCCTACTTGTAATCTCTGTCTGTCAAATAAATAAATAAAATCTTAAAAAAAAAAAAGAATGGGCAAATTCATAGAGATGGAAAGCAGATTAGTATCTGTTGGGGACTGGGAGAAGGTGGTCACTGCTTAATGGCAATGGGAGCTCCTTTCGGAGTGATGAAAATGCTCTGGAACTAGATAGGAGGGATGATTGCACAATAGTGTGAGTGTATAATGCCACTGAATTGTTCACTTTAAAGTGGTTAGTTTTATGTTATGTGAATTTTGCCTTGATTTTTTTAAAATGCTCACCTTTAACCACAGGAATGCTTGGAAATTCTCACAAGTCTATGTGATCTCAGGAATGAGACCAAATGAAATGACATCTGGATCAAGTCTTCACCTCATGTTCAACCTTAGTCATAAACTTATTGATAGGCAGAATCAGGATTCCCCTTACTTCACATTCTTTGAATATTTGAACGTATATAAGGTATTTGAGTGTTTGAGTGCATATAGGTTATTTGAAGATATATAGGTTAAATTCATAGATTTAACTCTTCTATTCAACCCTTGCTGACTTACCTGTTCCCCCCTCCCTTTTCTCTCTTGCCAGATAAGACTTATGCTAAACAAGGCTCATTACAATTGATTGCTTCTTCTCACCTTTACTTTTATTATTAAACTTGCAATCCCCCCAACTCTCGGAAAATTGTTTGCCCTTTCTGTTATATAATAACAGATATTTCATATATATAATAACAGATATTTATTCCTGGCCTTGACCTGTTGCACACCAAAACCTGGAGAGTTTTCAAGGGCTTCCTATTCCCTTAACCTACTAAACTTGGTCCTTCCTACTTGTACCCATTCCTTAGTGTGTCACTCTGTCTTTGGAATCCTCTTCCCGATATGCAACTGTGAAAATAAGATGCACTCCTCAAATGGCCACTGAAAGGGATGTTCAGTTGTTGAAATCAAGTATTACTTCTCATAGTCAACATCCACAGAATGACTCAGCAGGAACCTGAGCTTTCTCATTTGATGACTAATTCTATCTTTAAACTGCATTAGATTCTTAGGAATAAGGTTAAGATCAAATCAGCAGGCACTTAATGAATACTTGTGTATTGAAGCCAATCAATAAAATGGTGTTTAATGCTAAGTGTTGCCTCCGTTTTAAAGCATATTGAATCTCGGTTAGGTTAGTGCAGGTGGGTGGGTGCCTGGAGGTGGAGATAGCGACAATGATGATAACCTGTTCTGTTGGATTAAGCCCAAACCAGTATTATAAGAAACAACCTTCAATTAAGAGCTAGGGTAAACCTCGGAACAGAAATGGCTTGTTCCCATCAGCGTTTTTTTTTGTTGTTGTTTTTTTTTTTTTTAAAGCAGCAAGCACAGTGTTTGGCACATAATAAGTGCTCGTTGTTTGTGTTTAAATGAAAGAATGAATGAATGGTCAGATAAAATAAGGCTTCATGCCTGGCAATATGATTAACAAAAGAGGTGCTGTAGAAATATTAAACACATATCTGGAAAACAATGGTTTGGTGGTGGTGAAGACAATGGGCAAAGTGATTTCTAAGGACATTCTTACTGTCCTAATGTTTGATGACAAGAGTGACTACATTTTGATAAATGATGAATTGATCAAGCACAGGGAATTAGAATATGGCTGTGGAGCATGCCTTCATGGGATCCAAGTTTCAGCCTCTATTAGAGAATGTGGGAGAGACAAGATGTCTCAGAACCTGCAGACTCAGAGGGAAAGTCAGTGGAACTTGCCATTGTTAAAATCTTTTCTATGCTATGCTGGATAGTGGCACTGTCAAAAAGCTGGAAGCCAATAAAGCATCACCCAGATACAGAACCTTGGCTGAAAAGAGGGAAATGCCAAAGACCTAGGGAAATGAAGATAAAATCAAGGGTAAGTGAAGAGCCGCATTAGTACATGGACCCCTAGAAAGTTGGAACTTGAAGGGTCCTGAGCCTCTACCTAATTCAACCTCTTAAGTTGAAGTAATATAGTAAAAAAGACGCCAAAAGGGGAAGGAAACTGGACTAATGTCACATAGACAGTACATGCAGTATCAGAGCCAGGGCCAGGGTTATTAATTTCAAGTCCAGTGCCACAGTGTCTTCAGATTAGAAGCACACACCTCTCTGTCTCTCTGTCCCATTTGTCTCTCTGTTTTTGTTTCTCCTCCTCTCTTTCTCCTCATTTTCTTATAGCACATAAGAGGAAAGTCCATGAATGATCTAGAATTGGAAGAGAAGGTATGATCTGGGCATAATTTTGCCTGTACTTTCACAGGATGATCAGACTCTAGGCTAAGAAACTATGTCATGAAAGGTGTCACAGAATCCTAAAAACTCAGGGCAGGAAAGTACTCTGTCACTGAGTTCACTCTTATTGAGCATTTTTGACAGCTCTGCTGTTTATTTTCTTTATTAGAAAGTTTTTCTGATATTCTAATCACGTCAGAACTGTATTGCTTTTGGCCAAAAGCCATTATAACACTCAGATTGTAGTGGATATGATGTCAGCTTTAAAATAATTAGGAGGATTAAAATGGATCAAATGAGATTATTTTACAGAGGGTGAGTCATATTTTAAGACTATGTTCATAAAACATGTTCTCCAATTCATGCATCTCTGGTCATTTTGTATGTAGCATATAAGCTACATCCAAGTTTTCACTTGGATTTCTGATATCATCATTACAAAATAAAAGACTATAGGTTACGCTTGTATCCATTCTGTGATAATTAACTTTTTTTCTTCTATAATTCTAGATTCTTGGGATTGTGGGGAAAAATTGTAAATGTGGAAGGACCTCCCACAGAGGCAGAATTACAAGGGTGGGAGCATCCATTTGTAAAAGTTGGTGGTGGATTCATGAAAGTTAACTTGAGGTGGAAAAGATAAGATCAAGTGAAGATTAACATAAATTCATTAGTTGTTGCAAGTACTAACCTGTGAGATTCTTTTTTTAAAAAAATATGTACATCTTTTTAAAACCAACTGTTTTTTAAATAACTTCATTGGGGTACAATTGACAGCTAACTGCACATATTTAAGTGTGCAATTTCATTTGAGTTTTGACATATGAACACACTTATAAAATCATCACCACATCTAAAACAGTGAACATATCTATCATCCCCCAAAGTTTCTTCATTCCCTTTTGTAATCTTTCCATCCTCAGACAACCATTGATCTGCTTTCTGTAACTATAGACCAATTTGCATTCTATATAAATGAAATCATACAGCATGTACTCCTTGGGGTCTGATTTATTTCATTTAGCATAGTTATTTTGAGATTCATTCATACTGTAACATGTGTTAGTAGTCCATTTTTATTGCTGAGTTCACTGTATGGATGTGCCACAGTTTGTTTATTCATTCACTTGCTGATGGACATTTAGGCTGTTGCCAGTTTGGGGCTATTATAAATAAAGTTACTATGAACATTTGTTACAAGTCTATGGACATATGCTTTCATTACTCAGGTAAATAGTTAGGGGTTGTATGACTGGGTCATATGGTAAGTACATGTTTAACTTTTAAAGAAACCGCTTAAGTATTTTACAAAGTGGTTGTACTGTTTTACATTTCCAACAGCAGTGTATGATTTATTCCAGTTGCTCCACGTTCTTATCAATACTTGCTATGATTTGTCTTTGGAATAGATGCATTCACTACTTCTAAAATATGACATCATCATTTGAAAGTGATCCATGTATCTTTATGTCTTTCAACCTTCCATATCCAACTATTCACCCTTCTAAGTAATTCTTTGAAGAATCAGCTTTTGATTTCATAGACTTTTCTCTACTGATTTCTTGCTTTCAATTTCATTAATTTCTGCTCTAATTTTCATTATTTATTTTGTTCTGCTTACTGTGGATTTTATTTACTTTTTTTTCTAGTTTCCTAAAATGTTAACAGTGCTTTTAGATCTTTTTAAAAAGTTTTTATTTTAATTACCATTAGTTAAAAGTGTTATATTGGTTTCAGGTGTACAATATGGTAATTCAGCATTTCCATACATCACCCTGTGCTCATCATGACAAGTGTACTCCTTAACCCCCCATCACCTGTTTATTCTTTTCTAAAATATGCATTCATTGTTATAAATTTCCCTTTAAGCACGGCTTTCACTGTACCCCACAAGTTTTGATAAGTTGCATTTTTAAAAAGATTTTATTTATTTATTTGACAAAGAGATAGAGAGAGAGAGCACAAGTAAGCAGAGGGGGAGGCAGAGGGAGAGAGAGAGAGAAGCAGACTCTCCACTGAGCAGGGAGCCCAATAAGGGGCTCGATCCTAGGACCCTTGGATTATGACCTGAGCCAAAGGCAGTTGCTTAACCAACTGAGCCACCCAGGCGCCCTGATAAGTTGTATTTTCATATTAATTTATTTCAAAACATTAACTTCTCTTGACTCGTGTTTTTTAGAAATGTGTTTAGTCTCTACACAGTTTATCAGCTGACCATTGCAAGGACAGAAATCTTTTTTTGTTTTATCTTTTTATTATGTTTTTAATATATTTTATTATTTATTATGTCCAGTTATCTTTCTATTATTGATTTCTAATTTAGTTCCATTGTGGTCTGAGTGCAAACATTATATGACTTATACTTTTTACAATTTGTTAAGGTGTTCTTTTTGGCCCAGAATATGCTCTGGCTTGGTGAACATTTCATGCGTTTGAGAAGACTGTGTATTCTGCTATTGTTGGATGAAGTACTAAGTCTCTCTTGAGCTTGTTTCTTCATTTCCTATTAATTGCCACCACTTTTGTTCAAGTAACCATTTTTCACCTAAATTACTGCAATAGCTTCTTACCCAGTTGTCTGTAATCAGTCCAGCTCCCTTCAGTGCATCCTCTATTGTGCCACCAGAATCATAAGTTACAAATTGATGTCACTTCCTGTTACACACATAACAAAGCTGAATCCCCTCAAACTATCCTATGATGCATGGTGTTATCTAAGCCCTGACTGCCTTTCTGGCTTCATCTCTCTATTCCATATTCTACTCACCAGTCATTTTCATGACAGACCATTTCCTGAAGCTTCCATTCTCTCTCCTTGTGTTTGTACAGTTATCTATCCTGCTCCCTCTGCTTATCTCTCTCTTGTTTTGCCTGAGCAAACAATTCTACTCATTCATTAAAACTCAAATAAAATACCATTAACATTTTCTGACATTGTTTGCCTAGTAAGGTTCTGTTTCTATATGCTCTTATATTACCGTAGCAGTTATCTTGCAATAGGTTGCCTATTTTGACTTCCCTTATAGCCCATAGGCTTCATGACAGCAGAGTCCCTAGCACAGTAGTAAAGTGAAAGTTAAGCATTTTAAAATTAAAGTTTATCAGCTGACCATTGCAAGGACAGAAATATTGTGATGAGGTAGGACTATATGTTAGTATTTACTCAACAGTATTTGCCAAATATTTACTATGGTTTTAAGCGCTGACACAATGGAAACACATAAGATACAGGTTTCATCCTCAACATTCTCAAAGTCTAGTAGGAAATGAAATGAATAGAACTCTGGTAGGGACAAGTCCAGAGTCAATAAAAGAAACACGAAGTGCTTATCAAGTATTAATTCTTAAAAGGAGCAAAGGAGGTCAGAACACTGTTGGACTTTCCCCCCCAATATTTAATCTACTCTTTTTCCAAAAATATTTCTTGACTGAACATATTTGGAAAGAAAAATGTCTCCTAAAAGCAGTCACTACCAGGAAGTCAAAAGCAATTTGAAATAGAATGTATTAACTACTCCAAGATTCATAACTAAAAAGTCAAGGGTTGAAGCAGAGAAATCTGGAGGAAAGCAAGAGGGAGGACAAGGAAGAGATAGATGGTGAAGGAAGCATTCAGTAAAATCACCAGAATCTGTTATTTGGCATCATGTAGTTCCAAAAACACAAATTCAACTTCTTGGTTTGATTCCTAAGCTTTTTGGATGGTTCTGATGGTCAGAGCCAGGTAATAGAGCAACTAGGGAGGCTAGACTCCCTAGTTTCTGGCAAGAGTGTAGTTTGAGAAAAGGTGTTTCTTCACTTGCTTCTAAATGTTTGCTCTGAGTAAACAATGCCTAACTGTATTTACCCAAAGCCCTTTCAAGGCCCTCAACTCTGATCCTACATCTAGCTATATTTATATTCAAATTATGTTTTGCAACAAAATTGGCTTCTCATAAATTTACCTCTGATTTCTACCATAAAGCCTTTGTTGTCTCAAAATTACATTTGGGGAGAAATTTTATTTTTCCTCTGGATGTATTAATCAACTTCTTAATATTGTTAATTCAATTTTGGCAAAATCAAAATTGCACTTTTCTAAGGTGAAGTATAGTTGACACACAATTTTACATTAGTTTCAGGTGTACAACATGGTGATTAGACAACTCTGCATGTTATGCTATATATATATATATATATATAAATAAATAAATAAATATATATATATATATATATATATAATCAACTCTTCTTTATCTATTCTCAAAACTTCACTTATATCATCTGTGAGAGATTGATCCACTCAAAAGCAAGACCAGTGTTGACATTGATATAGTGGCTGATTTCTTGCCTAATATAAAATTAAACAGTATTGATTTACTTTTCTCTTTGACATAAACATGACAAAAATCAGAGTAGATATGTGTGAATGAATACAAATAGCATTGAGATCCTACTATATCTAGTCATGAGAGAATCTTGGTATACTTTTTCATACTCAAGTGTGGGTTTGTTGACTTCTGACTATCATTCACATGTGCTGGCTTCAGAGGGCTTGATTCAGAAGGTAGGCTGCAACTGCAAAAAGACTAAACAGCTTTTATCTTGGCACAATTTTCAATTTGTTTGTTGGTGTTGCTCTTTTGGACTCTGATTTTCTGGGTCTTGGATCCTACCTGCTGACCAGTTTGGACCTATAGCATTTGTTTTCTCCTTCTTCCCTTTCTTACAACTCCTAGACTTGACTCAGAGCTTGGCTGGAATTAGGGTTCTTCCATAGTTTTATGCATAGGTAGACTCCCAGGACTAGGGCCTTTCAGGTACCCCTGTCCCATTGATGACCATGATTTGTCATGACACTCTCTCTAGGTCCAGGTAGGAAGTAAAATGACCTTGCCTTTCAGATTGTACCTTGTAGTGTCTTTGTAGGTTAAGGTATACACATTCGTGGGTATTCCTTTACCTGTACCTCCCCCCACCATATAATTTTCTAGGTATTTTGCTTGATTCTTACTGCTACCTCTAGTTTTTACAGCTACCAAAATATCCTTCTGCCCTACTAGAGTCAGAGTTGAGCTTCTAAATCTAATGACTTTTATCTGGATTATTTACTCTTTGTCCTTTACTATTTCCTGCATCTTCTGAAAGGGAGATGTACTCCATATGAATGAGATGACCTACAAACACTGCATCTGAGGAAGCAGGTTGTATTATAGTGTACATCTGATCCTTGAACAACATGGGGTTAAATTTCATGGGTCCTCTTGTAGGCAGATTTTTTTTCCCCTGTATAGTACTATATACATTTTTTCTATAGTTTACTTTATTATAAGAATACAGTATATGATACATGTAACATACAAAGCATGTGTCACTCAAATTTATGTTATTGGTCAGGCTTCCATTCAACAGTGGGCTGTTAAGCTTTTGGAGACTCAAAATTTATACATGGTTTTTTGACAGTGTGGGAGTCAGTGCTCCTAACCCCTGCATTGTGCAAGGATCAGCTGTAGTATTAAGACTATGAGCTGTGGAGCCAGAGCTCTACCTCTTACCAGGTAATATGAATTTGGGGGAAGTTATTTACTCTATATGTCTCCGGTTTCTCATATATAAAATGTGAATAATAATGGGCATACAATATACAGTTGAAGGATTAAATGAAAAAATCATGTAAAGCTCTGAACACAGTTCCTGGAAAACAATAAATGCTCCATAATTTTTAGGTATTATTAGTATTTTTTTTTAATCCAGTGTGTCAGAGAGTTAATATCAATTCTTCTTACATTAAATGGAATTTAGTTGACTAAATTCCTCTATGCCAGGCTAAGAGTTATTTAGACTATGAGGAATGAGCCCAAGCAAGTTACCATATCCTAGAATTAGAGGAGCTTATCACTAACACTAGCTGTGTTAAGCCGAGGAAGCAGGCATAGGAGTAGTTCCCCTGAAAGTGCCTTTGCTCCAAATGTGTACCACAGAATTTGTAACCCTGGAATCAAATAAGTAGAAACAAAGCCTCTCAGAGGTCATGTAAATGGCCTTCAAAGGAACCACATTATTATTAGGACTTTGCTCTGTGCAGTTCTTGAGTCCTAAGGCTTTAGTGTGTCATGGGATAGAAGTTTAGGATAAAAGCCATCCTTCCATAAGGATGAAAATCCTTATGTTAATGTGAGTTTGAACACTTGAACTGAAAAGAGAAAATTCATATTGGTGTTGAGTGCCGCTGAGGCCCCCAACTGTTCTGTAGATGTTAGGTTTATAAGACACATTATTCAGTGGCTGAGGTGCTTCTTTGTGACTATGGGAGTGTTTGGGTATCTTCACATCTAGATCTGCCATCCTCCCAATTTTTGGAGTGCTCCTTCCAGAGATATTTTAAATCTTGCATTCTCCATGGTTCTCAAAACTCTTGGACTCTCACTTTTGGAGCAGAGTCCTACTCCCTGTTCATTATCCTTACTACCAAATGACTCATCTAGCTCTGTATACCAGAGACTGCATAAGAAGCACGCTACTTACCTGAAAACTGAGTCCCCATATGTTATTCATGTCATTCAAGGACTACCGGGTCAAGTTTAAAATAAGATGAACGATAGGAATATTTTCAGAATAAAAATACCAAGATATGGACCACATCTTCCTTATCCATTTGTCCGTTGAAGGGCATCTTGGTTTTTTCCACAGTTTGGCGACTATGGCCATTGGTGCTATAAACATTGGGGTACAGATGGCCCTTCTTTTCACGACATCTGTATCTTTGGGGTAAATACCCGGTAGTGCAATGGAAGGGTCATAGGGAAGCTCTATTTTTAATTTCTTGAGGAATCTCCACACTGTTCTCCAAAGAGACTGCACTAACTTGCATTCCCACAAACAGTGGAAGAGGGTTCCCCTTTCTCCACATCCCCTCCAACACATGTTGTTACCTGTCTTGCTAATTTTGGCCATTCTAACTGGTGTAAGGTGATATCTCAATGTGGTTTTAATCTGAATCTCTCTGATGGCTAGCGATGATGAACATTTTTTCATGTGTCTGATAGTCATTTGTATGTCTTCTTTGGAGAAGTGTCTGCCCTTCAACGGACGAATGGATAAGGAAGATGTGGTCCATATACACTATGGAGTATTATGCCTCCATCAGAAAGGACGAATACCCAACTTTTGTAGCAACATGGACGGGACTGCAAGAGATTATGCTTAGTGAAATAAGCCAAGCAGAGAGAGTCAATTATCATATGGTTTCACTTATTTGTGGAGCATAACAAATAGCATGGAGGACATGGGGAGTTAGAGAGGAGAAGGGAGTTGGGGGAAATTGGAAGGGGAGGTGAACCATGAGAGACTATGGACTCTGAAAAACAATCTGAGAGGGTTTTGAAGGGGTGGGGGGTGGGAGGTTGGGGTACCAGGTGGTGGGTATTATAGAGGGCATGGATTGCATGGAGCACTGGGTGTGGTGCAAAAATAATGAATACTGTTATGCTGAAAATAAATAAAAAATAAATTAAAAAAAATACCAAGATATTTCTGCTACTAAATTCAGTTGATCATTGTGGCAGCCAGGGAAGAGTTCTGTTTGGCTCTCCCTTCAAGCAGGAATTTTCCATTTAGCTGCAAAAAAGTGAGCTGAAAGCCTCTAGCTATTAGCACTTTCAGGATCCATCTCAGCTTTTGAGGCAAAATCAAAGTCTTCCTGAGCAGGCCCAGACAATGACTACCAAAGCTTTGGCCACTTCTGCACAACACAGAATTCATCTAATGGGAAATGTTTGTTTCATAGTTCCCCACTGGACTGGCTGAGAATTTGTCAGATGTGCATTGAGATCTAAGGCTGATGAAACAGTCCTGTTTCATCCTTCCTTCCTTTTATTTTACACAGATGCCCCCCCCCCCCCCCCCCCCATAAACTTCTTAAACTCCTACATCTCTGACCTAGTATCTGTTTCCTGGAGTACCCAAATAACACAATCACTACTGTGGTGTAAGCATATTTCAGAGAGAGTGGATATATTTGTTTCCTTTACCCCTACCCTTATTGTCTCTGTCCTCAAAACATATATAGTATCATCAGGTGAGTTGCTTATACAAAGTAAAATAATGAAGAAACATATTTTTCCATATTGATCATGACAGTCAGCCAATTTGCTATTACAAATGGACAAGTGCTTCCACCCATTCCAAAATTATTCAAACATTTTTAATAGGCCAGGTGGTTCATAAAGTGAAAATCTCCAGAGAGCCTATAGCCAAGTCTATGGAAACAAAGGCAACATGGGGAAAGTAACAATTTCTTGAGGCATGGAATCTTTGCATACAGTGCCATGCTATTCATACTAAGTAATTTCCCTGTCCTTTTCAACAAAATCTGAGGGGACATCATGAACTAACTCATTACTGTCTGTCAGGGCAAGTTCTTGGTCTTTTCCATTACTTTAGGTGAACATGACTAACAGCTGCAAACTTTACTACAATATCTCTAGACTAGCCAGTTGAATATAAAATCAGAAAAATTAAAATATGAAATTGGCTCAGTGGAAGCTCTGAGTCATATAATTTTGTTTAATGAGCTGCAGATGATTTCTCAAATAGTGTCCTTAGTTACAAATGGGACCTTCCCACATAAATGAAGAATCCAAAAATTCTTGCTTTTTTTATATTGTTCTTTGTGAATAAAATAATCCTTCATAGTCTTATTCAAAAAAGCATCTCAATTTAAAAAAAAAAAGGTGAGGGGCTTCTAAATTCTAAAGAACACTGAGTGCTCATGCCATCTGTAGCCAGTATAAGGTGGTCTTCACCTCATTCCATAAATTCTTGAGGCAAGGAAAGTTTTTAGAATCATTTTCCTTTTACGATTCATTGAATTTTGCCTAAGACCCTCTCCAATCTCAGCCAGAATGCATGGCTTCAAGGCAAGTTGTCAGAATATAACCAGAGAATGAAAGTGTCAAATTATTGGCTCTTGAGTCTTTCAAAAGCTAGAAATTCAGGGGTAAGACAGAGAAGATTTGGAAGCATTTGTAACCAGTTTTCTTTTCTTCTCCTACCTGGATTCCCAGCCTGGGGAGTAAAGAGGGAACAGTCCACATAAGAAGTGATGGAGTCAGAAGGGAGAAAACAGAAGTTTCACTGGAGAAAACCAAATCAGTGACCTTTACGAGAGACATGTTTCAAAGAGCCTATTGCTCACTGATTAAGTGTCCAACAGGGACAATACCTGCCTATAGCCATTCAGCAACCCAAGCCCCTCACAAACTCCTGGACACCTGAGCAAGGCTGGATGATAAAGAACTCCCTTGAGATTTCCTAGGGAATCAAGACTCCCATGAAATACCCACTGGTACAGGATTTGCTCTTAATCTCAAGTGGTCATTGCTGTAGAGCCATTTGCCATCAGTTGGTCCACTAGAATTAGTTATGTCAGGGTTAGAAATCCTGAAATAGTCATGTTCTATCCATTACTAGCAGTGCTGGTGGAACAACATGAAGTCATCTGAAACAAAGTGTTATGGCCATTATAGCTAGGTTTTGAAAATGGCTATACCTACTCAAATACTTGCTATTTTCTGATAACTTCCAAATCTCTATTTTTAGCCTTCACTTTCTAATCTTATGTGACTCTATTTATTAGTCTGGGTTCTAGCATGAAACATACGGCTCTCTCAAACTGGATAATTGAGGAGGTTTTAACAAATGGACTATTTACTGAGTTGTGGGCAGGGCTTAAGGAAGTCAACAAGGTTCCCTGGGGCTATTAACTTTTGGAACCCATGCTTTCCCTAGGTCTGAAGGAATAAGAGGTGCATTTATGGAACCAAAAGGGAAATGGTAGCCATACGGAGAAAACTGTCTGACAGTTGTGAGTTTCAGTGGAGGGGTAAAACAAATCTCTGACAGGCTAGCAGGGAAGTAGCCAGGGAAATAGCTACTCTCTCCTCACTCTCCTTCAGCCTTACCACTGATCTCCTGGTGATGCCTCCCTGTGGCTAAAACCAACTTGAAATCTTAGAGTGAGGGGGCTCATTGAAGCACTCCATACAGGGCAGATGGGGAGGGGCATGGTGGAGGGCAATGGAAAACATTCAGCATAGACAAATTGGTAGGAATTGGAAATCCATGTAAGAAGTCCCTTAAAAGCCTTGCTGCCTTTGAGAATTCGCGAAAAGCTATGACACGTTCACAATAACAAGCACAAATAAATATAAATATTTGATTTTCGCATTACTTTTCAAAGGAGTTTTAACCCCTGTGACTTCTCCCGTGTCTCTAGGAGTTCCATGGATACCAAGTTAAGAAACCCCTGCTCTGGAGGAATGCATGCCATCCTATAATAGCTTTTATTTCCTTAGCTTTCCCCTGCCCCTAAGGTTTTCAGCAACCTAGATATCCCAGAGTAAAGGCGACACCTTTGGCCAACTGCAAGTGAGCCAACCAGACCCGTTCTTTTCTCAGAACTGCTGTATCTGAGTAGCAGAGTTCTGAAGAAGCAAACAAAAAAATATGGGGCTGGCCACGTGATACTGGGTTACCTAGCAACACTGACTGGAAGGCTCTCTTTCCTGAACCTCTTAGCAGAGAAAATTGGTTTTAAAACTGTATGAGAGAGATGGGGGCGGGGAAGCAGAGAAAGAGACAGGGACAGAGAGAGACAGAGTGAAATGCAGAAACAGACAAAGGCAGGCAAAGGAGAGAGTTTAGTAGACAAATGAAAGAGAATGAAAACAAGTTTGGGGGAAGGGGAAAAATGGAGGGATGTTCAAGGAGTGAGCTGTGAGAACAGATGTCAGAGCAAAAGGGGAGAGGAGCAAAGGCCAAAAAGAGAAACGTCCAAAAGAGAAAGTGAGGGCTTGATGAAGTGGGAGCTATTCTTTTTCCCCCAGGTCCTCTCACTGATGGCTGCTGTGTGACTTTTATTTCACAATACATTACCCAGTCTCTTTTCCTAATTAAGCTTTTTTATTTGTCATCAGTCAAATGCTCAGGTGCAGCAGTAGCACCAGGAATTATTTATTAAGCACTGCTGGGATGATAGCTTTGCTTAGGCCAGTAAAGATCCTTTTAAAATAAACGCAATAATGATTTGTCCCTCGAGCAAAACTCTCATAGTTTACCAAATACTTTCGCGTCTGTCATCTCATGGTGTTTTACTGAAGCTCTGTCGGACAGTAGAGGGATTGTCATCACTTCACCTGTGCACACGAAGAAACTGAGGCCGTGAGAGGAACAGTAGTTGAGTAGTTGCCCAGAGCCTTACATTTATTAAGGTTAGATCCAGGACTGAGCACCTGTGGCCTTGATTCCAAGTTCTAGTGCTAGGGCCAGGGTACAGCTCTCTCTGGACTTTCCAATTACACACTAAGTGTGGTCGACCTGACAGGGAGGTGTTTGCTCTCTACTTCCTGCTGTACCTGCTGAGATGGGAGTGAAGAGCTGTTGTAAAGTCTCAAGCCAGTAGGAGGCTTATTCTTTCAACTTCTTTCCTCCAATGTGTAAATGTGTCCCTCTCTGCCTCTAAGAACAGAACATAATTGGCCCAGATGTGCAGCCAGCATCTAAGACCCCTTGAGATATATCCCTGGGTACCCATCCTCCCAGGAAAACCTTGCCTCTCTCATTTTTTGGAATAGACCTTAATGGTTGCAAAAGACCTCTTGGGCACGGGGAGGGATATTTGAGACAGTAGTAATTTGTGACTAGAGCCAGAGGAACTGAAAGATCACATAGAATGGTAGAGCTGGCAATTGTGTGCCATGGGGCAGTGGAGTAAGTTCTTATCCTCTCTCCCATGACTCTCCAATGTTTGCAGGCCGGGATGAAACAAAACAAGCCCAAGTCCTTTTTTTTAAGCTGCTTTCCTGCTATAGTCTCCCTCTTGTCTGATCTATCCTATCTGCTGGCAGATTAAATTTTCAAAAATGTCACGCACCTGCTTAGCAACATTCAGTCATTTCCCCATTCCTTATGGTATAAGTTTCATTACCTGGCATTCAAGAGTCACTTAATATTGCCCAAATATTCCTTTTAAGCTTCACATCTGCTTATTCCTAGAGCCCAAATGCCTGAAAAACTGGGCTACTTGTTCATTCTCAAAATATGCACACCTCACATCCATGTCTTTATTCAGCCTCTGCCTGGAATCTCTTCCCACCTTCCAATCAGACAGTATTTCCTACCAGTATCTCCCCACAAAGCACTTGGTTTGTAATGTGGCAAGTTGGGTAAACTAAGCTACATTTCCCAGAATTCCCTTTTCTGTAGATTAGGATGGGCCACAAGAGGTATTTTTATGGGATATTCACAGAGCATAGGGAAGTAGCAGTCATTTTTGAGCTCACAAACCTTGTTACTTATCTATTATCTCACCTTGTTTGGGTAAGGCGGGAGTCAAGCCTGCAACCACTCTATATTCTCCTGGATCCTATCTCATCATCTCTGACTTCTGTACTAGGATGTGTGTTTAGTTTAATGACAAAGGGCTCCAATTTCTTCATATTTATGCCACCAAGGTTAGAGACAACAAGGGTGGACATGGTTTCAATTCATCCTTGTGAGCTCCAAAGCATGTCTGTGGATTCCATCATGTTCTTGCTCTCTGTCACCTTATATTCATCTTCCCTTTCCTGCCGCCTGATTATGGGCTAAGCTAAAGCTTGTAAAGATATAAGATCAGAAGCAATAATAACAGCCCTATAGAGATTTTTTTTTTAAGTTTTTATTTATTTGACAGAGATCACAAGTAGGCAGAGAGGCAGGCAGAGAGAGGAAGGAAAGCAGGCTCCCTGCTGAGCAGAGGGCCTGATGTGGGGCTCGATCCTAGGACCCTGAGATCATGACCTGAGCGAAGGCAGAGGCTTTAACCCACTGAGCCACCCAGGCGCCCCAGCCCTATAGAGATTATTAACCAGTGTCAGCAATTGTCAAATCCCTGTGACGAATCCATGTATAAAAAGTCTTTGTAGTCTGCTTCTCTTCTCAGATTGAATTTGAATGAAAGCTTCTTGGGGGTAGAATAAATGCCTTTGATATTTTCACACATTTTACAGGTTACAACATGCTTTCGTATTCATTATTTTATTGAATTATCACAATCAGAGCCACCACATCCAGTCATGCATTAACCAGTATTACTTTTATCATCCTGGTATTCAAGTTTTAATGGGACTGCCACACTTCCTCTGAGTTAAGCAATATGACAGTCATGGTCATCACAACAATTTTCAGTGCATTGCACAAAGATGATGATGATGATGATGATGATGATGATGATTTTTTTAAAATAAGGGCCGGTGGCTCCTGCACCTCCACATGCCTACACACTTGGCCTTGCACTACATGGAGACAGTGGCAGAGATGCACTGATTATCACATGTTGCAGAACCAAGAAGCTTTGTCTACCCCTGGTGCTGTGTGAGTGAGCCCCACTATGCAAAGCCTCCAGAGAGTCTTATATTCATTGTTCTGCTGAGAAACTGTGAGAGGAAAGGGGCAATTACTTGATTTGAATGACGAAGTAACTTGCCAGATATCACGCAATGAATAGGAGGCAGAACCACTGGCTATTATTCTAATGCAACATACTTCATTATTTTTCAAACAAAAGATCCAAACCATTTATTCCTGATCTATCAGGATAAAGCATAGGTGATGCTCCTTGTTCTCCTACGTTCCCTTCTATCATTTCATTTTACCTTTAAAGTCAGTTATGAGTGGGGTGACAATATTTGCCTTACTAAAGGAAACACCCATTCTACAATGAATTGTCATTTGTCATTTCCATGGCACGAGCATGCTGAGGACAAAAAGGTGAAAGCCACTTGAATTCAGGAAATGCCCCTATGATGGCACATGATCTCGACAAGGGTTTATTAAAACCCTTTCCTGAGTTATACAGCCCTTGAGAGATACTGTTCTGTTTGGGTTGGTAAAGTTGTTTCTTATAAGTCTTATCTACATAGAGAAATCCCATCCATAATGGAAAGTATAAGACCTAAGGATAAAGCAGAACTGAAAGAAGAGAGAAGAAAATGAGTTAATATCATTTGAACCACTGGGTATGCCTTTGAAATTCCCAGTTAAGTCAATAATTTCCTTTAGGCCTAAGTCAGTTTGAGAGGTGTTTCTGTCACTTGTAACTAAAAATCCCTGACAATTAGACAGATTGGTATTAAAAACTGAAAGCTGAGGTACCTGGGTGGCTCAGGTCGTTAAGACCTGCTTTCAGCTCAGATCATGATATCAGTGTTCTGGGATCAAGCCTTAAGTTGGACTCTCTGCTCAGGGGCGTCTGCTTTTCTCTCTCTCAAATAGATACATAGAATCCTTAAAAAACTGAGAGCTTTTAGGTCTTGTTTAGGTCTCATTTTGCAGGTCAGTTCTCTTCTCTGGGTCTAAGTTTTCCCACCAGTATAAATAAACAATTTTACCAAATGATTTCTAACAGTACATCCAGTTCTAGTCTTGGTAATAACAATATTCTCATCTCTTTTTGGATTTCTTAACCTCTGGAACAACAAAAAGTTTTGAGTTGGGGATAGCCGGTAAGGACTATAGCCTCCTCTGCCTCTGTTTAGCTGGGGGATCTTGGTCAAAGCATATCCCTCTCTGGGTCTCTCTTCCCCTCCTACAGCCATGTGCGGAAGTTAGTTTTGCTGCTCTGAGGAGTTTGCTATAGCTCTAACACAACTATCTCTCAAGGGCTGTATATCTTAGGGAAGGGTTGTAATAAACCCTTGTCTAAATCATGTGCTTTTCTGAGTCTCTGAGAGCTCATGTCTAAATCATGTTAGGGATATTTCCTGAATTTCCTGCTTCTATGGATGTTTGTAGGTCTTTCTATTTCCACATGCATGAAATACGTTCTGAGTCCTTAAACCTTGAAAACTTCGTCATTCTTTTAGGGAAAATCCCATCTTGCCCCACTCTGCCTTATTCAGGAAAGGTTAAGATGTTTTGATATTTTCCTTTGTTATGGCTTAGTTCTTCTGAAAGGATTTACCAAAAAAAAATTCCTTTTGGGCCACCTGGCTGGCTCAATTGTTAAGCGTCTGCCTTCAACTCAGGTCATGATCCCAGGGTCCTGGGATAGAGCCCCACATTGAACTCCCTGCTCAGTGGGGAGTCTGCCTCTCCTTCTGACCCTCTCCCCTCTCATACTCCTTCTTTCCGACTCGCTCCCTCTCTCTAATAAATAAAATCCTTAAAAAAAATCCTTTTTATTCCACTACCTAAAGGGTGACGACTGGGAGAAAAAAAAAGTGGGGTAGGGTGGATATTAGAGTTGGAAACATCTTTCTGTACTAGTAGGAGATATGCTATTGGTACTAAATTTATAGATGAAGAATCACTTTTGCTCTAAGTCCCATATTTTCAGATGTTTATGATTTTAAGAAATACAAATGAACACATGTTTTAGAGGTCTAACAAGAAGAATTCTCAGACGATGGAGTTTTAGTAAACATGCTATTATTAAGTCCTGCAAATCAGATCATTACAGTGGGATCAGTTTTGAGGCATGAAACTTGTGTTACTCAGAAGTCTAAACAATGGATTATGTATATTTAGAAGATAAGAAAGCATGAATTTTTATCACTAAATCTGCGAAAAAAAAGTGAGCCTAAAACTGTCCTTAAAATGTACCTTAAAGTTGGCTCTTCTCTCTCCCTCACCCAATTAGTTACTATGGTGCCCTCTTTCCATATTTCTTGCCTTACTTTAGACCCATACTTCCTTACAAATTATGAACTATTTTACTATACACAAGATAATACAGCATATATGTAAAGTACATGTCATAACAACATAAAAGCTTGTATACCCATCACCAATCTTGAGAACTAGAACATGGTCAATGCCTTTGAAGCCCACCTGCGCCCTACCTGATTTACCACCTTATTCCTTCCCAGAGATAATAACTGTCCAGAATTATGTTAATAATTTACTTATTTTGTTATATGTCCATGGCATGGGCATAATCCTTTAAATTATGTGTCATTTTAAGTAAACAAGTGTTGGAGGGGATGTGGAGAAAGGGGAACCCTCTTACACTGTTGGTGGGAATGCAAGTTGGTGCAGCCACTTTGGAAAACAGTGTGGAGGTTCCTTAAGAAATTGAAAATAGAGCTTCCCTATGAACCTGCAATTGCACTACTGGATCTATTGGGTATTTACTCCAAAGATACAGATGTAGTGAAAAGAAGGACCATCTGTACCCCATATTCATAGCAGCAATGGCCATAGTCACTAAACTGTGGAAAGAGGCAACATGCCCTTCAACAGATGAATGGATAAAGAAGATGTGGTCCATATTTACTATAGAGTATTATGCTTCCATCAGAAAGGATGAATAAAGAACTTTTCTAACAACATGGATAGGACTGGAAGACATTATGCTGAGTGAAATAAGCAGAGAGAGCCAATTATCATATGGTTTTGCTTATTTGTGGAGCATAACAAATAACATGGAGGACATTGGGAGATGGAGAGGAAAAGTGAGTTGGGGGAAACCGGAGGGGGAAATGAACCATGAGAGACTGTGGACTCTGAGAAGCAATCTGAGGGTTTTGGAGGGAACGGGGTCGAGGGTCGAGTGAGCCTGGTGGTGGGTAGTATGGAGGGCATGTATTGCATGGAGTACTGGGTGTGATGCATAAACAATGGATCTTGAAACACTGGAAAAAATAAAATAAAAAAAGGAATAGCATAGCATTTTCTGAAGAATTCCCCAACAGATTTGAAAGAAAAAAAATAAATACATTGCCAAAGGAAAAAATATGATGTGTCATTTTGGTCCATATTTGGACTTTATATGAATTTAATTATACTATATGTATTATTTGTTTGTTTCTTTCTCCCCCTACCAACAATTTTGTTTGTGAAATTTATCTATCTTGTATGCAGTTGTAGTAATCAATTTTCATATGTATCAGTTTTCTGAAAATGCTGCAACATATTTTCCTGTTGATGAACATGTGGGTTGTTGTTAGTTTTATGCTTTTGCAAATTATGGTGTATGAACATTCTCATGCATGTCCATTATGCCCACGTGCAAGAGTTTATTTAGAGCAGTGGTTCTCAATTGAGGGTAATTTTTCCCCTCAGGGAACATTTGGTAATGTCCGGAAACATTTTTGGTTGGCATACCTGGGGAGGGGGTGTGACCTACTGATATCCAATTGGTGGAGGCAAGGGATGCTGCTAAACATCCTTCAATGCACAGGATAACCCTTCATAACCTAGAACTATCTGCCCCCAAATGTTATCATTGCTGAGGCTGAGAAGCCCTGATCTAGAGTATATAACCAGAAATGAATTTCTTTTTTACTTCACTTTTACTTTGTTTTATTTTTCAACTTTACTAGGTAATGGCAATTATCTTCCAAAGTGGTTGTACTGGATGAGATTTCTACTTGTTTCATATTCTCACCAATTCTTGGTGTCATTACCTTCATTACTTCTTGCCTGAACTTTTGCCATAGTCTCCTTTGTCCTCTCTCTCTCTTTACCCCCATAGATCCATCCTCCATATTATTGCTGAATTAATCTTCCCAAAACCCAACTATAATTAGCCCAAATTCCTGTAAGGTAAGTTTTTGTAACTCTACCATATACAGCAAAATAAGCCTGACACTTAAGACCCACACAAAAATCATCCACAAAAAGGGGGACTAGTTCAGTGCACTTAATAATACCAACATCAAATAAGCTCTGCCCTTTTTCTGCTCCCTGTGCCATCTTTATTGTTGAAGACTTACCCTTTCTTACAGTCATTTCCTAATTCATTTATATGTTCATTCATTCAGTTAGTCAATACTTCTTAACTTTACTGAGCAACTACTATGCACCAGGCACATTCCAAATACTGGAGATGCACCAGTAAGTAGGACACCCAAGACAGCTCTCTAACTGCTCCTCTCTTGGCTTCCCCCACCATCAAATCCTCTGAGAGCAGCAGCACCCACCATAGTTAATCCCAGGAATCCCTAGCTTCTAGAGCCAAATGTTTTCCAGTCTCCAGTTCTGGTTCTCATCCATTAGGTATTATCTTTCTATCCAGGCCTGTGTTATGGGTATCTAAAAGGACTGGAGGAGGGAAGTGCCTAAAGGGGGAAGAGAGATGGGCTCTTTCCTGCCTGTCCTGCCAGGATAGGTATTTGCTGGCTGGTGCTCAGACAGGCTTTCCCTTTGGGTCTTTCCTGGGTGCATAGGCTTACTCCTGTTGCTGTCTTGCCTGGCCTGTCCTTGATGGCCATCAGGTAGATCTGGAGGAAGCTGTGGAAAAAGGGCAGGACAGAAGCCACATATTCCACATGCCAGGGCCTTTGTCTTAGATGCAGGGTAGCTGCCCAGTGAGATGTGGCGTTTTAACTAGGGGGCCTTCAGCCTGAGTTGGGTCTGAACTAAGAGTAGAAGGCAGGAAGAGTCTTCTCACTGCTCTGTTTACTTAGATGTTCCTTTGCACCTCACAAAAAGGGAACAACTGCCTTTAAGTCTCTGGTTTGGGAGAAATAGTAAAAATATTGGGAAAATAGGCCCTATGGAAGAGTTGCCAACTTCTGCCCCATTGTTTCAATTCAGATTTTTCTCTTGACCTCTGAAGACTCTGATAATTCAAGAGTCATTTTGGTGTATTCTCTTGTCAATCTATATCAGGATGACAGGTCTCTAGGCAGCATTTGCAGTAATCTGGTTATCTCACAGCTAATTTAAGTCATAAAGAGGCTTTTGTACTGCATTCATGTTGATCTTGTACTAAACAAATTACCCAATCCTGGAAAACAATTTTATTACTTTTCCTGAGGCATCATTAGAAACATGTTGAAGTCCAAGGGAGGTGAGAAAGTTGTTTATTTCTTTACTCAACCAATAAAACATTACTAAAAGGGTATCTACTGTATACATGGCCCTAATCTTGTTATTAGGGATACAAAGAAAAAGACAGTCTCTGATCTAAAAGTTGCTCAAAGTCCAGTAGCTAGCAAAAAGTGCAATGGTTAGCTCAAAGTCTATTGACTAGCAAAGCAATGACCAATGTTCACTCGGGTAAGTGCCATGACAGTGCAAAGTCAGCAGAGAGGAGTATGAAGTAAGGTGAGTTTTGAAAGATGAGGAGTTAGAGATCAACATTGTGATGTGGAAAAGAGACATCCAGGTAGAAAGAACTTGTTCAGAGAAAGTCGTGAGGCATGAAAGAGTATTTTGGGGTACTGCCAATGTTTCAGTGTGACTGAAGCAAGGGACTTTTTAAGGTGGAGCGGTAAGTGAGGGTAAAGACACAGGCAGGGGCCTCAGTTGCCAAAGATAATAGTTTAGATTTCATCCTTAAGATTACAAGAAGCCATCAAAGGGCTCTAATTTAGGAAGTGGTTTGTGTTTTAGGTATGTCAGTCTGGAAGTGATTTGCAGAAAGGATCAGAGAGGGCCAGGAATGGAGTATTTACATAGCAATGATTTACATGAGAAATGCTGAAGGCCTAAATAAAGATAGTGGTAGAAAGCATGTTGAGAAGCACCTAGAATTGAAAATATGATGAGATTTAAGCCATGGGTGCGGAGATGTTGAAAACATAGGGGAAAGAGTGGTAATGGAAGTATCGCCAACTTTGTAAATTTAAGTGTGGACAGGAAGAGAAGATAAAGAGGAGAATACCCCAAAACCAAATCAATGGTAAGAGGAGAAAGAAGAGGGAAAGGACAGATGGGCAGAAAATAGGGAGGTCGAGAAATAGGAGGTCTCTCCAAAAAAAAAAACAAAAAACAAAAAACAAAAAAACAAAAACATGTGTAGAAAGGAGTAAAAGAATGAGAGAGCAGCATAGCTAGGAGATTATGGTCCAAGACTGTTTTTTTTTTTAATTTCTTAAGATTTTTTATTTGAGAGAGAGAGAGAGGGAAAGAACAAGTGGAGGGGGATGGGAAATAGGCAGAGGGAGAAGCAGGATCCCCACCAAGGAGGGAACCTGATGCAGGGCTCAATCCCAGGACCCTGGGATCATGACCTGAGCCGAAGACAGCTGCTTAACTGACTAAAACATAGTGTCCTCAGCAGGGGTCCCAAGACGGGTATTTTAATTTTGGATGTCAGAGGTAGAATAATTTAGGGTAAAGAAAAAGATTGGAGTGTGTCTTTTGGGACACTGTGGTTAGTATGGTGCAGAGAAGCTCACTGGAAATGAGAATATTAAATTGTTGAATGATTGATGTAGATGTTGGAGTCATCTGGAGCATGGTAGGATGGGCAGAGACCAGTGGATGGCTATGGTCAGTGGATAATAAATAGCATAAAGGAGTTATAGGAAGTGACATAGTAGGATGGCATAAACCTCAAAGGACAGAGTTTATTTACAGAGATAATGAGGAATGGTCTAGAAGCAATGTAAGAGTGAGGAAGACCCACATTTCTTCTGGCACTAAGATACATGTGTATGAGAGAAGAGACTCTCCACTGGAGAGGACTTCAGGGTAAGATACGCCCTCACTGAATAGCTAGGTCACAGTTAGGAATTAAAGGTGAAAATAAGAGAGAAGATGTTGAAGTGGAGATGTTTCATGGTTCCCTGATCTGTTCCATTGATGTATTTATCTATCCTTGTGCTAGAACTTGACTGTCTTAATTATTTTAGCCTTATAAAGAGACTTACTATTTGGAAGAGTGAATCATCTATCATCTTCCTTAGGAGTATTTTGATCCTTTGATTTTTCCACAGACATTTTAGAGTTAGGCTGACAAATATCACAAAGTAGGGTCTGTTAGAATTTGATTGCAACTTCATTGAATTATCAATAAATTATAGTATAACATACTTATAATATTGAATCTTTCAATATGGCATATTACTAAGCAACTCTTGACAGAAACCAAGAAATATTTAGAACTGAATAAAGGGAATATTCAGTAATTCTCAAAGTTTAAAATATACCTACCCTTGATCCAGCAATACCACCTCTAGGTGCTTAACTTAGAGAATCCCATGTGCATGAACACCAGAAAATATGGCCAAGAAAAACTAGAGCAGTGTTGTTTGTAACAGTCCCAAATTGAACACAACCCAAATTCAAAATCTAGTTGAATGGGTATATGAAGTGATATGTCCATAAATAGAATATCAGTCAGCAAAGAAAATGAACAAACTTGGCTGTATACAAGTTGGATGAATCTTCTGAATATTATATCAAGGAAAGAAAAAGGATACACAAGAGTATATGTTATACTACATGAGGTCATTTTTATAAACTTCAAAAATAGTTACACATAAATAGATGATAAAAGTATACAAAATAACAGGGGCTGTAAAGAAAAAACTTGAGGGACTTTTGGAAGGCTGGTCATGTTTTATTTGACCTAGGCAGTGGTTACATGAATGCCTCCATTATAATTATTCTTTATACTATATTAGTTATGTTTTATGCACTCTTCTTTAGGATTGTTATATCTCATAAAAACAGCTTAAATATTACTCAGCACTGTCATACTCCCATATTTGAACATCTTTATGATGTTTGAGGACACACATGTTCCTTAATGCATTAAAGCAGACCCTGGGAGTATTGGAGATGGGAGTATTGGAGTGGGGTAAAAGAGGTCACATATCATAGTAAAATCTGTTTGATATGAAGATGATCTAACAGGATTCCCCTTATATGCAATTGGCCCTGCCTTTTAAAATACACACATATTTGTATCTTTGGAGTAAATACCTAGTAGTATGATTGCTGGGTCATAGGAAAGATACAAATGTAGTGATCTGAAGAGGCACCTGCCCCCCAACGTTCACAGCAGCAATGTACACAATAACGAAACTATGGTGGGAGCCCATATGTGTCCATCAACAGATGAATGGATAAAGAGGGTGTGAAATAGGTCTATGCTTGTGTGGGCGTGTATAATATTACTCAGCCATCAAAAAAGATGAATTCTTACCATTTACATCAATGTGGGTGGAACTGGAGGGTACTATACTGAGCAAAATAAGTTAATCAGAGAAAGAAAATTATCATATGGTTTCACTCACATGTGGAATATAAGAAATAGCATGAAAACTGAATGGGAAGAAATCAGAGAGGGAGACAAACTATGAGAAACTCTTAACTATAGGATACAAACTGAGGGTCGTTGGAGGAGAGGTAGGTAGGGGGATGGGGTAACTGGATGATGGGCATTAAGGAGCGAGCATGATGTGATGAGCACTGGGTGTTATATGCAACTGATGAATTACTAAACTCTACCTCTGAAAATAATGGTGTACTATATGTTGGCTAATTGAATTTAAATTAAAAAGAAAACACACAGTGTGAGTAAATCTGCTTTCACTCAAGACAACAGACCCATTCGAAAATTTTTTCACTTGACAAATATTGGTAATCTATATTAGTGGCCCTGAAATCATAGCATATGTAAAGAACATTTCAGGAGTAGACTGTCAAATTTCAAAATATTTGGAATCACTCCTAGTAGATGATACTGCAAGTAGACAAAGACCTGTAGAGATTCTAATGCAGGTGCTCCAGGGACATAGGAAACCAACACTGCAGTGGCTACTACTCCCTTTGGTTTTGGGCTTCATTAATAAAAATGTCTGGTCAATTTTATTTGACTTCTACCCTAATTCTAAAACACTTCAGGGTCTTCTGTTCACTAATGCCAGTTTCTGGTTCTCTGTCCTCTGGTCTCCTCCCTCTCTGGAGCACTAACCTTATCTGATTCCTACAGGTTGGTTCTCTTTCAGCTCATTGACCCTCATTGTAGAGTATTTAATCTCTTTTCCCTCTTTGCAGGTAGGGTTTGTATCTTTCCCTTTCTTACTCCTATCCCAGAATGTGTAATGCTGGACTGAATACACAGCAGAGGTTTGCAAAATGCATTTTTGCCTTTTCAGAGGATCCGAACCTCAACCCCCTGTTTTATAACTCCCTGGATGAACAGACCAGACACAGCACATGCTTTTGTAGAAAAAAAAAAAAAAAGAAAAAACCAAATAGGCTGCAGAGAAGATCATGAATCAGCCTTCTAATTAGATTCCAATGATATAATGACACCCACTTCAGACACAGGTCTGGCTGTTCTTCGTGTTGTTTGAGTATTTCTATCTCAAAATTGCAAGAATATTCTTCAGAAATTACCACCATTCTCAAGTGATTGGATTTTTCAGTTTTTGGTGCTTTGCTTTAAACTCCACAGACATCCCAGCAGCACTGAAAAATGCCCAGTCTTTTCTATTTCTTCATCCTTCTCTTGAATTCCTAACTATTTTTTTTTCAATTTGTATAGGTCAATGCTTTTCATAAAGATCCACTGAAAAAAGTAAGACAAAGTCTCTATCCTTGTGGAACTTATGTATATGTGACGTACAAAAAATTAAACAAGAGGATCTCAGAGAGCAAAGCATGCTCTTTGGAAAGGAAACATAGAAAGTAAACATATATATGACTATAATGAAGTGAAAAGTTGAGCCATTCACCTATCTGAGGGAAGAATATTCCTGGTAGGAGGAACAGTAAACATCAAGGAAGCCCTGAGGCAGAAGTGTTTTTGATGTCTTTGAGGAACAGCAAGAAGGTAAGGAGAGCTTTGGCAAAGTCATGCAGGTTAGAGTGGAAGGAAATTATGAGGTTTTTTAAAAAATAGAATGGGAAACCAATGGAGGGTTTCAAGGAAGGAGGTTGCAGGATCTTGCTTTTATTTTAAAAATATTTCCTTTATCTTCTGTGTAGAGAGTAAGATGGAGAGTTCTATGAGAGATAACAGAAGCCACATTAATGCATTTAAACAGAAATGCTTGCAAAGGTGTGGGAAGAACCAGAACAAAACTCTGGGGGCGCCTGGGTGGCTCAGTGGGTTAAAGCCTCTGCCTTCAGCTCAGGTCATGGTCCCAGGGTCCTGGGATCAGGCCCCACTTTGGGCTCTCTGCTCAGCGGGGAGCCTGCTTCCCCTTCTCTCTCTCTGCCTGCCTCTCTGCCTACTTGTGATCTCTCTGTCAGATAAATAAATAAAATATTAAAAAAAAAAAACACTCTGGTGTGAATTTCCAGAACTGTTCTCCTGAATAATACCATAGAACTGGTATAATCATGGGGGTTGGAGAGTGAAGAATCCATTGCCCTAATAGCTGGCTCTAGGACTACTCTGGCTCTGCAGAGATCATCACAAATTTCAGCTTCAAGAAACACTGCCTCATTTTCCATCTATAATAAACAAAGCGTATATCCCATGCTTTGCCTTTTCATACCCACAAAACTAGGAATTATGGCTTGGGACCTCTAATATTGCTGCTGCAGAAGAAGCAAAATCTTCCAAAACTATGCTCATCAGTAGAAACCAGAAACCACAGAAGAAACATAGACTATACCTCACATCCCCTTTCAAATCCCATGCAGGTTTATCTGCTTTGGCAGAGGCTAAGTTATCTGTGGAATCCACGCCATAGGGCAGAAGTTCAGAAAATGTAGATTAGCTTTCTGAACTCTATCATTCAGTAAGATTCCCTGTGATCGGGGATGGAATGGGGGTCAAGTGGCTAATCTAGGATATTGGCTAGAGGATACAAAGCAGAAATAGGGAAACTAGTTAGGAGGCTGTTGTAGTTGTCCACTTGAGAGATGATTGTGTCTTGGACCAGAGCAAAAAAGACAAAGGTGTTGAAAAGTGGTTAAATTTGTATTTTTCTCAGAAAATAGGACTTACTTATAGATTGGAACAGGGTTGGGGAAAAGAAGAACAAAAGTGAAGATTAATAGTTCCTACCTCCCTCTGCCCAGCCACCCAAAGTTCTTTGCAAACCCTCAAGCCTGGTTTAGGAGCCCCTCTTAATGTATATCACAATATCATAATTTTCCATAATTTTCCTTTTTACAAAACAATCATTTCCCCAAGGGTAGAATTTGTATCTGGCTGTGCAATGGCACAGTGCCTGGCACATAGGGCTCTCACAGTAAATTCTGTTATACTAATGAATGAAGGAATACTGGATTACCTTGAGCTTAACACCTCAGTGACCTGGGGAATTTCTCTGTCCTAACGCCCCCCTTATGACTCCTTGCTTATTGTCAGCATTGCCAGGTGGGCCTATGTCTTCCAGTGTGTACTGCGAAACCATCTAGTTAGCCAGAATCTGGAATCCAAGTGAGGGGCATGGGACTGAGCCATACTCAAGCCAACACACATTATGTTCAGCTAAATTTCCCTTTTGCTACCCATGGGAGTAATGGTTCCAAGCACAAAAAGCTGCTGACAGAAAGGTGTAAATGTTGAAGTTGCTGCTATAGAAACTACCTGAAATGCAATTGAATAGTAAAGGGGAATCATTTGTGAGTTCACTATGGACTGAGATCTTTGAGCAAAATTATATTTGAAACACTTAAATTCAGTGACAACAATAAAACCCCAATCATTATAAATTACAAGGTGAAATGCCTAGGTGATTCCATGTAACTTGGGTGTTTGAAGCCCCTATTGGGTAAGCCAGAAACTGTACTTTAGATCTTCCAAAGAAAAACTATGATGAAGAGTCAGTTGTTTTGTAAATTGCCACTTCTAAATTAAGAGGGCAAAGTAGTCATTTGAAAATATATTGTGATTCATTGAGCTCGGTAGTTTGTATACTCCTTGGGGTTCTAAACCTTCCTGGAGCCTGTGTAGGAAAGGGCTTTTTCTCATATCCTGGATTCCAGGAGGTATATGCTGGGGCAGACACGTTTGGGACACATCCCAGGCACCAGGTCCTCCTGGCCCGCATTATCTAATCCTTCCATACACCTGTCCCTGTCTTCAACCAGAGTAACACAGCTCATCTCAGGAACCATGCAAAAGACCAGCCTGCTCCAATGACCCACATTTTTCCTTCTAACCTACTTCAGTGATCCATATTTTTCCTTCTCACTTGTCCTATCAACTGGCCAGAAAATGGCCAGCTAGCTATGGAAGATCTTCCATTCTTTGAGAATCAACTGTGTGCTCACTTTACCCTATAAGGAAGTCCTGTTATTATCTCACTCTAGAGATAAGGAAGTTGAGGCACAGAGAAGTTAGGTAACTTGCTTAAGATCACACAGCTAGTGAGTATCAGAACTGGGATTCAAACACAGGCAGGCTGCCATTAGAATCTAAGCTCTGACTTCCATTGTAGCATCTCCCCTCCTAGATGGAAAATGGAAGGAATGATCATATCTATTTTGCAGGGTGGCAGTAAGGATTAAGTTATTATCGTTAGTCCTCTGGAATAGGGTGGTCATTTTCTGACTAGTGAGCTGGTTTAGAGAATACATTTTGCAAAGTAATTTCCAAACATAAACCTCAAGGTGAAACAAGTATTTCCAATTTTAAAAATAAACCCAAAGTGAAGTTCTGCATAAACAGAGTACCATAATAAAGCATTTCAGTGGAAAGAAGCACTCTTAATATGTCTACATTTAATGGAACACAAGAAAGGTCACTCTGACTTCAATTCAATGGCTGATTCTAAATAGGATCTGCAGGTCTACAGTGAAGCTTTTCCATACCTAATAGCTTTTGGAAGAGGTTTATGCACTTGAATATGTTTGTAACCTGTTCCAAATGCCCTTTGCCCTACATCAGTCATGCTGGTACTAACAAAAAGGGCCTTGGCGGCTGTTAGTTTATTAATGTATGTTGACCCTTTATGCTCCACCTCAACTCGCTATACTCCATGTGGGAGAAACAAAGTCTAGAGGAACTAATTCACTGTAATGAGCAATGTTCTCAAAAACAACATCAGGAACATAGAAACTGTCAGAAGAGCTGTGGTGGGTTCTTGTTATCTTATTTTATGGCGACTGATGCTGCCCAAATAATGTTGTACTCACCTCTGGTTTCTATGCTAACCTGCTCTGTAAATTCAAGAGATTAAATGGATGTAATATGCCCACATCCTGAAGAAGAAGCTAGAAAATGGCTCATTTCTTTAAAATCCCATAATATCCAAGAACAAACCAATGGCTTAAGTTAGGCTCACAAGCTAAGAAATAAATTAAGTATATAGTTCAAGCAACCATTCCCCTTAGGTTTGACATTTCTGAAAAAGAAAAAACTGTAACAGGAGAACAAATGCAGCTCCTTGCTGATTAAGTAGGCAACATTCAGTTCAAGGGAATTGATCAATTGTAGCCTAATTTTTCCCCCACTCAGACTTCTACAATGTCAATTAGTACCTAGAATGATTTCTGTAATTTGTCTTTTGGGACGTCAAGTGTTAAAATTACTTTTCAGTGTAACCCACACAAACCCTGACTGGGTTTATCTGTTGTTAAATGGGATAAGAATTCACGGAATAAATCATGGTGGGCAGAAAGAATTTTTCAAATGAGACAGAACATAAGAGAGAATTCAGCTACTTATGTGAAAAATGAAGCCTACAGACTTTTTTTTTTTTTTTAAAAAAGATCTTATTTATGTATTTGAGAGAGAAAGAGAGCACAAGCAGGTGGAGGGGGAGAGGGAAAGGGAGAAGCAGACTTCCCCCTGAGCAGGAAGTTCTATGTGGGGCTGGATCCCAGAACCCTGAGATCATGACCTGAACCGAAGGCAGATGCTTAACCAACGGAGCCACCCAGGTGTCCCCAAAGCTTACAGACTTTTAAGGGAAATAACACACACACACACACACACACACACACACACTTCTAATAAAAGGTACTATGTGATCAGGACACAAAGAGAGCCACACAATGCATATACTCACAGGTGGCTTTGCCTAGAAGAGTAGATGACACTGGATTTTTTTTTTTTAAAGGGCAGGATTTTGGAAGAAGAAGGAAAACCAAATATCTGCAAGAGAGAGTTGTTCAGGGAACAGCCAGTAGCCCCATTAGGTTGGAGCTGAGTGTGTATGACATGAAAGGCAGGCAGAAGCTAGCTAGAAGGGTAGGTTAGAGTCAAATACTAAATGGTTAGATGCTGAAAGGATTAAAGAGGGGTGAACACCAGAGATGAAGAAACAATCCGAAGGCTACTACAAAAGTCTAGCTCAGTCTGGGTGAACTCGGTTGGCGTTCAACTCTTAGTTTTGGCTCAGGTTATGGTCTCAGGGTGGTGAGATGGAGCCCTGTGTCTACCTCTGTGCTCAGCAGGAAGTCTGCTTGAGATTTTCTCCCTCTCCCTCTGCCACAACCCCCCTAAAATAAATAAATAAATCTGTTTTTAAAAAATATTTTATTTCTTTGACAGGGAGAAACAGCAAGAGAGGGAATGCAAGCAGGGGGAGTGGGAGAGGGAGAAGCAGGGTTCCTCCTGAGCTGGAAGCCCAATGTGGGGCTTGATCCAAGGACCCTGGGATAATGACCTGAGGTGGAGGCAGATGCTTAATGACTGAGACACCCAGGCACCACACAAATAAATCCTTTTTCTTAAAGGTCTAGGTCAGGGATGAAGGCTTGAACTGGGGTCAGCAGTATTGGCTTGAAGAGGGCACAGTGGGAGAAGCACCATGAAGACAGTTTGGAAAGCCCAAGTGAAAGATATTATAAGCCTCACATAAAGGTCTAGATAATCAAGAAACCCTCTCACTGTACCAATGTCTAAAGTCTTCTCTCAAAGTGGGAATCCGCTATGATAAAACCATAAAAAAACAAATGAGAGATTAGTACGGGATACCCCAGTTGATGGAGTCAGGGAGTTAAATGAACATGCAGTTGCTTCAGGGGCTCATTTGATTATTGAAAAGATATGCACATGGTGCTGAAGAAGGATGCCGGATGGCAGCAGCAGACAGCAGAGCTGGCAGGGTGTTCTCAAATCTGATACAGTACTATGCCACTTCCCTTCCCCCTCCATACTATCAATAGTTCCTTGGATGGTATTTATCCTCACCCTCAGTCCAGCTGTTCCAAGATCCCATCTGGGCATGAAGTCTCCACAATTAGCAGGGTGGTCTTAGAAACAACATTTGTGCCTGCATTTCTGTTGTGTAGGATTTTTAGAATAATAAAACTGAAGATTGGAAAGGACTTTACCATTCAGCTGGCAAATCCGAATCCTCTCCATAAAATTCCCACAGTGTTGTCATGTAGTCTGTCTTTGAACATCTCCAATGATGGACACCTCATTCCATTTTTGGCTTTTCCTAAATATTATTTCTATGTATCAACCCTTCTCTAACAATTATTGTGTTACTACTTTACTGTGTAACTACTTTTGGTGGCTTTATTAACTGGATGTCATTTAATCCCCATAACACCTAATTTTACAGATGAGAAAACTGAGGATCAAAGTGACTTGTTTAAGGTCACACAACCAGTGAGTGGCAGAACTGTATGTGAGCTCCTAAATTGATCTGACTCTGATGCTCCCTCCATTAGAACTCAGTCTAAGTCAAAATCTGTCTGCCTCTAACTGCCAGAGTTATACCATCTCCTCCTGGAAAGAGAGTGGCTCGATAAGGTACAGTTGGAGATGTAAATCTGGATCTCTTTCATCACCAAAACACTTGAGAAATGCTGAAAAGACTATCAAAATAAAATGAGATGAAAACAGAGAGAAAGAGAGGCAATCCATAAAAGAGACTCTTAACTATAGAGAAAAAACTGAGAGTTCCTGGAAGGGAGATGGGCAGGGGGATGAATTAAATGAGTGATGGGGATTAAGGAGGGCCCTAGGTGTTGTATGCAACTGATGAATCACTAAATTCTACACCTGAAACTAATAATGTAGTATATGTTAATTAAATTGAATTTAAATTAAAAAAATTTTAAAAACAAAAAAGGCAAACAAAGCCATGCAGCAAAGCCTTCTGATAAAGTGACGGTCCTTACTTTCTCTTGACTCCTCCAATCATGGTAATCAGTCTTCTACTCTCTCAATGCTCACCAATGAGCCTTCTAATCAACAAATCTGTTGGCCACTTTCAAGTCTTCATCTTCTATGAAACTCCAACTTCTGTAAGTTTTCTCCTCCCTTAGAGTCTGAGATACTTCCTTAAAGCTGGACTGGCTCTTAAAGGAAGAGTAAGAATGTGCTATGCAGAGGAGGATAGCACATATTCAAATTCCTACTTAACATTATCACTTACATGCCTAATAGTCAATGTATAAAATATGAAGATTATTCTTACATCACTTCATACACAAAAATAACTCAAAATGACCTAATTGAATACCTTAATGTAAAGTGAAAACTATAAAACTCTGAGAAGAAAACACAGGAGAAAAGCTTCATGAAATTGGATTTGGTAATAATTTCTTAGATAAAAGAACTGGCAACAAGAAAAATGATAAATTAGACTACATCAAAAATTTTAAAACCTTGGACATCAAAAAGACACTATCAAGAGAGTTGAAAGGGTAACACCCAGAGTGGGAGAAAATAATTGCAAATCATCAATATAGGATACTCAGCTAATGTTACAGAACTACTTGGATGTGGGAAAACCCCACCCCAGACACACAAATCTGGTGGCAGAAGTGTTATGGATGTGGTAGTCATGTTTTGTATGAGTGGAAAAGGAGACAACAGGAAGGAAAAGTGGGGCTTTTCTCATACAGTTGGTGTTAATGAAGTGAGATTTCCTAGATTGGCTCTCAGTCATGGAAACATGTGATTTGGGAAAAGAAAGGATGAAAAGGTGGGGTATAAAGAACTTTGACTCCTGGGTGGCCACACAGTTATCCTTGGTATGGAGTAGCAGCTGTGCTGCAATCAGTTACCAATGGAATTTGGAGATGGATCCAACTCCTTGGGAGATGGTTCACGAATGGCTCATTTTATAAGAAAGTGCAATCTAATAAGAAAAAGGAAAATATTCAATCCCTTGGATGTTATTTGTAATACCTAAAATGAAATTAAAGAGAGTACTGGGTCCAATCTTAATGTTAGACCAAGCTCAGATTTTAGTCAGTCTGAGCTTTGGCTACTAACCTCAAAGCCAAGAAAAAAATTATGCAAGGACACAAGAAAGTCCCTCTGTGATCTCTGGTCACCAAGGAGTAGTCAGTGTTGGTGGAGGAAAAAACCAAGAAACTACTGAAACTAGAGTGTGGCCTGATGAGCTGAGACCCCAAGAGAGAGGGCCACAGGCTTCTCTTCAAGAGTGTTCCTTGTTGTGCATGAGAGAGAATTCAGGAACAAGCCATTTAGAGAAAGGGACAAAGATTTATTAAGTCTAATGGTGACTAACATAACATAATAAAAAAATGTAAAAAAAAAAAACAAGAAGGGACCCAATTCATAGACAAAGTAGTGGTCTCTACTCCCAGATGAGGAAAAAGACCTCCCTTTCCTCTAATGAAGTTTTATAAGTTTTTAAATTTATCTAACCATATAGGGAGTGACTTACTCTTTAACTTTGGGTTTATCATTTGTATTGGGCAGCACTGTTTTAGGACCATGAAATTACTCACAGGGCACAATTTTTTTTAAAAAGGCATTATTTATTTGACAGAGAGAGAGAGAGAGCGCACTAGCAGACAGAGCAGCAGGCAGAGGGAGAGGGAGAAGAAGGCTCCCGTGTGAGCAGAGAGCCTGACATGGGGCTCAACCCCACGACCCTGGGATCATGACCTGAGTGGAAGGCAGATGCTTAACTGACCCATCCAGGTGCCTCCCCCACCACAGAGGGAGCAATTTTAAGAATGTCCAGGCTTTGTGGCTTTTGCAGCCAGAGGGAGTGAGGTGTTGTGGTCTTCCTTCAATACTGTGACTCATTTTATAATCTGCTAGCTTCTAGGTTAAGGGTAGGCCTAAGATCAAAATTACTTTCATCAACTTGTCTCCCGAGTTTCCTTTCCTCCCTGCCTCAAGAGGATATCGTGTGAAGGAGTTATTTCATTTTGTGGATCAGTATCATCAGTTTCCTGAGGAACCTTTATGGAAATGGATTTTGAGAAGAACTAATTTGGGGGCTGTGTCTTTGGCTGTGAATGCTGCAGAGTGGAAATGTTAGAGGCAGTTAGTTTGGTTCTAACAGGAGGCCTGGAAATCAGCAAAAAGGAAGTCATTGCCCACCATGGGGAAAGTCAGAGCCCCGTCCGGGCAGCACTCCACAAGGAATTGGATCGAACCAAGATGGGGGGGAGGGGTTCTATGACAGGAAACCTCAGACCAAATAAAGAAGAAAATGCATGAAACCCTGCTTCCAAGAAATCCCTGCCTCAATTGATTAATATTTCACTCTCTTGTAAACAACTGTCAGTAAGAGAGACCCAAATACCAGGGCTTGCATATCTCTGTCTCCATCTCTCTGTCTCTCTCTTAAACTTGCCAACTCTCACATCCTGAGAGTATACTTTTGCTTTAATAAACTTTATCGCTTTTGTCACTTATTCACTGTGTTGTGTCTGTCCTTGAATTCTTTCTCCCTGAAGGGACTGAGAGCCTTTGGTGACCTCTTGGGAATAGGCTGGGTTGAGGCCTCAAGGCCCAGGGTTTTCTCAGTTCACCAGGCAACAGAAAAGCCTGTTTGGGTTGATGAAGGACCCACATGGCTCACTACTGAACATTCACAGATGATGGCTATATGAGATTCAGATGCACAGGAAGTTATTCACAAGGGAATATCTAGTCTGTTGGACTGAATAAAAGCCACTGTAAGACCTGTTTATTCTGAGAAAGGGAATTCACCCCTTATGAATGCCAAGTAGAATACCCCCAGAGGAAGCTGCTAATATGATTTATATGCAAGCCAGGTGAACTGGTTTTATGAAAGCTGAAATATTTTACCCACTAAATATGCTAATTACTCAGGTCATGGTATAAGCTGTGGTTTAGGGGGCCTTTTTCACATGGATACCCCAAAACATCTTACTGCTACAAAACCGAGAGACAGTTTAGGAGCTTATTAAACTTGCTGTCCCAGCTTCCACTCATGGGTCTTATAGATGCTAATAAAACATTAGGTTAGTTAAAAAGAGAATAGGAAGAGACAAGGGGAGGGGCAAGGGAATTCAAGAAAAAGCAGAAAGTTTTAAACAGTTATTATGGAATAAGGTGAATAAGACAAATATTGATAGGAGTGAAGCAAAAAGGAAAAAGAAAGGAGAGAGTCACAGGATTTGTCCTACGGGGTAAAAATCTTTAGATGGTTTAGAAATGGGATGAATAAAATGGACATTAATGGGGTTAAAATGAAGGTTTTAATGTAGCACTACCAAAGGTTGGGAGAGCCAAAGGCCCTCTTGCTGGTCCACCAACATTAAAATGCTCCTAAGAAGTCTAGGCTATTTATCCCAGTTTGAAAATTTTTAAAAAGCATAAAGGCTGAGTTTATAATGAGAAACCTGATCAACAATTGCTTGTGCTTGTGGCAGTGGTTATGCATTTTAATCAAGTTTAAGACTGATAAAAAGGGCCAGGGTGCTTGGCTCAATCCCTTACTGGACCTTCAATGCCCTTTGTACAAAAGTGGGTAAAATGATCAGAGGTAGTAAAGAGGTTTTCAGGACTCACTAACATAGGAGCCTTATGCATTGTGGTACCAAAATCCATTAGTGAAGCCCGGACATAGGCTATAGTTAGAATGAGAGAACATTAAAAATATAAGTTAATAAGATTGTGAAAACTGAGAGAGGGAGGCAAGATGGTGGAAGAGTAGAGGACCTTTTTTCATCTGGTCCCCTGGATTCATCTAGATAACTATCAAATCATTCTGAACACCTATGAATTCAACCTGACATGTAAGAAAAGAATATCTGCAATTCTACAAATAGAAAAGCAACCACTTTTTTTTTTTGCAAAGAAGAGGTGCAGAGAAGTGAATCTGAGGGGATATATTAGAAGATAAATCGTGGGGGGAAGGGAGGCTTGGTAAACCTGATACCAGAGAGTGATATAGCTCCAGAGTACAAAATTGGAACTTTTAGAATTCTGCTCCAGTGACAGACCTCCCTGCCTGAAAGGTCCTCAGGTAGCAATGCAGGGCAGAATCATAGGTGGGACATTGTGGTTTCAGGATTTCCGGGGTCATAGAACGAATGGGAGTGCCTGAGCTTGTAGAGTTCCCAAGCATTGGAGTGGGGAAACAGGCAATGCTCAGTGGGCTCAGGAGTAAAGTCTCAGCTCGGTTTGCCATAAAACTTGAAGCCCGGGGTACATTTGGTGACTGCTTTCCTTGCAGGGACCCTGCAAAGGGCAGGAACACAATGACCCTCCTTCTTCCCCCAGGAGGATCAGCACAATGTACAACATAGGAGTCTGCAGAGTTTGGCGAACACAAAAGTGAAGACTGCTTTTCCCTGAGGGTTTACTAAAGAGTGGGGTCCTTGATTTTACAGTTCCAGGACTTTGGATCCTGGCCCTCCAGGCCATTTTCATCCTCTAAAGTGGGGCGGAAAGCCTTCAGGGAACAAAAGCCACTAAGAAGGATGCTAAGCATCTTACACTGAGCACGGCCCCCCTGGTAAGGTGTGATGCAACTCTGCCCAGGCAAAGACACCAGAAAATCAGCACAACAGGCCCCACACCCAGAAGACCAGCTGTAACATCAGGGGAACACCAAGTTTACCAAGCACACAGAACTGCAAAATTCCAGTGCTAGGGGAAAACAATATATAGAATTTGAGTTTTTTTCACATGATTCTCTCTCTCTCTCTCTCTCTTTTTTTTGTCTTTTATAATTCTTTTTAAAATTTTATTTATTTTATTTTTTAATTTATTTTCAGCATAACAGTACTCATTATTTTTGCACCACACCCAGTGCTCCATGCAATCCATGCCCTCTATAATACCCACCACCTGGTACCCCAAGCTCCCACCCCCCCGCCACTTCAAACCCCTCAGATTGTTTTTCAGAGTCCATAGTCTCTCATGGTTCACCTCCCCTTCCAATTTCCCCCAACTCCCTTCTCCTCTCTAACTCCCCATGTCCTCCATGCTATTTGTTATGCTCCACAAATAAGTGAAACCATATGATAATTGACTCTCTCTGCTTGACTTACTTCACTCAGCATAATCTCTTCCAGTCCCTGGGAATAAACCTAACCAAAGAGGTAAAGGATCTGTATTCGAGGAACTGCAGAACACTCATGAAAGAAATTGAAGAAGACACAAAAAGATGGAAGACCATTCCATGCTCTTGGATTGGAAGAATAAACATTGTTAAAATGTCTATACTGCCTAGAGCAATCTATACTTTTAATGCCATTCCGATCAAAATTCCACCGATATTCTTCAAAGAGCTGGAGAAAATAATCCCAAAATTTGTATGGCATCAGAAGAGACCCCGAATCGCTAAGGAAATGTTAAAAAACAAAAATAAAACTGGGGGCATCACGCTACCTGATTTCAAGCTTTACTACAAAGCTGGGATCACCAAGACAGCATGGTACTGGCATAAAAACAGACACATAGACCAGTGGAACAGAGTAGAGAGCCCAGATATGGACCCTCAACTCTATGGGCAAATAGCCTTCGACAAAGCAGGAAAAAATATACAGTGGAAAAAAGACAGTCTCTTTAATAAATGGTGCTGGGAAAACTGGGCAGCTATATGTAGAAGAATGAAACTCGACCATTCTCTTACACCGTACACAAAGATAAATTCAAAATGGATAAAAGACCTCAACGTGAAACAGGAATCCATCAGAATCCTAGAGGAGAACATAGGTGGTAATCTCTTCAATATCAGCCACAGCAACTTCTTTCAAGATATGTCTCCAAAGGCAAAGGAAACAAAAGCGAAAATAAACTTTTGGGACTTCACCAAAATCCAAAGCTTCTGCACAGCAAAGGAAACAGTCAAGAAAACAAAGAGGCAACCACGGAATGGGAGAAGATATTTGCAAATGACAGTACAGACAAAAGGTTGATATCCAGGATCTATAAAGATCTCCTCAAACTCAACACACACAAAACAGACAATCATATCAAAAAATGGGCCGAAGATATGAACAGACACTTCTCCAATGAAGACCTACAAATAGCTATCAGACACATGAAAAAAATGTTCATCATCACTAGCCCTCAAGGAGATTACAATGAAAACAACATTGAGATATCACCTTACACCAGTTAGAATGGCCAAAATTAGCAAGACAGGAAACAACATGTGTTGGAGGGGATGTGGAGAAAGGGTAACCCTCTTACACTGTTGGTGGGAATGCAAGTTGGTGCAGCCTCTTTGGAGAACACTGTGGAGATTCCTCAAGAAATTAAAAATAGAGCTCCCCTATGACCCTGCCATTGCACTACTGGGTATTTACCCCAAAGATACAGATGTCGTTAAAAGAAGGGCTATCTGTATTCCAATGTTTATAGCAACAATGGCCATGGTCACCAAACTGTGGAAAGAACCAAGATGCCCTTCAATGGACGAATGGATAAGGAAGATGTGGTCCATATACACGATGGAGTATTATGCCTCCATCAGAAAGGATGAATACATTATTCTCTTTCAATTTAAAATTTTTCTTTTTTTTTCCTGAAAGTTCATTTTATCAACTCTGTTTTTTTTTTTAGATATTTATTTATTTATTTCACAGACAGAAATCACAAGTAGGCAGAGAGGCAGGCAGAGAGAGAGGGAGAGGCAGGCCCCTGCCGAGCAGAGAGCCCGATGTGGGGCTCGATCCCAGGACCCTGGGATCATGACCTGAGTCGAAGGCAGAGGCTTTAACCCACTGAGCCACCCAGGTGCCCCTCAACTCTGTTTTTAAGTCTTTTTTAAACTTTCATTTTTATCTTTATAATTTATAGATCTATTCTGCATTTTTGGGTTTGATCATATTCAGTTTTATTTTTGTATACATATATATAACTTCTGCTTTCTTTATAATTTTGGGATTTAGTGTCTTCTAACAAACAGAACTAAGTGGATCACACTGTTCTGCCCACCTGGGAGATTATACTCTCTCTTCCCCCTCCCTTTTTTCTTGTTTCTTTTCTTTTCTCTTTCTTTCTTTCTTTCTTTCTTTCTTTCTTTCTTTTTCTTTTACTTTTTGTTTGTTTGGTTTGGTTTCTGACCTCTTTGGATTGTCTATTGTGCATTTCACTTGGGTTTTGGTTGTTATTTTTGATTTTGTTCTCTTGTTCAACCATTCTTCTCTGGGAAAAATGATTAGAAGGAGGAATTCACAACAAAGGAATGAACCAGAGGTAATACTCTCTGCCACAGATCTAATTGATATGGATATAAGTAAAATGTCAGACCTGGAATTTAGGATAATGATTATACAGTTACTAGCTGGGCTTGAAAAAAGCATAAAAGACACTAGAGAATCTATTTGTGCAGAAATAAAATAAAATCAGGCTGAAATTAAAAACGTTTTAACTGAGATGCAGTCTAAATTGGCTGCTCTAACAGCCAGGCAAAATAAGGCAGAAGAGAGAGTCGGTGACATAGAAGACAAAATGATGGGAACAAAGTAAACTGAGGAATAGAGTAAAACAACCAATGTACCATGAAGGCAGGCTTTGAAAATTCAGCAATACCATAAAGTGAAGCAATATTAGAATTTTTGGGGTCCCAGAGGAAGAAGAGAGTGGGACAGAAGGGTTAATTGAGCAAATCATAGCTAAAACATCCCTAATCTGTAGAAGAAAACAGGCATTCAAGTTTAAAAGGTAGAGAAAATGCCCCCCAAAATCATAAAAGCAGATCAACACCATGACATAATATTGAAGCTTACAAATTCAGAGATAAGGAGAAAATCCTGAAAGTAGCTCAAGGCAAGAACTCCTTAACCTACAATGGTAGAAACATTAGACTGGCAGCAGACCAATCCACATAGACCTGGCAAGCCAGAGAAGACTGACATGATATATTCAGGGGACTAAATGAGAAAGACATGCAGCTAAGAACCCTTTATCCAGAAAAGCCATCCTTCAGAATGGAAGGAGAGATAAAGAGATTCCAGGAAAACAGAAACTAAAAGAATTTGTGATGAATAACCCCACCCTGCAAGAAATATTAAAGGGGATCTTGTAAGTGAAGACAAAGCACAAAAATAACATAGACCAGAAAGAAACAGAGACAACCTATGAAACAGGGACTTTACAGGTAATACATGACACTAAATTCATATCTGTCAATAGTTACTCTGAATGTAAATGGGCTAAATGCTCCAATCAAAAGACACAGGTATCAGATTGTATGAAAAAGCAAGACCTATCCACATGCTTTATACAAAAGACTCATTTTAGACTTAAAGACACCTCCAGATTGAAAGTGAGAGGGTGGAGAACCATTTATGATGCCAGTGGACATCAAAAGAAAGCTGTAATAGCAATCTTCATATCAGACAAATTAGATTTTAAATCAAAGACTGTACTAAGGGATGAAGAGGGACATTATATCATACTTACAGGGTTTATCCAACAAGAATATCTAACAATCGTAAATATATGTGCTCCTAACTTGAGAGCAGCCAATTATACTAACCAATTAATAAGCAAATTAAAATAGCACATTAATAATAATACAATAATAGAAGACTTCAACCCCTCACTCAAAGCAATAAACAGATCATCTAAGCAGAAGAACAACAAGAAAACAAGGGGTTTGAATGAAACACTAGACCAGATGGATTTCAAAGATAAATAGAGAGCATGCCATCCTAAAGCAACAGAATACACATTCTTCTCAAGTACATACAGAACATTCTCCAGAACAGATCATATATGGGGTCACAAATCAGGGCCCAAATGGTAACAAAAGATTGGAATTATTTCCTGTATATTTTCAGACCACAATGCTTTGAAACTGGAACTCAATCAAAAGAGGAAATTTTAAAGGAACTCAAACACTTGGAGATTAAAGAGCATCCTACTCAAGAATGAATGGGTCAACCAGGAAATTAAAGAATTAAAAGAATCATGGAAATAAATGAAAATGAAAATGAGACAGTTCAAAGCCTTTGGGATACAGCAAAGGCGGTCCTAAGAGGGAAGTACATAGCAATATAAGCCTTTATCAAGTAACAAGAAAGGTCTCAAATACACAAGCTAACCTCACACCCAAAGGAGCTGGAGAAAGAACAGCAAATACAGCCTAAACCAAGAAGGAGAAGAGAAATAATAAAGATTAGAACATAAATCAATGAAAGAGAAACCAAAAGAACATTAGAACAGGTCAACAAACCTAGAAGTTGGTTCTTTGAAAGAATTAGTAAGATCGACAAATCCTTAGCCAGACTTATCCGTAAGAAAAGAGAAAGGACCCAAAATTAATAAAATCATGAATGAAAGAGGAGAGATCATGACTAATACCAAGGAAATACAAATTTAAGAATATATTATCAGCAATATATATGAACACATTAGGCAGTCTGGGAGAAATGGACATATTCCCGGAAATGTATAAACTACCAAAACAAACAGGAAGAAATAGAAAACCTGAACAGACCAATAACCAGCAAGGAAATTGAAGCAGTAATTAAAAATCTCCCAACACAAGAGTCCAGAGCCGGATGGCTTCCCAGGGGAAATCCTAGAGGAGAACACATGCAGCAACCTCTTCAACCTTGGCTGTACAGCTTCTTGCTAGATACTTCTCGAAAGTCATGGGAAACAAAAGCAAAAATGAACTCTTGGGACTTCATCAAGATAAAAAGCTTTTGCACAGAAATGGAAAAAGTCAACAAAACTGAAAGACAACCTATGGAATGGGAGAAGATATTTGCAAATGACTTACCAGATAAAGGGATAGTATCCAAGGTCTATAAAAAAAGTTACCAAACTCAACACAAAACCCAAATTATCCAGTGAAGAAATGGGCAGAAGGCATGAACAGACATTTGTCCAAAGAAGACATACAAACGGCCAAAAGATACAAGAAAAAGTGCTCCACATCCCTTGGCATCAGGGAAATACAAATCAAAACCACAATGAGATACCACTTAACACAGTCAGAATGGCTAAGATTAGCGAGACAGGAAACAGCAAATGTTGGCCAGGATGTTGAGAAAGGGGAACCCTCTTACATTTTTTGGTGGGAATGCAAGCAGGTACAACCACTCTGGAGAACAATATGGAGATTCCTCAAGAAGTTAAAAATAGAGCTACCCTATGACCCAGCAATTTCACTACTAGGTGTTTACCACAAAGATACAAATGTAGTAATTGGAACAGGCACCTGCACCCCCAATGTTTACAGCAACAATGTCCACAGTAGCCAGACTGTGGAAAGAGCCCAGATGTCCATCAACAGATGAATGAATAAATAAGAAAAGAAGATGTGGTACACACACACACACACACACACACACACACACTGGAATATTACTCAGCCATCAGAAAGGATGAATACTTATCCTTTGTACTGACACGAATGGAACTGGAGGGTGTTATGCTGAACAAAGTAAGTCAATCAGAGAAAGACAATTATTGTATGGTTTCACTCATATGTGGAATATAAGAAACAGTTCAGAGGATCATAGGGGAAGGGAGGGAAAACTGAATGGGAAGTCAGAGAGGGAGAAAAACCATGAGAGACTCTTAATTATAGGAAACAAACTGAGGCTTGCTGGGGGGGTGGTGGGTGGAGGGATGGATAATTGGGTGATGGACATTAAGGAGGGCAGGTGATGTGATGGGAATTGAGTGTTACACACAATTGGATTATTGAACACTATATATGAAATAAATGATATTGGCTATTTGAATTTTTTAAAAGGTAAAAAAATAAAAAAAACCCAAAATTATGAATGTTGAATTGTTTAAAAAGGCTTTACGTAAAGAAGTTGTGTCTCCTTTACCTAATATTTTCAGGGAATGGATATTATGTCATACTGGAGAACAATTTCCCTACCTTGCAATTTAAAACTAAAAGCCTCTTAATGAAGTCTTAATGGAGGCTATGGTTAGAAATTCAAGGGTTAATAGAATCAGGGTAAAAGTATGTTGGAGAATTGGTATGTTTGAACATGTTTACATTAAGATGTCATGTCTTTTTTATCTGATCACATTATGGGGATGGACACTATATCTAACTGTGGAACATTTTCCCTACCTAGTACAGTAAGACAGAAGGCATGCAAATCCATCCTTCAGGCAAGCTAATTGGACATGCTAAATGGAAACGAGTAAGATTGCCTGAGTCCACACAGTATGGAATAGAAGCCAGAATGTTGGTGGGAACAAATTCTCTATGACAAATGGCCACAAAGGCTGTGCCCTGTACAACCCCAGGGGCTACCAATTACCATTTGTACAGGACTCCTGATCCTCGCCCCTGGGAACAAGAGCAGAGGCAGGGGTGACTAGAGGCCAGCCATCAGCAGTCCCATTGTTGGGCCGGGAAGATAGTGGCAGCTGGGACTCTACTCTAGCAGTAGAGGTCTATCCATTAGTGGATCAAAACCTCCTCCCTATGACCGAGCAATTGCACCACTAGGTATTTATGCAAAGGATACAAATATAGTGATCTGAAGCAGTGTGTGTACCCCAATGTTTATAGCAGCAATGTCCACAATAGCCAAACTATGGAAGGAGCCCAGATGTCTATCAGCAGATGAATGGATAAAGAAGAGGTAGTGTATATACATATATACAGTGGAATACTACTCAGTCACCAACAATGTAATCTTATCATTTGCAATGACATGGATGGAATTAGAGGGTATTATGGTAAGCAAAATAAGTCAATGAGACAATTATCATATGATTTTACTCATGTGGAATTTAAGAAACAAAACAGAGGATCGTAGGGGAAGGGAGGGGAAAAAATAAAACAAGTTGAAATCAGAGTGTGAGACAAACCATAAGAGACTCAACCATAGGAAACAAATTGAAGGCTGCTGGAGGGTCGGGTCAGGGGAGGGATGTGGTAACTGGGTGATGGGCATTAAGGAGGACACCTGATGTAATGAGCACTGGGTGTTATATGTAACTGACGAATAGCTAAACTCTAGTTCTGAAACTAACTAACTAAATAAGTAAATCAAACCTCCCTAAATAGGATCTCTGTTTTCTGTACTTTATTCCCTTCTATTATATAGGGTTTCTGAAGAAGTTTGGTCTGTAAATATCAGCCTGTCTTGCCTGCATTCAGATAACTATTTCACAGTGAATACAAACTATTGAATATTACATTGCACACCTGAAACTAATATAATGTTCTATGTTAATTATACTTTAATTAAAAAGATGGGAAACATAAAAGGCACATTCCACAGTTCAACCATGAGAACTGAGGTCCCCTGGTGGCTTAAAGTGGTAGTGACAAGAGCCCTGCCAGATGGGCGATAGGGACACCTTAGGGGGTTGAGGAAATGAGCCCGGATGTTGGGACATACAGGGATTCCCTTCTGTCAGGGTTGTTCCATTCTGTATTTCAGATGAGATTCAGAGGCCATGGCACTAGATGTTCATATTTGTAGTTCATTAGCTTTTCTAGTACATTATGTGACAAGACCCTGAGATAAATACCTTAGAGTTAGTGGAACATTTTCCCTGTCCCTGACCTTCCATGGTAAGGAAGAGAGATACTGCTAAAAGAGATTAGAGATGTTAAAAGACAGGTTTCTGCGGGTTTTTGTGACATTTGGTCCAGACTGATGGTGCATACTCCATGCTATAAATGACAGGTTAATGTCTTTACTTTTGTCAAGCAAAATTCTTTTTTTTTTTTTTTTAAGATTTTACTTATTTATTTGACAGATCAGAAGTAGGCAGAGAGGCAGGAGAAGGGAGGAAGCAGGGAGCCTGATGTAGGGCTCGATCCCAGGACACTGAGATCATGACCTGAGTTGAAGGCAGAGGCTTTAACCCACTGAGCCACCCAGGCGCCCCTGTCAAGCAAAATCCTTGAAATTCTTTTTAGAAGAATTTATAAACAGTTGTTTCTGACTTAGACTGTTGTCAGAAAATTTTAGAAATTCATGGGAGCACAGAATCTCTGATACAACTTTCAATATGGAGCAGAGTTACCTCTATCACATTTCTGACAAGTAGCCATTCATTAGTTTCCTGAACAGCCATAGTAACAAGTAGAGACCTCACTCCCTTGAAATACAGCCCATTATATTTTTAGCTCTATTACAAATATAAACCCTGCAGGAATTCTAGGCAGGCTGAGCATAGGTAATCCAGTGAGTGAATACATATGGTCAAGGCTGAAGGTTGTAATAAAATACCATAGGAACAAAAATTTTTCATTTTATATACTTTCCTTAGAAATAATGAAAGTTGGATAGGGGATAACTAGAAGAATTTCTACATGGTTTCACTTTATTCTGTCTTCTCTTAGAAAGTCATATAAAAGTACATTTCTCCATCCTTGGAGCTGAGCTGCTACTAACATTTTATTTCTGTATTAGTGTTCTTCAGAGAAACAGAGCCAACAGAATATATATGTATGTGTGTTACATATGAACATAGGTAGACAAGTATGTGTTTATTTATTATAGGAAGACCACACATTATGGGGACTGAGAAATACCACGTTCTGCCTTTTACAAGCTGGAGAACCAGGAAAGGTGGTGGTGTAACTTAGTCAAAGTCCAAAGGTCTAATAATCAGGGGGCTAATGGTGTAAGTCCAAGTGTGGGTCTGAAAGTTGGAGAACCAGAACCATCAGTGTCCAAGGGCAGGAGAAGATGGATATCTCAGCTTAAGCAGAGAATGGATTCACTCTTCCTCCCCTTTTCCTTCTTTTCAGGCCATCAATGGATGGACTGATGCCCCTTGTATTGGTGAGAACCATCAACTTTACTTAGTCTACTGATTCAAGTGCTAATCTCTTCCAGAGACACCTCACAGACATACCCAGAAATAATGTTTTACCAGCTGTCTGAATCCCTTAGCCCAGTCCAGTTGACACATAAAATTAACCATCACAATTTCTATGGAGAATATTCACCATTTTTATATAGCCACTGAGATAAGGGACACATACTTATAGGATGATGACCTTCCATGTAAGAAAAGAAAACTGGTAACAGCTCCTAGGAGTGAGGTTGCTTCAACAAAAATATTTATTGACAAGTGAATTTAATTAATTAGAAAGGAAATGGATAATACCTTTACAAAGTAGTCTTTCATGGTAAGTTTGGGAAAAATGCATTTTAAAGGCCAGAGTCTAAAGGCTCATCTGCTTGTCTCAATCTGTTCTGTTCCTGCCTAAGGCTAAGACTTCATTATCTCTAATTTGGATCATTAACATAGCCTTCTTTCTCTTTTTTTCCCCCTCCTTTCAGTATGATGTGTGTAGGAGTAGATTTCTTTTTATTCATCCTGCCTAGGATTCAATGCGTTTCTAGAATCCATGGAGCATTGCTTTTTATCTGCTATGAAAATTTTTGGCCATCATCTTCCCCATTTTTCTCTCTTGTCCTACCAAAACTCAAATTAAATGTACTGTAGATCTTCTCACTCTATTCATTGTATCTCTTAGCATACATTTTCTTTTTTCCCATATAATTTGTTTCATCAGTTAGAATTCTGTATGATTTCTTCTGATCTATCTTTCAATTTAATAATTCTTTTCTAAGGGAGTGGCATGGTATATTCAGTGTGCTGGATGGGAAAAATCTTCAGCCAAGAATACTCTGTCCAGCAAAGCTATCGTTCAAAAAAGAAAGAGAGGTCAAGAGTTTTCTGGAAAAAAAAAAAAAAACTAAAGGAGGTCATGACCACTAAACAACCCTTGCAAGAAAATTAAAGGGGAGACTTTGAGTGGAAAAGAGAGACCAAAAGTGACGGTATAAAGATACAAAACACAAAAGCAGTAAAAATGGATATTTCTATAAAAATTACTGAAGGAACTCACAAAAAAGGATATACAATATAATAACATATACCTAACAGGTGGGGAGGAGAGGAGAAAAGAATGGGTTCAAATTTACTCAACCATCAACTTAAAATAGACTACTATATGCAGAGGAGGTTATATACAAACCTAATGGTAACCATATATCGAAAAACACTAATAAATATATAAAGAATAAAAAGAAAGAAATCCAAATGTATCATTAAGAAAATCAGGAAAACATGAGAAAATAGCAACAAAGGATCAGAGAAAATCTTCAGAAACAACTACAAAACAAATAGAAAATGACTATAAATATATATTTATCAATAATTACTTTGAATGTAAATGGATTACATCCTCCAATCAAAATATACAGGGTGACAGAATAAATTAAATAAAAACAAAACAAGACCCACCTATATGCTGCTTTAGAAGAGACTTCTTTTAGACCTTAAGACACCTGTAGATGGAAAGTGAGGGGATGGAGAAACATGTATCATACAAATGGATGCCAAAAGAAAGCCAGAGTAGCAATAATTATATCAGATAAAGTAGACTTCAAAGAAAGATTATAACAAGAAACAAGGAAATCATAAAGGAGACAATCCAAGAAATAAAATAATTCTAAATTTTTATGTGCCCAACATAAGAGCACCCAGATACATAAAACAGCTAACAACAAACATAGAGAAACTTACCAGAAATAATACAGTAATAGTAGAGAACTTTAACACCTTACTTGTATCAATGGACAGATCATCTAAACAGAAAATCAATAAAGAATCTGGCTTTCAATGTCACATTGGACCAGATGAATTTGACAGATGCACTTAACAGAGCATTCCATCCTAAACAGGAGAATACACATTCTTTTCAAGTGTGCAGAACATTCACCAGAGTAGATCACATTACACCACAAAACAAGCCTCAATAAATTTAAGATCAAAGTTATACCATGCATGTTTTCTGACCACAATGCTGTGAAACTAGAAGTCAACCACAAGAAAAAATCTGGAAAGACCAGAAGTATATGGAAGTTAAATAACATGCTACTAAACCATGAATGGGTCAACCAAGAAATCGAAGAATATATTAAAAAGTACATGGAGAAACAAACTGAGGGTTTGGGAGGGGAGGAAGGATGGGGCGTTAGGTGAGCCTGGTGATTGGTACTAAGGAGGGCATGTACTACATGGGGCACTGGGTGTGGTGTATAAACAATGAATCTTGGAACACTGAAAAAATAAAATAAAAATTTTTAAAAAGTACATGGAAACAAATGAAAATGAAAACACAATGGTTCAAAACCTTTGGGATGCAACAAAAGCAGTCCTAACTGGGAAGTATATAGCAATATAGGTCTATTTCAAGAAGCAAGAAAAACTCAAATAAATAACCTAACCTTATAACTAAAGGAGCTAGAAAAAGAACAAACAAAACCTAAAACCAGCAAAAGAAAGGAAATAATAAAGATTAGAGCAGAAATAATGATACAGATAGTTTAAAAAAAAAAACAATAGAAAAGATCAATGAAACCAGGAGCTGGTTTTTCTTGGGAAAAAAATAAATAAAATTGAAAAAAAAATCAATAATACTGATAAACCTCTAGCCAGACTGGTGAAGAAAAAAAGGGAAGGACTCAAATAAATAAAATCACAAAGGAGAGAGGATAAATAACAACCAACACCACAGAAATACAATTATAAGAGAATATTATATAAAACTATATGACAACAAATTGAAAAACCCAGAAGAAATGGATAAATTCCTAGAAAAAGACTACCAAAACTGAAACTGGAAGAAATAGACCAATTACCAGCAATGAAATTGAATCAATAATAAAAAAATTCCCAATGAACGAGAGTCCAGGACCAGACAGCTTCACAGGCAAATTCCACCAAATATTTAAAGAAAAACTAATACACATTCTTCTTAAACTATTCCAAAAAATAGAGAAGAAAAGAAAAGAAAGGAAAACTCCCAGACTCATTCTATAAAGTCAGCATTACCCTGATAAAGGGTAAAACCAGATAAAGACACCACTAAAAAAGAGAACTAGAGGCCAATATCTTTGATGAACATAGATGCAGAAATCTTCAACCAAATATTGGTAAGGCAAATCTAATGATACATTTAATAAAATCATTCACCACAATCAAGTGGGATTTATTACTGGGTTGCAAGGGTGGCTCCATATTGGCAAATTAATCAATGTGATATACCACGTCAATAAGAGAAAGGATAAGAACCATCTGATCATTTCAATAAAGAGAAAGCAGAGATAAAGAGAAAGCACTTGAAAACATAGAGAAAGCACTTGATAAAATATAATATTCATTCATGACAAAAACCCTCTGAAAAGTAGTTCTAGAGGGAAGATGCCTCAACATAATAAAGGCCATATATGAAAAACCCACAGCTAACATCATCCTTAATGGGGAAAACTGAGAGCTTTTCCCCTAAGGTATGGAACAAGACAAGGATGTCCACACTCACCACGGTTATTTAAGTACTGAAAATACTGAAAGTCCTAGCCACAACAACTGGACAACAAAATGAAATAAAAGGAATGCAAATTGGCATTCCTTTTTTGGAAAAAGTAAAACTCACTATTTGCAGAGGACATGATACTATATACAGAAAACCCAAAAGACTCCACGAAAAAACTGCTAGAACTGATGAACTCAGGAAAGTCACAGATAAAAAAATTGTACAGAAATCTGTTGCATCTCTAATAATGAAGCTACAGAAGGAGAAATTAAAAACCAATCCCATTTACAACTGCACCAAAAATAATAAGATACCTAGGAACAGACCCAACCAAAGAGGGGAATGATCTCTATTCCGAAAACTGTAAAATATTGATGAAAGAAATTAAAGATGGCACAAAGAAATGGAAAGACATTCCATGCTTAAGGATTGGAAGAACAAATATTGTTAAAATGTCTATACTACCCAAAGCGATTTACACATTTAATGCAACCCCTACCAAAATAACAACATTTTTCAAAAAACTAGAATAAACAATTCTAGAATTCATATGGAACCGCAAAAACCCTGAATAACTGCAGGAATCTTGAAAAAGAAAAGCAAAGCTGGAGGCATCACAGTTCCGGACCTCAACTTATATATTACAAAGCTGCAGTCATTGTATGGTAACTGGCACAAAAGTAGGCACAAAGGTCAGTGACAGAATAGGAAACCCAGAAATAACCCCACAACTGTAGGGTCAATTAATCTTTGACAAAGCAGGAAAGACTATCTGATGAGAAAAAGGCAGTCTCTTAAAATGGTGTTGAGGGGATGCCTGAGTGGCTCAGTTGATTAAGCAGCTGCCTTCAGCTCAGGTCAGGATCCCAGAGTCCTAGGATCAAGTCTTGCATCAGGCTTCCTGCTCAGTGGGGATCCTCTTCTCCCTCCCCCTTTGCCTGCTGCTCCTTCAGCTTGCTCTCTCTCTCTCTCTGTGTGTATGTGTGTCAAATAAATAAATAAAAGTCTTTAAAACAAAACAAATACAAATTGTATTGAGGAAACTGGTCAGTGAGATGTAAAAAAATGAAAACTGGACCACTTTCTTAATAGATTAAAGACCTAAAAGTGAGACCTGAAAGCACAAAAATCCCAGAAGAGAACATAGGCAGTAACTTCTTTGACAGTGTCCATAGCAACTTTTTTCTAGATAGGTGTCCTGAGGCAAGGGAAACAATTGCAAAAATAAATATTGGGACTATATAAAATTAAAAAGCTTCTGCACAGCAAAGTTAACAATCAACTAAACTAAAAGGCAACCTACAGAATGGGAAAAGATATTTGCAAATGACATATCCAATAAAGGTTTAATATCCAAAATATATAAACAACTTCCACAACTCAACAAACAAACAAACAAACAAAAATCCAATTAAAAAATCCAATTAAGCCCCCATGTTGGGAGGGAGACAAACCATAAGTGACTCTTAATCTCACAAAACAAACTGAGGGTTGCTGGGGGGAAGGGGTTTGGGAGAAGGGGGTAGGATTATGGACATTGGGGAGGGTATGTGCTTTGCTGAGTGCTGTGAAGTGTGTAAATCTGGTGATTCACAGACCTGTACCCCTGGGGATAAAAATATATGTTTATAAAAAATAAAAAATTAAAAAAAAATCCAATTAAAAAATGGAAACATTTCTCCAAGGAAGACATCTAGATGGGTAACAGACACATGAAAAGATGTGATGATGAGCATCAGGGAAATGCAAATCAAAACCACAGTAAAATACCACCTCACCTCCTTCAGAATGGCTAAAATCAAGAATATAAGAAACAACAGGTGTTGATGAGGATATGGAGAAAAAGGAATTTTTTTGCACCATTGGTGTGAACACAAACTGGTGCCGCTTCTTTGGAAAACAGTATGAAAGTTCCTCAAAAAGTTAAAAAGAGTAGTATTGTATGATTCAGGAGTCATACTACTGGATATTTACCCACAGAATACAAAATCACTAATTCGAAGGTATGCATGCACCCCTATGTTTATAACAGCATTATCTACAATAACCAAATTATGGAAGCAGCCCCAGTGTCCATGAATGGATGAATGGATAAAGAAGAGGTTGTATACATATGCAATAGAATATTACTCAGCCATAAAAAGAATGAAATCTTGCCATTTTCAATGGCATGGATGGAGCTATAGAGCATTTGTTAAGTGAACTAAGTCAGTTAGAGAAAGACAAATACCATAATGACTTCACCATATGCACAATCTGAGAAGCAAAAGAGTAGAGGGGGAAGAAAGAGAGAAAGATAAAGCAAGAAACAGATTTTTAACTCTAGAGAACAATCTGATGGTTACCAGAGGGGAGGTGGGTAAGGAAATGGGTGAACTAGGTGATGGGGATTAAGGAATGCACTTGTGATGAACACTGGGTGATGTATGGAAGTGTCGAATCACTATATTGCATACATGAAACTAATATAACACTATGTTAACCAACTGGATTTAAAATAAAAACTTAAAAAATAATTCTTTATTTTTCTTCATTGTACTTATCCTTGTCCAACAGTTGTGTTCCTCTTCTGTTAAACACATTCACCAAATTTTCAATCATTATATTTTTTTAGTTCTAGATACCCTGTTTGATGACTTTTCAAATTGACTATGTGGCTTTTTAGGATTTTTCTGTTCCCTGCAGACATTTTAAAGCTTATCTTTTCTTTTTTGAACTACTGTAAATCACAGTCTATGTCTCATAATTCTGATATTTGAAGTCTCAGTGAATTTTTTTTCATTGTCTTTTTTTTTTTCTTCTGGCTGTCACAGTGTATTTTTCTTTGTGTGCCTACTTACCTCTACGTGCTGATGTATTATTGAAAAATTATTTGTGAGACTGATTTCAGGCCTAGGAAGACAGAATATTTTTGCAGAGAGTATTTTCATTCGCTGTTGACAAATGCCTGGCAATAGTACCTGTCCAAAACTAATTTAATACAAGTTTAACCAGGTGATCCTTGGTAAACCCTTGTGATGGGTTATCTTGGCTGCAAATCCATGCAAGGGCTTGTTCCTTCTCATTCACCATTATCCTGAAGGGATAGTCACATAGTTTCAGCCTAAAGTGGCTGAGTGACTTATTAAATCTACTCATATGGGATGTAGGGTTCCACTTTATGTCCCCTTTGTCCATGAGGTCATCAAAAGCACAACTCAGTTTCACAATACTTTCTTCTGGATTCAGCAAATGCCCGTGGACAAAAGTTGTTTTGAGTGCTGGACATTTCCATCTAGGTCCTTGTCTTCTTCTAGATTTTGGCCTCATCATTTCTTAACTCTTTTCTTTCTTTTTTTTTTTAAAGATTTTTATTTATTTGAAACAGAGAAAGAGAAATCACAAGTAGGCAGAGAGGCAGGCAGAGAGAGAGGAGGAAGCAGGCTCCCCGCTGAGCAGAGAGCCCGATGTGGGACTCGATCCCAGGACCCTGGGATCATGACCTGAGCCCAAGGCAGAGGCTTTAACCCACTGAGCCACCCAGGCGCCCCAACTCTTTTCTTTTTTAGATTTTATTTATTTATTTGACAGACAGAGATCACAAGTAGGCAGAGAGGCAGGCAGAGAGAGGAGGGGAAGCAGGCTCCCCGCTGAGCAGAGAGCCCCATGTGGGGCTCCATCCCAGGACCCTGGATCATGACCTGGGCGGAAGGCAGAGACTTTAACCCAGATGCCCCTATTTCTGAACTCTTAATGAAGGTCATTTCTTGTTATATTTCATCTAGGTTTTTTTAAATTTTTTAAGAAAAATATTTTAAAGATTTTATTTATTTATTTGATAGAGACACAATGAGAGAGGGAACACAAGCAGGGGGAGTGGGAGAAGGAGAAGCAGACTCCCTGCTGAGCAGGGAGCCCGATGTTGGGCTCAATCCCAGGACCCTGGGATCATGACCTGAACCAAAGACAGATGCTTAACGACTGAGCCACCCAGGCACCTCATCATCTAGTTTTTTTTTTTTTTTAGTTGTCCTTATTTGGGATGGTTAGCCCAAATAACTCAGTCTGCCATTACCAGAAGCAGAGATGTACATATATCCTCCTCCTCACTGCTCTCCTTATCCCCAGTCTCTCTCTTCCTTCCAGTTTCTCCTTCTCTTTCACAAGGTAACTGAAAGCTTCTTCCTTATTGTGTTATTTCCTCTGCACAAATCCTTCAAAACTTACTGTTGAAGGTAAAACAGAAATTAAATTCCTTAGTTTGGACAATCAGATCTGAAACTCTCTTTTGTTTTACTTATTCACTGAATAGGTATTTACTGGGTACTCACTAGGCCAGATGCTACCTATTCTTTTGATTCTTACCTCTTTTACTGCTTGTCTTACCTCCTAACTCACCATACACTTCAGCCAAACTGGAATGTTCACTATAATGTGGCAGAGCTGGGTCAAAACACAGATGGGCTACCTCCTAGGTCAGAGCCCTTTACACCATGAGCCCATATTCAGGTTTAAGTGCATTCGGTCTGAGTATTCATGTATATTCTTTTTAAAAAAAAAAGATTTTATTTACTTATTTGACAGAGAGCAAGTGAGCTCAGGAGAGAAGTAGGGAGCAGGGAGCCCAATATAGGACTGGATCACAGGACCTGAGCCGAAGGCAGACGCTTAACCGAGTGAGCCACCCAGGCACCCCTATTTATGTATATTCTAGTAAAATAACTAGACAAAAGCTCAGCACATAAAAATTATACTGGCTTTTATGTATTTCTTGTTGCCTTTTAGGCTATCTGTCATGTGAGTCTGGAATGTAAGCTCTGAAAGTGAATTAAGTATTACCATCAAGTTTTTAGCAATCGCTATAATCACAAAGGACACCTGGGGTGGGGGGAATGAAGCTTGCTTCCTTTGACAAATATGGCACTGATTGTGGAATTTGTTCCGGGGGCTAGGAAAAATGAGCTTGCAAACAAATCTACTCCCACCTGCTGGCAGTTGCCTGAAATACCAGTCAAAACCAACTTTCACTGAAAAAAAACAAAACAAAACAAAACAAAACAAAAAAACAGTTCTGGAACTAGGCCAACCCAGAAACAGGATTCTGGGTTTGGCTTTTTCCACTATAGAACCTTGAGCCAACCCCTCTTCCTTCTCTAGGCTTCAGTGTCCCCACATGTACAACTTAGGTGCTTGGCAAAATTACTTGGAATGGCTGTTCCATTTTTTGCAAGCAAGAATTGTCCGCACAAGGATGCCTGAGTGACTGGGGACAAGGAATGAAGGATTACAAGCAGGAGGGGTAGGCTTGACTGACCCGCTCTTGCAAGTGATGGTTAGTGATGCTCCCACATTTTTTTTTTTCTAACCTTGCACTCATGTGGGAAGGAAGCATTTGCTGCGATGGAAGGAAAAAGAGGGAAAATGAGAGGGGAAATGAAGGTACTAGGGTGCTCTGCTGGTTATAAGAAGGCAGGAAATTATGAGATATATTTTTAAAGTGATTCTAAAATGGTAAAAAAAAAAGTGTGGGTGGTTGTTGATGATGGGTAAAGACTTAAATCCTTAGCTGTGACAAACAGCCACCCCCAGGAGTTCCACACAACTGAAACTTTGCAATATGTTGGGCACAAACACTTCCAACTCATTTACCAAATACTGAAAGAAAGAGAAAGGGAACAATGTTTCTGCTGGAATGTTCTAGTTAACCAAGAGTGAACTTGAAATCTGTTTTGATTTCAACACTTTTAAATGGCATGCCTTAGGATGTTCAAAGCTGAGTTCTATTTGTTGATTGCCTATTTGGCTTTTGTGCTCTGAAGAGGCCTCTTGCTAAACTTGTTGTAAATTGGACCAGAGATGGGAAGGAGAGAGGGTAATGAATGGAGGCATTTTCTCGTCTCAGATATCCTTTTATCCCACAGAGCTATCTATATTCAGGATAGTAGAAAGAATAAATACCCTCTAGTCAAAATGCCAGGCTTTTCCATACGATGGGGCCAGAATGCTGGAACATTAGACTGGCCAGCTCTCCAGAGGCTAATTCCCTTGAAGATACACTTATTTTTGCCTTCTTTTCCCCTTTTATGGTGTCAGCCAGCAACACTCCAATGCTGTATCCTCTGGTTTGGGGTGTGTGTGTGTGTGTGTGTGTGTGAGCGCGCACTCCAATTTCTGTCCTACTGAAGGGTCACTCCTGCTGTGGCCAGAACCCTGTCATAAAAATTTATTTGGTGATCCTCTTCCACTCCACCCAGAGGCTCAAGCGTCTGGAAATGACCAACAGTCTTGTCCTGCTTCCCCCAAATGTCTAGCTCATTCAGAATGCAGATTCAGCCAGGGCAGTCAAATCACGGCACTTATTCACCACAAAAAACAACCTCTTGGCCACAAGCTGTTCCAAGAGAAAAACAAATTTTCCATTTTTGCAGGGGGGGGGGCGGGGGGGGGGGACGTCGAGCAGCCGACCCTGGCCCAACCCTCCAGAGCCAAGGTGCTGGAGCTGGCCCAAGAGATACTGCAGATGCCTGTAAGAGCAGAGGACTGGGCAGCACCCCAGTTGGGGAAGATAGCAGGATTGTTTGTCTTTTTGTATGGCTCCTGGCATCAGCACAATTGGCTAGGCTGGCGCGGCCATGGAATGGGCGGAGCCAGCGGCGCGGCTGGCTCAATGCCCGCCCAGTTGCAGCGGGGACTGGCTTCAGACCCAGCGTAATTCAAAGCGGTCGACCCGTCCTGTGGGCGTGGCGTGGAGTAGAGCTCCTGCGTGGCTATTCTTCTCGCCGCGCAGGGCTCCGGACCGACGCCCGCACTTTCTGCTCACCTTTGCCCTCTATGCTGAGCTCCTAGAGGTGACTCTTTGCGGAAGAGCTAGCGCCCTCACCCCATCTCATTCACCGCCTGACCCCCGCCCCCCCCAGCTCCCTCTAGCCTCGTGCTTCCCGCTCACCTCCTTCTGTCCTTTTCCTGATCCGCGACCTTCTTATTCTCCGTAGGTCCCAGCTATGCCATCCCGGGCTTGCTGGGATCCGCTGTCTTCCAATTGCTCTTCAGGACCTGGCTCCTGGAGGGCGACACCACCCCCCCAACCTAGAAATTCCACTTTGACCTGTAATGAATCCTCCTCCAACGTTCCCAGCGTCGTCTTGGACCCTCTTTTATTGGTAAGCTGGTCGCTAGGCTACCGTGAGCCGGCAGGAGGGGCGAGTGGGCGGTCTTTTGGTAGGAGTTGGCTTGGGGACGCTTGGACCTGGGCTTCTGAGCCCCTGCTAATGCACCTGCCTGTCAGCCCCTGCAGGGGTTGGTGGTGGTAATGAGGGTGGCCAGTCCTGTGTTTCAGCCCATATGTTTCAGTGGCACCTGATAGCACCCAATTTCAGTGTGTGCCCAAATAGCAGGGGGTGGGGATACCACCACCACAGGGTCCAACCATCTGTCCCCAGGGACTAAGGTCCCAAGCGTTTTGGAGTCATGGGCATTGGCCCCCGTGTGTGTGTGTGGGGGGGGGAGTGGTGAGGGTTGTGGGGTGTTAACTTCAGAGCAAAGAACAATTTTAAGTAAAAGAATGAGATTATTTGGGAATGGCAGAGGAATTGCAATTTGTGACAAGCAAGCTATGGCAAAACATAAGTAAGTTCGAAGAGACAAAGGGAAGGTCAGCTTTTATAGGTTTTAGGAAGAAATTGGGGAGGGTTCTGGACAAAAGTTGACTGGAGAAGATGGGAGGGGCGGTTTGAAGATGGTCAGGGTTTCTCATTGGCTGCAGGTGGTGATTAGTGTGCAGCTGGATCAGGGAGGGGTCTTCCTTTTCTTAAAGACAGGAGATAAATTCCTTTGTGGAAAGTGCCCTCTCTCGTCAATGTAATTATCTTCCTTCTTCCTGCTGGTTATGTATGCTGCAGTGAGAGGTATGTACTTGAAAGGTCCCCCTCTGGGGCTTCCTGACTCCATTTTAAGTGTTTCCTTTAATTATTTTCACATTTACCCCTTTTGATCAAGATCTTTCCTTGAAAGTATTGCTGATCAAGAGTCAGAATTTTCAAATTTCAAATTTAGTGGTTTGTTCCTCGATAGCAGGAAAGATCTTTCCTGGTTGTCATTGGCCCACACTGGAGAGAATGTGCCTAATGATTGGAAGCCATCGAGGCCACATTTGAGGAGTAAGGAAGGGTAGGAGGGAGAGCTATCAATCACTTCCCATCAAGAGTCTGTGTCTGGGGCACCTGGGTGGCTCAGTGGGTTAAGCTGCTGCCTTCAGCTTGGGTCATGATCTCAGGGTCCTGGGATCGAGTCCGGGGTTGGGCTCTCTGCTCGTTGGGGAGCCTGCTTCCCTCTCTCTCTCTGCCTGCCTCTCTGCCTACTAGTGATCTCTCTCTGTCAAATAAATAAATAAAATCTTTTTTTTTTTTAAAGAGTCTGTGTCTTATCAAGGTCCTAAACGTTGGAGATATCTCAAAGTGCAGAGCTAGCATCACGCTACTTGATGTATTACTTCTGAAGAGATTTGATAAGCAACAGTTAAAGTTTAAAAATAATTATACAAGCAGAATTAAAAGTAATGACACATCCAGTTTCCAGGATGGTTCCAAACCAAGATCCCAAACCCAGCTAAATATATCGAAAGACCAGGGGTCATTAGGTCAGATTTGTTTTAATCAGCGCATATGTTGTCCCCTGATCTCACGTAATTGAATTTCTACTTCTCCAGAGGTATTTACCCACGTACAACAAGTGGTACCTGTTGTTGCACAAACACCTTGCTCAGCAAGTAGATAGATAATCAAGGGCTCTACTATTGTCCAAAATTACATTAGTCAATGAGTCAAATGATGGCTGATAGGATGCTATTGCTTTGGAATTGGCTGTGGAATTGGCCAGCTTTGCTAATGTTAGGGGGAGATATCTGATTCTGTGTTCATTGGCATTTACTCCATCAATCCAAGGAAGTAAATATCTTCCTATGGAGGCAAACCAAGGGACATGTATACCTCCTAGAATTTCCCATTTATGATGGCTCTGGAGGTCTAATGGGGCAGACCAATGGGAAGTCTCTTGATTTGTTATAGATGTTAACAAGAATGCTATTAAGTAACCCAGTAACATTGACTTCCAAGTTGCCAGCTATCTAAGCATTCATATGCCCATAGGAAATGCTGTCCCTTGCAAACAAAACCAGGTGGAACATAGAAGACTAAGGTCTCATTATTGATAGATTCCTTAACTGGAAATTTCCTGATTGATCCTTTGTAGCCATGGTTCAGAGGAGTTAGGATGACATTCTATGAGAGTCCCATCTTTTCCTAAAGGGCTTTTCTAAAAACCTTGCAAAGAGGCATAAACTTATTTATATTTCCCTTGGGTGCAGGGAGACAGATCACAGTTCTATAAGGAAAAGAACCTGGGGGAGTAAAAATTGTATGACTGGCAAAGATGGAGGGATTTGGCGGAGTTAGTATGATTATGTCTAAGGAAATGTTGAAGGTGTGTGAACACCTGGTTGCAATAAGCCAACCTGCTAATTAACATCTCTAGGCTTTTGGTTGTAATCAGCAGTGGCATTTCGTTCTAGAAAGAAAGCAGTTGTAGGTAATACCATGGGATCTCTGACATCGAGATCAGGTTGGAGCTTCTTGTGACAGATCCAACGGTCAGAGAGGTTTCTCCCTTTTGCAAAGGATTGGAAATATGGATAAGGACACTGTCTTTTCCAGGAAGAGAGGGCAAAGAAAGTACAAGCAAAGGAAAGAAGGTATATAGATGCCTGGTCCTGTCATCTTGAGAAAGCTTTTTCATCTGCTTCAGTTCCTGGAAATCTTTAGTTTTGGGTCACCAGTTGGTGTGTAGGTCCAGTAAAGGTTTGGTGCTTTATTTTTTTTTTAAATTTTATTGCTTTTTTAAAAAGATTTTATTTATTTATTTGAGAGAGAGAGTAGGAGCAGGAGGAGAGAGAAGGGCAGAGGCAGAGGGAGAAGCAGACTCCCTGCAGAGCAGGGAGTCCAATGCAGGGTTGAGGGGTTTGATCCCAGGACTCTGAGATCATGACCTGAGCCAAAGACAGATGCTTATCCATCTGAGCCACCCAGGGGCTCTGTGTGCTTTCTTTAGAAGTGACATGGGAATCCACAATTCTGTTCCTTGGAATTCGACAGCACAGTGGTTGTTTAGCAGCACCTGATACAGGTCCATTTCAATGGGGATGAAGAGAGACTTTCTCATCCTTGTGAGTGGATATAGTTCACCTTATGCTGAAGTAGCCAAAGATGTCACTTCAGTTACTTCCAAGGGAGTTGGAATTATATATCCAACACCATATTTGCCATTTTCACCTTTCAAATAAGAACTGCCAGTGAGCTATGACAAATTAGCATCAACCAAAGGAGTTTCCTGTAAGTCATCACAGGAGTCAGGAGGTGATCTGTCAGAGTCAAACAGTATTGTCTGGAGTATTGCTCTAGAAGAGGGAAGGAGAGTACCAGAATTAAGGTTATTACGGTGAGAAAAAATTATGTGAAGAACTGTGAGCAAGAGGATTTCATAGGTGGCGAGATTGACTGGCTGAAAATAGTTGAGTGTGATGAGAATTTAGGTAGGGATGGAGGCTGATAGAGTATGAGGGTTGAGAACAACAGGATGATGAGGGATAACAATACTGTATTGTTCTGAGATCCCAGACAGAACCCCATTCACAGTCATTAGAATTTAGGAAGGTTTCTATTTCCTGGGGGCACAAAGATGGTTAGAGGGGATCCCTGACTATTCCTTCAGTGGCCTTAACTAAAAGGGCAGTGGCAGGAATGGCTCTGAGGCAAGGGAAGGTATTCTCAGGCCACAGGGTCTAGCTGTTGGCTATATTACCCTATTGGTTTATGATGGTCCCCATGTTTTTGGTTGAATACCCCCAAGTTCCTTCCCTTCCCTGTTGTATATAAAAGGGAAAAAAGGAAGTTGGTAATTGGGATGTCCAAGGGCAAAGAGATTTATTAAGCTTTCTTTTAAGATATTAAAATTAGGATATCCTGAGCATACCAATTAATGGGGTCAGGTTTAGTGTTCTTTAGTAATGTATGTAAAGGCTGAGCCATGAGAGGAAAGTTTGAAATTCATTTCTGACGCTAGGCCATCAGCCCACCTGAGGGAACCTTATAATGGGCACTTAGTTTTGGGGAAATTCAGGATGCTATGGAGCTTACTTGGATCTACGTGGAGCCCTTGTTCTGAGATTAGGTGCCCTAAATAACAAATTTGAATTTGAACAAAATGCAGTTTTTCCTTGGAGACCTTGTGTCCCTTTTAAGCTAAAAATCAGATGGATGCTGTCTTCCTGTGAAAAGGGGACACATGATTAGTGTCCTTATAACTAGTTCTAGTGTCATTAGAGATGGAACAAATAAATGACATTAAAGGTTCAGAGATGGAGACAAACCATATGAGACTTTGGGGGAAAAACTGAGGGTTATAGAAGGGAGGGGTGGGGGATGGGGTAACTGGGTGATGGGTATTACAGAGGTCACGTGTTGGGATGAACACTGGGTGTTATACACAACTAATGAATAATTGAACACTACAACAGAAATGTATGTACTATATGCTGGCTAACTGAACATAATCATAATTAAAAAAAGGTTCATTTGCTTCATCTAGTTGGCTATTTTGGTTGTTGCTGTCAAATTATAGAATTTATTTCCCCCTTTTGAGAGAAAGAAATTCTAGCACAGTATTTCTCAAAGAAATCCTGGCCCAACAAGTGAATAGAGGCAGAGGAACTAAGGAGAAAGTTGGGTATCTCTCAGAGGGCTTAAATAAAGGGGGATAGGGTTAGAGACAGGAGCCAGTTGAGGTTTATTTGACACACATTTCCCATTTGTTAATACTTGAGGCAAGGGCTATTTGATAACAGACGGGTTGAGAACGGAGGGCATAGCTCTGGTGTCAGTAATGGCAGAGAGAGAGAGTTATTCCTAATCTGGAGAGTTGTTTCTCTAAACCAGCTAAGAGCAGGATTGGGAAAAGCCCCTGTAGTTCTTGGAGTTTCATTGTTGGGAGTTAGGAGGAGGACACTTGGAAAGGTTGGTTAAAACACGGAGGACACTTGGAATGCTTAAGCTTATAATGGTCTTTTTTCCAATGCTGTGGCTTTTTGCAATAATGACAAAGATCATCAGGAGGGTTTTGTTTAGGGGCCTCCATTTGTTTTGTTGGAGTTGTAAATTACCAGCCTATTTTTAGGGCTTTCCCAAAACCTGTTGCCTGGAATAAGTTTCAGGCTTGTACCCAGAAGCCCAATGAGCCCATGAATAATTATTATAGCTGGTTCCAAATTGTTTTCAGAGAAAATTCTGTTCTTTTAAATGTCAGATCCATGGGAGTAGCTTTTAACTTTGCGGTTGTGAATGAGCTGAACTGGGATCTTTCTTTTCTGGTTAAAAAGGACCAACATGGAATGAGAAACTATGTCCACTCCTGGTTCAGTTAATTTAACAAATCAGCTCACCCACGTCTTAGATTATTCAACTAAAAGGAAGACCACTAAAGTCCCTAATTTACAACTCCAACAAATGCTATTTCAGGTGTACAGTATGATGATTCAGCACGTCCATATATCACCCCATACTCATCACAAAAAATGCTCTCCTTACCACATAGTCTATTTAATTCTAGGTTCACAGTTTTGTTTGTTTGTTTGTTTGTTTTTTGTAAGATAGTACTTGCGTGCACATGAATGCACACATGCGGGGAAGGGGCAGAAGGAGAGGGAAAGAGAGACTTAAGCAGGTGAGGCTTAATCTCAGGACCCTGAGATCATGACCTGAGCCAGAATCAAGAGTTGGATGCTTAACCCACTGAGGTAGTGCCACTGGTTCACTGTGTTCTAATTTGGTTCTCAGAAAAACGAGTTTGGGGAGGTCATTGAAATTCTAAATTATTTTTGGTTAAGTTGGTCCAGACAGTTAAAAATGTGCATGAGGAGGGACCATAGTTTTTAAATATAAAACCAGACAGGATCCCAGAAGAAGGACATTTTTGAGAGTGTTTAGAAGATTGGGACCCCATTATTTGAAATCGGGATTCATCATCACTAGCCATCAGGGAGATTCAAATTAAAACCACATTGATATATCACCTTACACCAGTTAGAATGGCCAAAATTAGCAAGACAGGAAACAACATGTGTTGGAGGGGATGTGGAGAAAGGGGAACCCTCTTACACTGTTGGTGGGAATGCAAGTTGGTGCAGCCACTTTGGAAAACAGTGTGGAGATTCCTCAAGAAATTAAAAATAGAGCTTCCCTATGACTCTGCAATTGCACTACTGGGTATTTACCCCAAAGATACAGATGTAGTGAAAAGAAGGGCCATCTGTACCCCAATGTTTATAGCAGCAATGGCCATGGTCACCAAACTGTGGAAAGAACCAAGATGCCCTTCAATGGACGAATGGATAAGGAAGATGTGGTCCATATACACTATGGAGTATTATGCCTCCATCAGAAAGGATGAATACCCAACTTTTGTAGCAACGTGGACGGGACTGGAAGAGATTATGCTGAGTGAAATAAGTCAAGCAGAGAGAGTCAATTATCATATGGTTTCACTTATTTGTGGAGCATAACAAATAGCATGGAGGACAAGGGGAGTTAGAGAGGAGAAGGGAGTTGGGGGAAATTGGAAGGGGAAGTGAACCATGAGAGACTATGGACTCTGAAAAACAATCTGAGGAGTTTGAAGCGGCGAGGGATGGGGGGTTGGGGGAACCAGGTGGTGGGTATTATAGAGGGCACAGATTGCATGGAGCACTGGGTGTGGTGCAAAAAACAATGAATACTGTTATGCTGAAAATCAATCAATCAATCAATCAATCAGGGATTCAGAAAAACAAATGAATACTCACCAGAAAGGATGAAGTCTTTACATAGATCCCGAGTAAACGCAAAGTGTTCAACCAAAAAGAGGGTGCTCAGAATCCAAGAGGAGAATTACTGAACCTGAAGTAGATGGAGACTTGATGAGCAGAGAGGGCTCTGTGGGGATGTCTCACTTGATTCTGAGGGTTGTTGTCTTTCAGGGTTTGTCTCCTTAAGATCCCACTTCTGACCAATTTTAATGGGATTTCCTTTATTTTCACAGGGGGGGGAGGCTAAAATTACTCTTTTGTGCTGCATTGACCTTTTGTAAAATCAGGAGGTCCTTGAATGGTCTAATCATAAGTTCCCTTTCCTACTTTTCTCCCCAGTAGGGTCCCCTAGCCAAACAACCCTTCTTATCAAATGGACTACATGTATTTCTGTGTGTTATCCCTGAGTAGTGGTTTCAGTTCCCTGTCAGCACAGTAATTCAAACAAGCCAATTACATACTCTCTTAAGAAGCAGGGGGTACCTCTTAATACTACACCCTCTTAATACTATAAAAAAAGGTGCCTCTCACGGATCCTTCCAATTCATGCTGCTTCGGAGTGCAACTCTCTTGTATCCTGCATGGTATGCAGTGCCCTCCTCTTCGAGACTATGAACTTAGGTGACTGTTGATCTTTTCTGTCTAGAATTAGGTGATGTGTGTTTAGCCATCCCCGTAACTCGAGGGTGGGACTCCTGCCCTCCTTAAAGGGGTGATGTGGAGATGATTAAAACCATTGTTATCGGGCGCCTGGGTGGCTCAGTGGGTTAAGCCGCTGCCTTCGGCTCAGGTCATGATCTCAGGGTCCTGGGATCGAGTCCCATATTGGGCTCTCTGCTCAGCAGGGAGCCTGCTTCCCTCTCTCTCTCTCTTTCTCTGCCTGCCTCTCCATCTGCTTGTGATATCTCTCTGTCAAATAAAATCTTAAAAAAAAAAAAACCATTGTTATCACACATGATGATCTAACCACAGTCAAGGGGGAGCTGGTCAGTTTTACTAGCTGCTCCCTGACTGACTGTGCCATGATACAGTGAAGGCTGCCTAGGACAGGACCACCAGTTGCCAGTGGGCTTGTGCTCTGGCCTGTGTGGTACAGTGCTGTTTTTGTTCAGTGTTGCCATCTCTTCCTTCCCTAAAACATTCTCTCCTTAAAATAAGAATTGTAGTTAATTGACCAGATTTCAGTGTGAAGTGTCTTTGCATTTGGGTTGTGTGTACCAGAGGTCTCTGAGGCTTCCACCTGTAAAAGTGGCAATATCACAGCATCCTAATTGGTCAGCACTTGAATCCTTCATACCAGTGGTTGGGTTAGTGACTTGTTAGGCAGTGACCACTGTTTCTTTTTTTTTTTTTTAAAGATTTTATTTATTTATTTGACAGAGAGATCACAAGTAGGCAGAGAGGCAGGCAGAGAGAGAGAGAGGAGGAAGCAGGCTCCCCGCTGAGTGGAGATCCTGACACGGGACTCAATTCCAGGACCCTGAGATCATGACCGGAGCCAAAGGCAGTGGCTTAACCCACTGAGCCACCCAGGCACCCCGTGACCACTGTTTCTAACCTGGTAGCCACTACTAGATACTTGGGGCAGCCAGCCATGTGGTCATTGTGACTGTGTACTTCTGGGATGACTCTTTATGAGGTTTGCAGATAGGAAGAGGACTCTTAACCACAGGGAGAACTAATTAAGCATGATACCTCTGGTTGCCTTAATAGTCCTTGTTCTGGGCAGGATCATGAGCTTGTGTATCTCCTGTGCTGTTGCTTCCCTTGCTGCTGCCTGTACACTCTCCTGACTTCCAAGAGTATTGAAGAAGAGCACATCCATGGTGGATTTTGGCCCAGGAATGGATGAGAAAAGGGGGAAAGGCATTCACTATTCAGCTGTTCTCCCAATGTAAGACCCCTATCCAATGCCAAACATTGCTGTAAGGGAGGCCCCTAACCCTAATGATCTGATTTTGGATGAAGAAATGTATAAATATGAGCAGAGTAGAGTGGAACCCCCTGGAACAGAGTATATCAAGTGAAAAAACAAGTAAAAAGAAAGAAAGAAAAAAAGACTGCAACAAACCTGAGTACAAGCAACTGTAATATTGTGATTTGTAAGAAAGAAATAGGTATTTGGTCATTCAGATGACCAAAATATTTTTCATATTTATTTGGTCTTTGTCCATGGTTTCTGACTCACAGCTCCTAAAACTTGTGGAATTTCCTGTGGTAAGAGCTTTAAGGTTATCCTTTGTTATGTTAATGAGGTGACTTTTGGTCCTTTCTTAGATAACCTAAGAATGGGGGCTATTTGCCTCAAGGACCAACCGTGTGGAAAGAGGGCTGAAACTTACAGTCTCACCCCAGACATCCAAGGAGGAAAGAGGGGCTGGCTAGAAGTTGAATCAATAGCCAGTGGCCAATGATTTAATCAGTTACGCCTATGTAATGAAACCTCTATGAAGATCAGAAGGATAGGGTTTGGAGAGCTCCTGAGTTGGAGAACAAGTGATTTTCAGAGAATGGCATGCCTAGAGAGATCATGGAAACTCCCCACCCATTTCCACATACCTTTCCCTATGTATCCCTTCCATCTGGCTGTTCCTGAGTCATATCTTTTTATAGTAAATGGTTATCTGGAGAGTAAATGGGTTTCATTGAGCTGCTCTAGCAAGTGAATCAAATCCCAGGAGCAGGTCATGGGAACCTTTGATCTGTAGCTGGTTGCTCAGAAGCATAGGTAACAACCTGGTTGTAACAGGTAACAACTGGTATCTGAGTTGGTAGGGAGCAAGCAGTCTTGTAGACTGAACCCTTAACCTGTAGGATCTGATGCTCTCTCTAGATAGTGTCAGGATCAAGGTGGACTGGACACTTTGCTGGTATCTGAAAATTGCTTGATAGTGTGTGAGGAGGACCCTCACCCACCCACCCACCAAGCTTCATGTGTCAAAATTAGGTCCAGGAACCCAAGAGAGGGAGGAAAAAAAATAAATTGAAACAAAGGTCCACAGTTTAATCCAATTGGAAATCCAATATTTATTGAAAGAATTTATACAACACAATGATAAAAGCCTCCTCCAAAAAACAAGACTATAGAATCTGTCCAAATCTGAATCAGTGGACACTCTTGTTGGTGTCTTGAGAGGTTACTTCATTGTAGAGGCTTTAGTAACCCCCTGTCATGCTCTATGGAGTCTTTGCACCAACCATGATGTTGGGTTAGACAACAGGTAAATTTGGCTGTGGGCTTCTGATGCAAGAAACTGCCTGTCTTGGCCTTGCACTATACACCATTAGAATGACAATTGCTGGCCACATACTGGACTATCCTCAAAGTAGAGGCTCTCAGAGATCCTGAGCCTATGACCTTCTGTACCCCATTGCCCAGTATGCCTTGGGTCATGGAACTGGCACCCCATAACCTCAGCATGGCTAGTGAGGCCTCCTCAATAGAGGATAGAGCCAAACCTGAGCCTTCTAGCAGCAAATCTCTCTTGCAGGAAGGCATGGCCTTATCTGTTTTTACTCCCTTACCAGATGTCATAATGGTCCAAGGAACTCCCCTTACCCCACCAACCTCTTGGCTACTTGAGAAGCCCATTGCAATCAACTGATTCAACAACACTGGGAGTCTGTACACTACAGATGGTATTTGTCACCATCATAGATATTACTGCTTCCCATCCCTTAACTAGGATGACCATGATAAAATAGAGGACAAAAGTGTCAGCACAATTGGCCAAACTTCAGGTAGTCATCTTAACACTAGATGCTCTGGACATCAAATAGCCCCATCTGCACATCTTTATAAACTCTTGGGCCATTGCTTATGAGTTGCCCCTTTTTGGGGTAAAGAACTCTGAGAATCACTTGTCTCACAGATACCCAAAATATAAATCAAGACACTATACTGAATTGGGTCCCCTACAAGTTCACATGTTGAAGCCCTAACCCGCAATGTGACTGTATTTGGAGCTATGGCCTTTAGGGTAGTAATTAACTTTTAATAAGGTCATAAGGGTGGGGCCCTAATCCAATAGAATTGGGTCCTTATAAGACAATGAAGAGACCCCAGAGCTTGCTCTCTCTCTCTCTCCCCACCCCTTGTCTCCCATTCTCCCTCCACACTCACATAAAGGGAAAGCTGTACAAGGACATAGAAGACAACCACCTGCCAAGGATAGAGGTCTCATCAGAAACCAACCCTGTTGGTGCTTTGATATTGGACTTCTAGTCTACAGAACTGTGAGAAAAAAAAATTCTTCTGTTTAAGCCACCCAGTCTGTGGTATTTAGTTATGACAACCCTAGCAGACTAATTCACAGGATAACAGATGTCTCTCTATATACAGTTATTTGTGGTAGTTATGTCCTGTAAAAGTCACCATGAGTACAGAATTAGTGAATAGGAAACTGTCTCTCCTAGGGGAAATAGAGGATTAGGTTCCTGGGAGCCTCTAGTCACAACAACATATTCATCCACCAATCAGTGTGTAAACTTTGTTTTTTGTGTTTCTATTTAAAGACATCTTATTTTGTATATATTGTTGATATTTAACATGTTGATGATTTACACTGAACTCACTGATAACATCCCTCTAATTCATGCCTAAAACGTGTATTTTCTCCACAAGGCGCATCACAGCCTTCTTGTGTTTAGGAAAAGTCTACAGTTTGTCAGCATTAAACTCGGGGGCCGATTTAAACAGTGAAACCACTAACAAAAAGTACACAAATGTGAACAACATGGTACTAAATATACTGTTGGAAGGTCACTTGTTTATTGTATGAGAGATGAAGTAAGAAGCTGGAATGCTACTTTGTCTAAACCTGGCTGAGAACTTGTGGGTCAGATGATTCAATTTTTTTTTTGTCACTCTGCACATGTTTGCAAATAACCACAAAAGTGCTGAGTGTTGATTTTGCAGTTACAAATAAGTTTTAGCAGGTAGACAAATTTGCAAAATAATCAAGATCAAGTGTATTAAGGTTACAGTGTAAGGGCTTCAACAGAAAGATCTTTGGAATCCAAGATCTTATGGTTATGGCCAAAGCATTCATTTCGGGTCTCAATACACATTGCTGGGCTCGTGAAAAAGGCAGTAAACAGAACTGGCAACTCCCCGATTGGCCTCAAGCTGCTTGCTTAATTGACAGCTGTAATTAGCTCCTCAAAGAACTCCTGCTTAAGTTACAAAAGTGGTAAATAGACCTCCTCTACACACATTGTTGTAAGCATTGGTTAGCCTAAATTCATGTCCTCTAAGTACTCACTACACCAATGCCACAATTGCCTTTATTAGCCATGAGGGTGGGTACTTTTAAAGTTCATAGTTTTCCATAACCTCTCTCTTTTTTGGGCAAGTGACTATTCCATTTCCTAGGGAGGCCCCACTATTCCCTAAGAGTCTCAGTTAACACCAAGATTTAAACTGATGTGAAGGCATCAAGGACTCAGTTATGGTACAGGGACTAAAATTCAGGTTCTATATTGTCTTGACATCTGGTAAAATTGGAAGGACCTCAGATGGTCTAATCAAAGTTCTCCTCCCCATGCTGTGCATGTAAATAAGTTCTCTTAACTAAACAACCCTCCTTTCTGAACAGACCAGGTATAGTTCCGGCTTATCCCTAGCTAAGGGTTTCAATTCCCTGCCAGTTGTGGAATTATTCCAACAAGCCAATAGCATTCTCCCCTGGAAACCAGAGGTACTGTGTCCTCAACAGGGCAAAGCCTGCCTCCTACAGACCCTGGTTGTTCACTCTGTTCCTGAGTGCAACTAGAGTGCAGCTCTCCCTGGTGCATTGTGTCCAGCTGTCTCAGGCTGGGAGTATATGTCCAGTGTCAGGTGTTATGTGTTTGGCTATCCTCACCACCATAGGAAAGAATCCTTTCCTCCTTAATGGGGTGAATAGGAGGTGATCAAAATGGAGGTACAGAGCAATGGGAAAGACACAAAACAGAGAAATGAGAGACAACTGTTTGAGGACAGATTTTAGCCCACTTTCAAGGGTGTGTGTGTATGTGTGTGTTGAGAACCTGAGGGACCCTACTCAGTGCTACCAATGGAAATTATTAGCCTTGGATGTGCAATCTATAGAAGTATATTCATGTGGCCAGAGATGGGTATACTTTGAACTTATTCTTGTCAAACATTTGAAGGTACAGATTATTTTTTGTCTGTGTTTTATTTAAGTTTAGGTCTGTAGATACCTGAAGAGTTGTTAAATAGCTATGTCATGCCGATCATGCAGAAATATGTATTTGTTGTGGCCACAAGATGCTGAGCACTGGCACATGGGTAATGTATGATTGGAAACGGGAATACATCGCTTTAATTCAGGAATAATTCATCAACATAATTTGGAATATTGCAAAATGAAATTCTGTGACTGAAGATAATCTGGAATAAGTTTTCAAATGGCAAACGAGAAATGAACATGTACCGAAGGGGAAGGAAAGGGAGTTCGGCATTTCCAGGCAGCAGCTCTGCATTGTCCACAATCTCATATATCAGAGTGTGCTAGTGAATTCCCCCTGCAACACACACAGATTTGTGGGCTGTGATGTTTCTTGGCCAACATATGAAAGATCCCATTTCCTAGTGATGCTCAGGACCTGTTCTCATTCACAGGCCCCTTTTGGGGGTGAGTGTGTGTGGAATGGTCTCACTGAAGGTCTCAGATGCCTTGCACGAACATTTCAGAGCTCTTTAGAAACACCAGCTAAATTAGGTTCTTGGGTACAATCCCAACATCTAGGCCCCATCCCAACATCCCAATTAGGTTCTTGTTTGAGAGTTCAGCTCAGTTATGACATTATCTACTAATTGCATCATATTGCACAGGTTGAGTGTTCAGTCCCACAAGACTGCCCTCCCCCTACACCAGATGCCAGTCGCAAGTCTAGGTTCTTACCTGTGCTTCTGACTGATTGCCTATAAAGGAGACATTATCAAAGCCCTCTCCTAGGGTTTGACTCATTTGCTAGAGAAGTTCACAGAACTCAGAGAAACATTATACTTACTCGATATAAAAGGAAGTAACTCAGGAAGAGCCAAATAGAAGAGACACATAGGGCAAGGTATAGGGAAAGGCTGCAAATTTTCTATGCCCTCTCCCAACCCACTGCTCTCCCTAAATCTCCATGTGTTTACCAACCCAGAAACTCTCAAATCCTGTCCTTTTGGGTTTTTTTATGGAGGCTTCATTGTATAGGTGTGATTAATTAAATCATTGGCCAATGGCTAATGATTCAACTAGCATCTCCTCTCCCCAGGAGGTTAGGGGAGTAGGGCTGGAAATTTCAGCCCTTTAATCACGTGGTTGATTCTCTTGGCAAACGGCCTCTGTCTTTAGGTGCTTCTAAAAGTCACCTCACTCACATAATAAGAGATACCTCTGTCACTCTCAAAACTGAAGAAATTCCAGGATTTGGGGAGCTTTGAGCCAGGACCTGAGGAGGAAGACCAGATACATGTGAGAAATATATATTTGGTCATCTCATTGAGATGACCAAATATATATTTCTTATAAATCACAATATCATACCAGTTCTTTGCAGGGCTACTGCTAGTTATTCATACTCACCTAAGACATCTTGAGGCATAATGTACATGGTTAATGAGAGATTCCAGATTCCAGAATGAATGTCTTTGAGAAGATAGCCAAGAATCTGAAATGGGTTTGTTTGGGTGAGGATCAAAAGGTTTTTTATGTCATATGCTATATGTCCTAAAAACAGGTGTACAAGAGCAAGGTTGACATAGATTTGATAACAAAATGCCCAGTCCCAGCCCAGGGAGGGGAAGTGTGACTTTGAGCTGGAGAATATAAACTGGTCACCACAGCTCAAGAGGGTGTCAAGGGTGGAAGATTACTTTTCCTGGTTCTAATCAACCAACTTAGAGAGCTGTGTCCATGCTGATTGCAAGGTGGAGCTCTTTAGGGATTTGAATACATTTATCTGAGGGCTGCCACCTGCCTACTTCTTCCACTCTCCAGTTCCCAGAATGTCTGCTGCTCCCCCATCATCCTATCTGATAACATGGACCAAGGCTTTGTGCCCCACCCTCTGGTTGAAAGCTGAGGAGGAAGAAAAAATCTGCCTCATTGCTGTGCTTCTGGCTAACTCACTGTGGGAAGAGAGTTGGGTGGGAGAGAAGGTGTGTATGCATACAACTGTATGTTTGCCTGTGTACAGAAGGGAAAGCTCTGGAAAATTTACAGCTGGTGTGACCTCTGCTGTTTGTTCTCTGAGAAACAATATGGCATTTACTGATGACCAGTGACTTCTCTGTTTCAGCAAAAACTACAAATGAAATTGATTAAGAAGGTTTGGGGCAGGATGCTGACACAATATGATGTTCATCTGAGTCCAGCTTTTGAAGGTAAGCCACTTCTAGACCTGAGATCTGTGTATTAAGTTGAATAGAGCTGAGACACAGCAAACCAGTCCCATGAGTTAAGTTGACCAGTGACATACCTCCAGGCTTTACACTTCTACCTTTCCAGATCCCACCTTCCTGACCTGCAATAGAGTACTCCTGGGATGCTAGTCCTCAGGCCATTTGCTCTGACTCTGGAGTTTCTCCCACTTTTCTGGCTTCATGTGCAAGATGCCTTCTGCTCTCTCCACACTCTCTTAGGAGGGTACAAGAGTTGAGGCACATTACCTAGTGTGACTGTAGGAACACAACCCACAGAAAGAGGTGTGCAGGCCAGATTTCCTATGTGTCTCAAGCTAGAATTTTCTGTACCATCTGCCATGCTCTATGGGGAGGGCCCTTGAACACACATTCTTTTTTTTTTTTAATGTCATGTTATTCATCATACAGTACATCATTAGTTTTTGATGTAGTGTTCCATGATTCAGTGTTAGCATTTAACACCGAGTGTACCATGCCATCTGTGCCCTCCTTAATACCCATCACCAGGCCAACCCATCCTCCCACCCCTCTCCCTTCTAAAACCACCATTTGTTTTCCAGAGTCCATAGTTTCTCGTGGTTCCTCTCCCCTTCTGAATCTCCCCCTTCATTTTTCCCTTCCTTCTCCTAATGTCCTCCGTACTATTCCTTATATTCCACATATGAGTGAAACCATATGATAATTGACGTTCCTGCTTGACTTATTTACATAGCATAATCTCCTCCAGTTCCATTCATGTCAGTGCAAATGGTGGGTATTCATCCTTTCTGATGGCCAAGTAATATTCTGTTGTATATATGGGCCACATCTTCTTTATCCATTCATCTATTGAAAGGCATCTCGGATCTTTCCACAGTTTGGCTATTGTGGACATTGCTGCTATGAATGCTGGGGTACACATGGCCCTTCTTTTCACTACATTTGTATCTTTGGGGTAAATATCCAATAGTGCAATTGCTGAATCATAGGGTAGTTCTATTTTTAATTTTTTGAGGGAGCTCCACACTGTTTTCCAAAGTGGCTGCACCAAACTACATTCCCACCAACAGTGTAAGAGGGTTCCCCTTTTTCTACAACCTCTTCAACACTTGTTTCTTGCCTTGCCAATTTTTGCCATTCTAATTGGTGTAAAGTGATATCTTATAGTGGTTTCAATTTGAATTTCTCTCATGGCTAATGATGATGAACATTTTTTCATGTGTCTATTAGCCATTTGTATGTCTTCTTTGGAGAAGTGTCTGTTCATGTCTTCTGCCCATTTTATGACTTGGTTATTTGTTTTTTGGGTGTTGAGTTTGAGAAGTCCTTTATAGATCTTGGATATCAGCCATTTGTCTGTAGTGTAATTTGCAAATATCTTCTCCCATTCTGTGGGTTGCCTCTTTGTTGACTGTTTTCTTTGCTGTGCAGAAGCTTCTGATCTTGATGAAGTCCCAAAAGTTCATTTTTGCTTTTGTTTCCTGCCTTTGGAGACACGTCTTGAAAGAAGTTGCTGTGGTTGATGTTGAAGAGGTTACTGCCTATGTTCTCCTCTAGGATTTTGATGGATTCTTATCTCACATTGAGGTCTTTCATCCATTTTGAGTTTATCTTTGTGTATGGTGTGAGGGAATGGTCAAGATTCATTCTTGTGTGTATAATGGTCTAATTTTCCCAGTACCATTTATTGAAGAGACTATCTTTTTTTCCATTAGATATTTTTTCCTGCTTTGTCAAAGATTATTTGACCATAGAGTTGAGGGTCCATATCTGGGCACTCTATTCAGTTCCATTGGTCTATGTGTCTGTTTTTGTGCCAGTATCATGCTGTCTTGGTGATCACAGCTTTGTAATAAAGCTTGAAATCAAGCAACGTGATGCCCCCAGCTTTGTTTTTCTTTTTCAACATTTCCTTGGCAATTCAGGGTCTTTTCTGGTTCCATGCGAATTTTAAGATTGTTTGTTCTAGCACTTTGAAAAATGCCATTGGTATTTTGATAGGGATGGCATTGAAAGTATAGATTGTTGGGCAGCAGAAACATTTTAACAATGTTTATTCTTCTGATCTATGAGCATGGTATGTTTTTCCATCTTTTTGTGTCATCCTCAAATTCTTTCATGAGTGTTCTATAGTTCCTCAAGTATAGATCCTTTATCTCTTTGGTTAGGTTTATTCCAAGGTATCTTATGGTTTTTGGTGATATTGTAAATGGAATTGATTCTCTAATTTCCCTTTTTACAGTTTCATTGTTATTGTATAGGAAATGAACTGATTTTTTTGTATTGATTTTGTATCCTGCCATATTATTGAATTACTGTATGAGTTCTGGTAATTTGGGGCTGGAGTATTTTGGGTTTTCCACATAAGGTATCATGTCATCTGTGAAGAGAGAGAGTTTGACTTCTTTGCCAATTTGAATACATTTTACTTCTTTCTGTTGTCTGTTTACTATTGCTAGGACTTTTAGTACTATGTTGAACAATAGTTCAACAACAAATTAAGCCTAATGCCCAAGAGTGGGCATCCTTGTCATGTTCCTGATCTTAAGAGAAACGCTCTCAGCTTTTCCCCATGGAGCATGATATTCACTGAGGATTTTTCATAGATGGATTTTATGAAATTGGGTAATATTCCTTCTAATCCTATACACTGAAGAGTCTTAATCAGGAAATGATGCTGTATTTTGTCAAATGCTTTTTCTGCAACTGAGAGAACCATGTGGTTCTTGTCTTTTCTTTTATTTATGTGTTCTATCACATTGATTGATCTGCGAATGTTGAACCACACTTGCATCCCAGGGAAAAAAATCCCACGCGGTTGTGGTGGATAAGCCTTTTAATGTACTGTTGGATCCTATTAGCTAGGATCTTGTTGAGAATTTTGGCATCCCTATTCAGCAGGGATATTGGTTTGAAATTCTTCTTTTTGAGGGGTTCTTTCCCTGGTTTGGGGATCAAAGTAATGCTGGCATCATAGAATGAGTCTGGAAGTTTTCCTTTTGTTTCTGTTTTTTAAAAGACCTTCAGGAGAATAGGTATTATTTCCTCTTTGAATGTTTAGTAGAATTCCCCAGCGAATCCATCAGGTCCTGGACTCTTGTTCTTTTGGGAGATTTTTGATCACTGCTTCAATCTCGCTAATGGTTATTGGTCTATTCACATTGTTAATTTCTTCCTTTCAGTCTTGGAAGTTTATAGGTTTCCAAGAATGCATCCTTTTCTTCCAGGTTGCTTAATTTATTGTCATATAGCTGTTGATAATAATTTCTGATAATTGTTTTTATTTCCTTGGTATTAGTTGTGACCTCTCCCCTTTTATCCATAATTTCATTAATTTGGGTCCTTTCTCTTTTTTCTTTTGGATAAGTCTGGTCAGTGGTCTACCAATCTTATTCATCTTATTCATTCTTTCGAAGAAGCAGCTTCTAGTTTTGTTGATGTGTTCTACTTTATTTTTGGTTTCTAATTCATTGATCTCTGCTCTAATCTTAGTTATTTCCCTTCTTGTGCATGGATTAGGCTTAATTTGTTGTTGATTCTCTAGTTCTTTAAGGTGTGAAGACAATTTGTGTATTTGGGATTTTTGTATTTTTTTGAGTGAGGCTTGGATGGCTTTATAGTTGTCCTTTAGGACCACCTTTGCAATGTCCCATAGGTTTTGGACCGAAGAGTCTTCATTCTCATTGGTTTCCATGAATTAAGTTTTTCTTTGATTTCCTGGTTGATTCAAACATTCTTAAGCAGGATGGTCTTTAGCTTCCAAGTGTTTACATTTCTTCCAATCTTTTTCTTGTGATTGAGTTCCAGTTTCAAAGCATTGTGGTCTGAGAATATACAGGGAACAATCTCATTCCTTTGATATCAATTGAGACCTGATTTGTGACCCAGTATGTGGTCTATTCTGGATGGAGTTCCATGTGTGCTTGGGAAGAATGAGTATTCTGTTGTTTGAGGGTGGAATGTTCTATATATATCTATGAGGTCCATCTGGTCCAGTGTATCATTCAAAGCTCTTGTTTCTTTGTTGATTTTCTGCTTAGTTGATCTATATATTGCTGAGAGTAGTGTGTTAAGATCCCCTATAATTGATGTATTCTTATCAATATGTCTCTTTATTTTGGTTAACAGTTGGCTTAGTAGTTGGCTTCTCCCATGCTGGGGACATAGATATTTACAAATGTTAGATCTTCTTGTTGGATAGAGACTTGAAGAATGATATAGTGTGGTTCTGTATCTCTAACTATAATCTTTAGCTTAAAATCCTAGTTGTCTGTTATGAAAATTGCTACCCCATCTTTCTTTTGAGGTCTGTTGGCATGAGAGATCATTCTCCATCCCTTTACTTTCAGTCTGGATATATCTTTAGGTTAAAAATGAGTCTCTTATAGACAGCGTATGGATGGGTCCTGTATTTTTATCCAATCTGCAACCCTGTGCCATTTTATGGGAGCATTTAGGCCATTTATGTTGAGAGTGATTATTGAAAGATATGTTTTTATTATCATCATGTTGCCTGTGAGGTCCTTGTTTCTATAGATTGTCTGTATATTTCTGTTCTGTATCACTCTTGGGGGCTTTCTTATTTTATAGAAACCCCCCCCCAATATTTCTTGCAGGGCTGGCTTAGTGGTTACATATTCTCCCCCACTTTGGGAAGGGCAACTAACCTGGACCACACAGCTTTAAGGTACAGTAAAACCTATCCTGTGTCCACAGAACAGGAGTGATGTTCTCTCGCCAGGGAACACCCAGGAAACCTAAACCAATGGCCGACATAAGAAAGGGTACATTCAATAGAAGTTCTATGGGAGTTTGAACTAGATACCAGTTCTAAAGGATTAATGAAGGCTAATGGTTCACACATATGCAAATAGATAGAGTTCTTTTGAATATTCATTGCCTCAACCCTAAAGAACACACAGCTGTGATGATTTGGCACCTGAACGTAGATCACTAGGGCCACTATGTTTGTCATGGGAGCTACCTTGAAAGCAAAGGCCATTGCTGTAGGCCCTGAACTTTGAAAGTGTGTCACTTGATTGATTTCTCTTGACTCCACTGCTCCCTGCAGAGTGTGAGGGGATAAGGTGTGGTGCATATATTCCAAGGTGAGTGGACATCTGGGGACTGGGAAGCTGGAGTGGAGAGGGCAGAAGGCAGGCTTTTAAAATAACTCTACTCTATAAGGAACCAGTGCCTTTTTTAGGTGGATTCTCTAGGGAAGAGGTCAAAACTCTTGAGTGAGAGAGGGCTGGATATATGGGACTTCAGCTGTTAGAGCACAGCCAACTCCCTCTTTGCATGATATCAACATTTGGATCAACTGGGCCAAACACTGCTGGGTGTCAAGGGGGTAGCTCCCTCATTTCTTTCTTTCCTTGTTCTCTTGTATCTTAGCAAAAAGCTAACCAATGAGCATTTAGGTACCATGCTCATTCTTCCTCTTTTTTTTTTTAAAGATTTTATTTATTTATTTGAGAGACAGTGGAGAGCACACAGCAGGGGGAGGGGCAGTGGGAGAAGGAAAAGCAGACTCCCCACTGGACAGGGAGATGTGGGGTTTGATCCCAGGACCTTGAGATCATGACCTAAGCCAAAGGTAGATGCTTAACTGACTGAGCCACCCAGGTGTCCCTCTTCCTCTGTTTTAAGGCAGGCAAGGTAGCTATATCTCAGCAGGCATCCAGGGCCAAGGTGAGTGAGGGAATCAAGGGCCAACCTCTGGGGATTGTCAGGTGTGGATAGTCTGCATTATGTCTGAGACACCGCCCCACCCCCCGCCACCATCTTTCAAGCTGATCTGTTTACAACCTGTTGCCTAAGTGACAGTGGGGATTGAGGGTGCGTGCTGGGTTACATTAAGCTTTCTTGGCATGCAGACCTGGGACATGGGAGAAAAGGTGGGTCCTTGGACTGATTTAGTCAAATGGTAAATGAAGGGGGAAATGCAAGAACAATGCAGGACCTTCTTTAGACAGAACAAGGCACTGCAGGCTCTAGGCCTAGGGCTGGTGTTTGTGTATGTGGGGAGTAGGGAGACCAGTAGATGGGGCAGCTGCAGTCTGAATGGAGTGGGCAGCAGGGATGGAAGAAGCAGAGAACAAAGCAATAACACCATGGCACAAGGTGTCCCACTTAAGGAAATAGCCTCCCCAAACTGGTCAATAACCCTCATGTGCTCTAGGGAGAGAGCTTAGCCCAAGGAAACAGGAGAAGGAAGGTGAGCACCTGCCAATGGCCTGTAAGTACCAGTGAGGGGAGGTTAAAGTTGTTGAGGGGAATGTTTCACTGGGAGAAAGGAGGGCCTGGGCAGAGATTTACAACTTGAATCTGGAAGAGAGTGAGACTCCCGCTATCAAGGAGTGAACATGCTAGATTACATTTTCAATTTCACATAATCCAAGGAGGAAAGATACAGCAGGAAAGTGAGAACTGACACTGGACAGAGATGAGCAGGGAAGCCAGGACAGAAAGGAAGAAGGATGAGGGTAAAGAAGAATACTGAGTATAAGAAGGGAAACACCCAGAAAGAATTAGTAGTTGGTGTATCAGTATCCCTTAAAATCCATTCAAACCATCACCTGCTTCAAAAGCAGATTGAGCCCAAGCCTGTACCCATATCTGTGAGGTCATCAGTGGCAAGCAGGATCTAGGCAGTGGCATTTACCTCATGGGAGTCACCTCCCCCACACCTATTCCTCTTTTCAAGCCAGGCTTCAAGGAAATTAGGCCGAGGGCATCAGCATTTAGGGACCCCTAGATCTCTCTATGAGACCTCCCAAAACACTTCAAGTCAAATCTCTTTTTGTGTCTGAGTTGGAGTTGAGTTTCAGGAATTAGCCCATTTTCCTTTCCCCACAAGCTCACAAGCAGAGGTCTTAGTGACTGTGACCTGTTTAGTTTTAAATGGGAAGATTTATTACTTCCTTTAGAAGGAGGGGGCAGTGAGAAGAAGAGGAAGAGCAGGAGCCAGGGAAAGGTAACATAGCTGCTTCCCTCTGAGCAAGAGACCAGGAGCCACAGTGTTGTGAAAAGCAGCTCCCTGGGGGTTTCATTCAGCCCAGCACCTGGCATGACATAGGCAATGCCATATTGTGAAATGAAGGAATGAGTGAGCCATTTTCATCACTCCTTTTTTCATCTTGGAGCACTAGAACTATGATAAATACTAAGGAGGGAGAGAAGTTGTAACAGTGATGTTCTGAAGGGGGAGGGAAGTAGTTATTCCTTCCACTTTTCTTGCCTTCTTGAACTCAGTAAAGGGATATGGGGCTGAGGCCACCACTCCAAAGATGGGTTTTAGGCACTATACCTGGAGGCTTTTGTTTTAGTTCTGGCTACTTTGAGAAATACTGTAGACTCAGTGTCAAGGACAATACATTTATTTCTTTTTCTTATACTGTTGGAATTTGAGACGTCCAAGGTCAAGGTGCTGGCTAATTTGATTCCTGTCTTGTAGATGGCTGCCTTCTTGCTATGTGCTCATGTGGTGGAGAGAGAGCATTCTCAGGTTTCTTTCTCTTCTTCTAAGGGTACTAAGCCCATCATGGGGAGCCCACCCTCATGGCCTCATTTAGGCCTAATCATCTCCTACAGGCCCCACCTCTAAATACCATCCTATTGGGGGATAGGCCTTCAACATAGGAATTTTGGAGTGCACACAAATATATAGTCCATAACACTTCTCTTTTCAGTTATCCTTTTAGAGATGTGAGGATCCTTTAGCTAAGTTTTCATACTGATCACTGTTAGCATGTAATGTGGCCTTTTGAGGCAGATCTGTGCCAGGGCTCATGGCTTGGTGAAGGGAAAGCAGACTGCCTTTCAGCTCCCCCTTGCTCTTTTAGCTGGGAGCCCTTGGACAGGCTCTGTGCTGGTCCTTTCGGGTCCCCAAGATTCCTCCAGAAGGGATGCGTGGAATCATTGATAGAATTGTTTGCGTGGCACTAAATAGTCTAGAATGAAATGTATGACGCTGAGATTAGTGGGGGGCCCTGGCTGCCTGATTCTGTTCAAGTTCAGCATAATACCACTTCCATTCTTCCATTCTTCCAAGGTATGTGGGGGGCCTGAAAGGCTATAATAGAAATCTGCATCTATAGAAATCCCTGTCACTACATAGCACTTTGCTGGGGCTTGTTCATAATAGCCTTAAATGCTGGCATTTGGGCAGCACCTTAACTCAAAGGCCCATTTACTTCTCCATTGTCATCCAGAAAATTATTTCTAATAGCACTTTGCTTTTGGAAGCACTGAGCTTGGAGTAACATGTTTCTCTCTTTGCTGCTCAGCTTCTGGGCCATCAGCCTGCAGTGAAGCCAGCAGGCTGAATCACAGTGGTCCTGCATATTTCCATAGCAGCAGTGTGATGTAATGCATAAAGGATAATGTGGCTTTGCTTTGGAGCTATTTATAGGCAGCTTTGAGCCAACAGAGAATAAAAATTTATTCATGCGCAGCACCTTACGGTTCACAATATGCTTTTAAATCCGTGATCATATTTGAATCCTGCCAGTGGAAATAGGGGCCTGAAAAAAGGCCCCAGGAGGAAGAAACATACTCAAATATAGGCTTACACATCCAGTTACCTTGGCACATTAAAATAACACACAGTCATTCTCATTCACTCACACAAACATACTCACATGCTTATATGTTCATTCACGCACACTTGTACATGCTCTGACATTTTCATATTAACAGGCTCACACATTTCTCACACATGGACATGCTAGTACATTTACATAGAGACTCATACACTCGCATTCACTCACATATGAACATGCTTCCACACATGAACAGAGTTGTATATTTACTGAAACAAACGTGAGTATAAACACACATTTATACTCACAAGTATTGCTTATGAACAAGTTCACATATTCACACATATACTTACATGTACAGGCGTGTTAACTCTGTCAATAGGATGACACAGGCACAATGACATAGCACACAGTCACTTGCACACAAACATGATCACACACACTCATGATCATTTACTTACATACATGAACATGCTGATACATCATTGAAATACAAACACATAAAATTATGCATTCATTCACACTTGCATGTGGACAACGTCACACAAACAGACTCATAATCCCTCCCACAAAGACATACTCATGCATTCAGTCATACTTATGAGCATATTCCCACATTCACTCACACACAGTTACACTCATTACCATCGCAGGATATTCTCACACATGTATTGAAAACATTAATATTTTCACTGACCTGTACATGTTCAAACACATAAACTTATTCCTACAGTCATTAACATGAACATATTTATATATTCACTTGTGCATCTAGTCGTATCTTTACTCACATACATGAACCTAAATCAGCATGTACATTAACACATTTTAATGCAATCATAGGTATAGTTATGATTGCTCACACACGTATCCATGTTCATATTTGCTTATTAATCATATTCACATTATAACATCATCATACAAAAACCTCATGAATTTACAAAGGAAAATGTTCATATAAATGTACACACATTCACACACAAAATGATCAGACATTCATGCATGCACTAAGACATTAACATGATCACAGACATATTCATACATTCATTCACATGAACTTGGTCAAAAATTAACTCTCACATATATACACTAACACATACAACTTCACTTAAAATTGTACATTGTCATTTTCACATTCATGAACTGGCTTATGCATTCAATTGCACACAGGAAAAATACTCCTAGGTTAATGTACTCACACATTCCAACTTGCTCATGTATTAATTCACACATAAACATGAGCACATTCATGCATATGCTCACCAGTTCAAGCATAGACATGCATGAACACAGGAATTCATTAATACACAAACACAAACTTTCACACTTGCATGTTGGCATGCTCAAAACACAAACATGTTCACACTTTCATTCACATATGTTCATGTGCACACACATGTGCATTCCCAGATATTCACTCATATAAATATAAACAATATTTTTAGATCCACAAACATGGTCACACAGTATCTCACAACAGCACACTGCCATTTTCACTCATTCACACATACACACATGCACATATGTTTACTCATTCATGGACACAATTGCTCACACTTACTTCCAATATTCACCCCATTCACACATGTGGACATGCTCACATGCACTCACACAATTACACATGCATGAATAAGTTTACATGTTCACATAGTTGACATGATTATAAACACACATGCAATGCATTAACATATTCACTTGTCCCCAACATTCACTTACACATATGAACATGAGCACACATTCAATACATACAAGATCATATTCACTCACACAATCATACAAAAACCTACATACACTCAGACACTCACATTCACTCACACTTACACATGAACACACAGTATATTTCCACATAAATGAACACACATCAAGTCAGTCACACACAAACATGCTCACATTCACTCACATACACACATTAACATGCTCCCTACAAACATGTTTGCATATTCACTAATTCACATGCATAGGCTCTTGTATTCATTCAAACTTGCATTTCAATAAATAGCTACATCCTCATGCATTTTCTCAGACATAGATATCTTTTCACATTCATTCAAACACAAATACATAAAAACAGAGATACAGAGCCCACGTTCACTATATTCACTTATGAATACACACATATGCTGACACATTCAACACATGAGCACACTCAAATGTACATACAATCACTTGCACACAAACACGAACATATTCACATATACACACAATGAACCTGCTCACATACTCACGTACTCTCATTAACACCTTCATGTACATGGACATGACCAACATTTACACAGATATTTTCACATATGCACACTCATACACTCACAGAAATATATGTACACATTAACTAGCTCACATGAATGAACGTGGATACATATATACTTGCAGATAAGCATGCTGACATAGTCTTTCACAAATTTACTCATACGCATGAAGACACAGAAACACAAATTCACATTAACACATGTAAACAGGCTCACTCATAAACAGATGTGCTCACACATATCCACACAATTCTATCTTTGCTCACATGAACATACTAACAGATTTACTCCTTTTCATAGACACAGTCACATACACTGACACATATATTCATTCAAACACACATATATACTCAAATTAACATGTTTATACATTCAGTTACCCAGTATGTCTCATGTATCCTGTGTCACTCACATTTACTGATATGCATGATCATATTCATCTTTAAGATGTTCACACACTCCCATGTACAGATGTTTAACCACACAGACACAAACATGGTCACAAATTCCTCACACAGACACCCTTACATATAATCATTTGCACATACACACACATGTATAACTATGGTCACAGTTCACTCAGATTCATAAATATATTCATCACAAACACACTCAAAAATTCCCTAACATTAAAACATATTCACTGACTTACACAAACATGTTCACAGATGTATTGCATAGACATACAGTCATGCTCACATGTTCACTCACTTACAAAAATGTTCATTTGCTCACATATAGACATGCTTACAAATTCACATACAGATACTCATGCTCACAAGCATACATTCAATTGCATTTGCACGTGCATATTAACATGCTCACATTCACTTGAATACACATTTTCTCACACTCATCACAAAGCTTACACATTTACTCATACAGATATACTCACATGAATATTCTCATATATTCCTCACAAAAATACATTCACACATTAACAAGCTCAGACAGATGAACACAGTGATATATTTATTCACACAGGCATGCTTACACATGCATTCACTCAAATAGAACTTGCTCACACAATCACAGACACACTCATATAAGCTCACAGTTATGTACTCACACATTTCCTCACACATTAACATAAAACAGTATCATACTCATCTATTCTCACAAATGACTATTCACATACCACAAAGCTCACACATTTACTCCCACACAGATAGGCTAACATATACTCTTAAGCCCTTCTTGCACATTAACTCACAGAAATATACTCAAACATTAACATGTTCACATAAACACTTATGCATTTACTTACACACATCAATATGCTAACATTCATGCACATGCTTACAAAATCACTTATACATATGAACAGTCTCACTCATTTAAACACATAAACTCATACTTGATTAGGTTCCCACATTTATTCCCACACACATATGCTTATATGCATGCACAGTCATATTCACTTCTACAAACATGTTCACACACTCACTCACCAAAACTTGCTCAAAATTTCACTCAATTGAATGTATTCACAAATTCACTCAGTCACATTCACATATGTTTGCATACATACACACTCACACATGTACATGGACACACTCACAAATACAAATGTGCCCACACATTTACTGGCACACAAAGATGCTCACATTCACCAGAGGCTCACAAATTTGCTCACATATATACACAAAGATGCTCACAAATTCAATGATTCAAATATACTAATATTTTAAAAATACACAAACATACATACTTACAAATTCACTCACAAACACAAATACACTAGTATCCATTCACATGGTCACCTATTCACTCATACTCATGTACATGCATATTTACCTAATCAAACAAGTATACTATTAACACATTCCTATTTGAATAGGCTTACACATTCACTCTCCAGTGTGGATGTTGTTATATAAAGGTGGCCTCTGTTTATTGGCCCTATGTCTATTATTTTTTTCCAGTAGCTTAGAACCCATGAACTCAAAAGCTGGCCAGCACCAACTCAAATTTTTACACATTAAGTGTTTTAAATAGATCCCAAATAAGCAGGTGTTTAACCATTTAGAGCTTGCCTGCTTTGCATATCATGCAAAAGTGCATCCAACCTCTGCTGGCCATAGATAAAATAAGCCCTGTAGCTATAAAAGACTTCAAGGGAGGGCTGCCCTTCATCTGTCTCTGACCCTGAGACTCCTTGTTGTATTGCTGAATGTCCTTGCCAAGACACATAAGTCCCTACTCTGATTCTGTTCTTTTATGGGAGTTCCCTTGCTTTCCTCTCCTTTTTAAAAAGTGGATCCCACCTGGCAGCCTCTGGAAGGTCTCCTGGTATGAGAGAATTCCCCTGCATGCACATCTGTGAAAGCTTCCTCCAAGATAAAGTCATCGTATGCTACTGCCAACTTTTGGCCATATCTTTTTCTGTGCTCAGCCTCTAAACCCTTATAGCAATTGCTACTAGTGGTGGTAAGGGTAGGGGAGGATTTGGGTGATAATTAGGAAATCAATACAGGGTTCATGTCCACTGAGTCAGTGGGACAATTAGTTGGTAAAATGATCCTGGACTGTCTTATATGGTTGAGACTCAAACTTTAGAATGCCTCCATGTCAGTTTGGTATGACCTTTTTCTTTGCTATATTATTCTTGTATTTTCTCGTGGTCTCTCCTTGTGTGTGTGGTTTTGTTTTCTGGGCTTTGTTTGTTTGTTTGTTTGTTTGCCTGACCAAGCAATAGCACCAGAATTTGGGCCAACCTCTGTCACTGCAACTGACTTTTGGGATTGTAGGCTCTAAGTTCCCTAAGGAACTGCCCACCTGGGCCCCTCAGTAGGCAGGCACTGGACATTGTAAGACCTCTGGGCCTGAAGAGGAAAAGGAGAGGAGCGCAAGTCTTTGGACTGACCCATTACAGGCTTTAGCAAGAGGAGCTCCCTGCAGCTAGGCTGGTGATTTGGGGTATTCTGAGATGAGAAGACATCTTTGTCCCTGGGTACAATTTTGGCAGGTAAAGGAATCAAAAGTCCAAGATGTAGGTTGAGGCTGGTCTCTTCAGATACCTTTGTAAACAGCAAGCCTGCCTCTGCTGCCGTCTCAATCAGATCTGCTGCCAATGGTATCATTCTAGTCACTCACCTGAAAGATATGGAGACCTAATCCCTGGACTGAGCCAGCAAAAGCATCACTTAAAATGACTGAATGCCAGGAAGTTTATGTTGTGGCTCCTCCCAGGGCTCCAAAGGAGGTGGCTATCCTACTAAACAAGTGTTCCAAACAATGAGACATGTGTTGGGCTGTACTCATGGTAGCTTTTCCCCAGCCCACCACCTGGAGAGAAGGGGGCAGCTCAGCTGTCAGCTGAGGGTGTTAAAATGAGCTTATCAGGCAATAGATGGCCTGTAGTCTGGTGACAGGGCAAGTATGAGAAAGCTGAATTGAACCCTAAGTCTACCCAGTTGTTTCTCAGGCGCAGGGGGAGCTCCTGAAAAGTGTAGTTTCTCTTTATGGGCTATAGTGGTTAGTGCTAAGACAATTCAAGAGGACATAACTGCCCTGGATTTAACAGAAACTTATAAAAGACAAATTCAGAATCAAGTGTTGCCTATTAATTCTACAAACAATACCCTACTTGGCCTACATCAAAATTAGTATCAACAGCGAGACTGCCCCCTTCCGGCGCCAAGTAAACCACTTATATAGCCAGCTCCCTTTTAAGTGTGTACTCTAAGATGAACAAGAGAAGTTGTATTGGACACTAAGGGACAAGGAGAATCCCAAATTAGATGATCTCTGATAAATCCATGGAAAAATTTTGATATTTAGGAGCATTAGATTACAATCTGGGCAGGCTTCTCCTTCAGAGATAGTCCTGCCTTCCCTCCCTACCCCTATCTCTGCTAGCAGCACATCAGGGTCTAGTGGTATGAGAGTAGGTCCCTTCCAGGAGACAGTTACCTTTTTACCACTTTAACTATAGTTTGGACTCCAAAACACTAACAGCACTGGCTGGCTCTGACGGACACAGGTACCTAAAATCTCCTAATCCCAGGAAGCACTCAGACTTTAAAAGGAACTCACCAGAAGATGACTGATTTGAGAGGATTAATTGAAGTGTTAGCTATCTGCTCAACTAATAAAATTGGCCCAGGGGCACCTGGGTGGCTCAGTGGGTTAAGCCTCTGCCTTTGGCTCAGGTTGTGGTCTCCGGGTCCTAGGATCAAGCCCCACATCGGGCTCTCTGCTTGGCAGGGGGCCTGCTTTGCCTTCTCTCTGCCTGCCTCTTTGTCTACTTGTGATCTCTCTCTCTGTCAAATAAATAAATAAAAATTAAAAAAAATTGGCCCAGTTTTGCTAAAAAAAAAAAATGCTTCTTACCTGGATGTTACCCCCAAAGACTATCTCTTTTCCCATGATTGGAATGGACTTGTTCAGTGAGGAGACCACCTCTTGAGACAAATCTAAGGGTTACATGCTACTTGTGAGCACTGGTCAATGAGAAACATTCAACCTTTCCCTCCCCATGCACGAGGTTAATATGCCACAGTAATGGCTAAGGCAAAGCACTGAAGGGTTATGTCTTGTCATATCTGACTTAGTTCCCCCATGTGGCCTGCACTTAAAGCCACTACTAACGAGGGGAGGCTATCTGTATAATGAGTACCATAAGACTGTTCCCTGTATTATAGTAGCTCTAATGCATCATCTTAATGAATGACATTCCAAATAATTGGTAGGTGTTCCAGAATCATAGATTGGGCTAACAGGTCCTATTCATTAAAAATTTTGTAGGAGAGTAACCCATGGTTTGCTTTCACCTTGAAGATCAATAGTATATCTTTTTCCAGTTGTCTATGTGGTACATCAGTAGCCCTGTGATAGCATACAGAATTTTCAGACAGGACTAGATGTCTGCCATGCACACCCCAACCCCCAGAACTCAGTTTTGGCATTCTATCAGTGACACCCTCTTCACTAGACCTGGCCAAGCCTCTCTCATAGGCTCTCCCAACCATGAGTGGCCCTCTCACTGAGAAGGGAAGAGCAGTTGCCCCCCATAAGGTACAAGCTTCCCCTCCAAGTCTGTTAAATTTCTGGGCTAATTTGAAACTCAGAGGCGTAAACTAGTCCCAATCCACCAAAAGAGGAGCTCATAGGGCTCCAACTTCCTACATTCGTGAAAGAGGCCAACGTTTTGTAAGAATGTTTGGATTCTGGTGCCAAATATTTGCTGGCCCCCATCTTCCAAGGCATTCATAAGTCTTCCTCTCTTCAGGGGGGGCCTGATTAAGAGCAGGCACTAGGTAAATTAAACGAGGCTATCACTTCAGCTATCCTACTAGTGCTCTGGGAACAGAACTTACAATCAGAAGGTTTAGCCTCTCTAAAGTTCACTTCTGGGAACCTCTGGACCAAATGGACAGACAAATGCCTAACCCAGGGACTTTTGGTATAGGTGACTCTCAGACTCAGGCCAAAGATTTTTGTCACTAGAGTGGCAACTACTGGAAGGGTACTGGGCCTTTACTGAAACTGAAGCCTTTAATGGAGCAGAGTGCCAACTACCTTATGGACTGAGATTCCTATTATGTATGCCCTTGTGTTGGGGGACCTGGAGCTGGTGCAATAAATTAAGAATATGCAGATTTTGAACTGCTGCACCACAAGGAGGCATGAGTCACTCACATGGGGTTGTCAGGTACCTCCCTCAGCGTCTGAGCTTCCACTTCAGGGAAATGAAAACCTAAAGGTCATTTTGATTGAAGGTGCAGTTTCAATGTACTTGCATGAAGGAAGAAAGAAGACAAATCCCAAGATTTATTACTTACGGTTCCCAGAAATGAGGCAAGAGTGGGGTAGGGAGCACAGCTAACCAGGGGAAGGGTGGTCCTCCATCCCAGGTCAAGATTAAGCAGAAGGTACAGAGCAGGATAGCGAGTTCCTTGTAAGGTGGTTGGCACAGAGGGTACTTTTTGTGGCCTCAACTCTAAGTGGTTATTTTAAAAGGTACCTTGGAAAAAGGAAAGTGGGAACTTTTGGTGGGAACCCTAAACTCTGGGTGTGACCACGGTTGTTATACTATAAAATGCCCAGATAGCAACTCAAAATAGTTGTTTTCTCATCACAGCCCTGGGTAATAGAAATAGCTCCCAGGAAATTTGGATCAGCAACAGAGGCCTCTTTATTAACATGGAAACAGTATCTACTGGATTGAGCTAAACCCAACCCTGCTAGAGTGTCACAGCTCCATTTAAAAAAAAAAAAAAAGCCACATACCTTTCCACTGAGGTTAATTTGCCAAAACTTCTAGGACTTCTGTTGGTTTACCCATGCAAGGCACCAGCCTCTGCTAATGTTACTGAGGGGTTAACAAAACAGATTTTATAGCCTTTGGGACTGTCACAGGTCAGTCAGGCTTCTAGTCCTGTTTTGCTGCAAAGCAAGTACAACAATGGACTTAACAAAATAACAATTTTGGGGTTTTTCATACCTTTTCATCTGTAGCATCAGGTTATCACAGAAAGACTTGAATCAAGGGCTATTGAGAGAACTTTAGAACCTGAAGTGTTCAAAGATACTGCTCATAGTCCTCATTATATTAAATTCATGCTCCTTTGACATAACTATACCATATTTAAAATCACAGCAAGTGGTGAGACCACCAACAGAGTCATTTCTATCTAATGGTGTATACCCACACCAGACACAACCCAATTACAAGCTCTCACAGAGAGGGTAGCCCTGGCATTGCCATCCACAGATAAGGAACATTCATCTGGGACTTTGACCTTTCCTTTCCTTTCTCCCTCAGATAAAAATCAAAACTTAGCCATTTCTTTGATCCTAATGAGGACTTGACATGGACCAATGAATCTGGAACCATCTTCAGCCTATGATCAGTCATAATCCAGAAGAAGACAAGCAGACCACCCATCACTCTGTGGAGAGAGAGGTGCCCTCACCTACCACCTGCATCCTTTGCTCCACTGAAGGTACTGTGGAACCCATGAGGGGGAGCTAAAACTCAGGCTAGGTAACACCATTTTAACAATACCCAGAGGACAATCAGTCCCTTACCGCTGGCCACAGTTGACCTCTGACTTTAAGCCCTATGCTATTACTGTGCTCCTTCCTTACCTGAGAAGTTTCTACCCTTACCAGTGTTGATTGTATGTCATTCACCCAAGCCCTGGTAATCTGCACACTTCTGTAGACAGGGTCTATCTGGAAACAACATGCCACAGACACACCATAGTGAGAGACACCACACAGGTGAGACTGGGGGCAATAGGAACCATGCTGTTGGCTATTCAGGTTAGTCAATTATACTATCATGACCAAGGACATCAACACGGAGGTTAGCATTCTTTTTCCTATCTCTACCTACTGTTACAAGGAGTACCCCTTCTGGCTAAGCTGGACTCTTACTGCTAATGACTCATAGATGCTTTCTAAACCCTGGAGGCCTACTGTTACTTCAGATCGGTAAGACCCACTGTTAACAATTAGTGCCATCAAACAAATAGAGTAATGGGCCAGTACTTATCAAGTCTCACTTAAGGACTGCCCAGAAATAATATGCATCCAGTATTGAAACCAGGATGCTTGTTATTGTTAGAGTTAGATTAAAAATACTGTCATCCAGAGCCAATACCAACAAACTGTATGTTTACAAAGATAAAATTATAGATCTTAACTAACCCTTGGTATAATGACATATGTAAACCCTGCCAAAAATTTTTGCTGTCATAATTTTTTATCTCTTTTCCTATTAATTACAATGCCCTCTCCCTCTCTCTCTTGCTCTCTCCAGTATAAGCCTCTCTTATTGAGGCAGAAAAATATTGCACTAACCAGGTGGCCAGGTTCACTTTACCATGGGTTTCCTCTCTGGTTGCTAATCAGTATAGACAAAGAAGGAAAGGCATACAACATAAAATTAACCAGGACAAGGCCTGCCTAAAATGTCAGGGGCTACAACCAGCTTGGGAGTTCTTTCCTAACCTAACCTCACCATACCAACATCAAGATTTGCATTACACTCAGAGAAAGCAGGTTCTTAGAATTAACAGGCTAACTACCTGAAGTAAACAATCATAGCTTTGGGTTGTTTTTTTGTTTGTTTGTTTCTTTGTTTGTTTTGAAGAACAGCAAAAGCAGTTCTTCTGAAAAACATATTTGATACCTTGTAGAAATCTAATCACTCTCTACATGGCAATTTCTCCATTCAAATTGACAGCTACCTGTTTACAACCATTACAAAATTTGCCAGGCCTACCAGGACCATCATTGGTAAGAACTTGGGGAAATATTTAAGGGAGACTGCCACCCAATGTTACTCTTGTACGGGATCTTTTATTTTTTTTTTAAAGATTTTATTTATTTATTTGACAGAAATCTCAAGCAGGCAGAGAGGGAGGAAGGGAAGCAGGCTCCCCGCTGAGCAGGCTCAATGTGGGGCTCGATCCCAGGACCCTGAGATCATGACCTGAGCCGAAGGCAGAGGCTTTAACCCACTGAGCTACCCAGGTGCCCCGTACGGGATATTTTAAAAGCATCTACACCACACCTTGTGGGATAAAGCAATAAGAAGCTCAGCAGCAAAGCTAACTTGGGAGGGAAGCTATTGGTATTGTCACATGACTGCCTCCCAGGAGTCCACTTCTGAGGCTATTAAAGCTATATGAATAGCTGTCCAAGAAAAATTTCCACTAGAATGGCAGCAATGGAGCAGGTGGTAGTCTCCCATTGAAACACAGCAACGTTATGATAAACAGGGACAGAATTAGGCTGGATATACAGTGCAATGGATGTCTATTTTGAAATAATTTGGCCCACCTGTGAGGATCCTGTATGCGCATACTCCACATTTCAGGGTCCAATTTAGTGCATTCCTAAATTAATGACTTTTTCCAAACTGCCAAGAACACCCCTGCTAAGTTTGTTCGGTGCCCATGGGAACACATCGGTGCTAATTGTTATTGGCAGGTGGCAGGAAACTCAAGCAACAATTATGCCAATCTGAATAAGGAGGAACATACAGTTGCTCATCAGAACAAACCTGCATATTACCTTAGTCACAGCAATACATAAAGATGGCAAATTGAACCACATTCTGGGCTTAATTATGCCAATCTGCTTTTAGTACACATAGCATATACCTCTCTCTGGTCAAGCTCCCCCATAAACCTCATTTATCAAAAGGAACCTAGTCCTCTAACCATCCATATCCAACACAATATCTAGAGGCTAATCTCACATAAGAATGGCACTGGTGGGCTGAATCCATACCATTTTTATCTGACTCAGGTGCTGAATGCAAGGCAGGTAGAATGCAAGCTTATTTGTATCGTTATATGCTTCTATTAATACCACCTGCAGTTGCACCAAGCCACACAAAATCACCTTTATGGGAACAGAAGGAAGTAGAGGAAGCCTGGTGGGCCTATTAAGGGAATCAAATGGCTTTCCCTTGTTTGACCCTGGAGAATGTTTCTTATACTTGGGTTTGGCTCCAAATTCTAGAGTTTTACTTAGCAGCTGAACCCTCTGAGTACTTCCCCCAACAAACCATGCTAGACAGAACTCTCCAACGCCACAGATGTTTCACATACATATACTCACTCTCACATTCATTCACACATGCTCACATGTGCATCCGCACACTTATATATGCACATTAACACACTCGCACAGGAACATGCTCACACATTGACTCATATACACTCACATCCACGCTGACATTCCTCACATGGATACACTCACATATCGACATGCTCACACCAACGACCCTACTGATACTTTAACTTACGCACAGAAACTTGCAAAATTCCATGCACACGATCATAAATTCACTCATAAACATGAACACACAAGCATTTACTAAACTACACAAATAAACGCACATTAACAAACTCCTATGGATTGCCATGCTTGTTCACACACTGGCAGATATTGAGATATTCACTGGCTCACACCAGCGTGCCCACACTCATAAGCACATATATACACATTCATGCTCACAAATTCTGGAGACATATATATACTCAGACTTGAATGTTCACATATATAATAGTGCTTAATCACTCACTTGCTAAATATCCTATACATAGTTATTCACACATTCTCTCACACACATCAGTGCACTTATATTCTCTCACACATATGACCATACTTAAACATGGTCACACACTCACATCCTCATCCATTTACTCACACAAACATGCTTATAAATTCATTCACACACATAAACATCTTCAAATTATTTCCATGTAAGTATATTCCCAGTTAACTTGTACAGTAACATGCTCTCATGTATATATTCTCCATTCACTGGTAAACATGTATGTTCACATACACAAAGATGCCCACAAATCGACTCAAACATGCTCATAAGATATACATATTCACACACACATTTGTAAACCCTCATGTCAATTTATTCACTCATGAATATCATCACAATTTTATTCACAAACAGCATACTCATAAACTACTCATAAACATTTCAACCCATGTGCTCACACATTCAAACACATGAGCTTGTTCACAAATTCACTTACATACTGGCACACTGGTATTTGCTTAAATTCACACACCCATATATTCACTTATATATGCATATTAACCTCACAAACAGAAAAATACTCACATACTCACTCACATACAAATATACTCTCATATTATCATGCTACTCAAATTCACATTTACCCATTCAGTCATACATGAACACCTATACATGTACTCACACACACACTCCATCCCTCATACACTTGAATATGCTCAGGCATCCACATAGTAACATCCTCAATTAAGGACATGCTTGTACATTTATTCACTATTAACATCATATACATAGACATACTCACATATACTGTCATGTTGATGCTCATTAACATTCTCACCCCTAAGACCTTGATCATGTATAATCATACATATTGGGGTGAATGGTTAGCTCAGTTGGTCAAATATGCAACTCTTGATCTCAGGGTCATGAGTTCAGGCCCCACGTTGGGTGTAGAGCCTACTTTAAAAAAACAGACTCTCTCGTATTACATGGAGCACTTGGTGTGGTGCATAAACAATGAATTCTGGAACACTGGAAAGAAATTTTAAAAAATAAATAAAAATAAAAAAAGTCTCTCTCTAAAAATGAATAAAAGATGTGAATAGACATTTAAAAAAATCATGCTCATGTATTGACTCACTAGAGAACCTGCTTCCTCATGAACATGCTTACACATGTACTCATGGAAATGATTATTGTCACATATTAGACACACATTCACTTGTACACAAATTCATTCACATGTTAAAATATACTCACATATTAATGGTCTCATAGAGGAAATTGCTCATATATTCACTCACAGATATGAACATGCATACAAATGCACACTCAGTGACACATAAAATAATATGTTTACACATTTATTCACCCCAACTGGCTCACACATTTAGTCAACTGAACATGATTACGGTATCACTCATAGACAAGACACATTCATATATGTCACATGTACACATACATTCCCTCACTTTTTGCAATAAACACTGAAACACGGGCATGCTCACACATTCATTTGCGAAGGAACATAATTCCAAACACATATTCACACATTTATTCATAGGAATGTATTTTTCCATTAAGAAGCTCACGATGAGGGGCACCTGGGTGGCTCGGTGGGTTAAAGCCTCTGCCTTTGGCTCAGGTCATGATCCCAGGGTCCTGGGATCGAGCCTCACATCGGGCTCTCTGCTCAGCGGGGAGCCTGCTTCCCCCTCTCTCTCTGCCTGCCTCTCTGCCTACTTGTGATCTGTCTGTCAAATAAATAAATAAAATCTTTAAAAAAAAAAAAGGAAGAAGAAGCTCACGATGAGGCACCTGGGTGGCTCAGTGGGTTAAACCCTCTGCCTTCAGCTCGGGTCATGATCCCTTGGTCCTGGAATTGAGTCTCACATCAGGCTCTCTGCTCAGCGGGGAGCCTGCTTCCTCCTCTCTCTCTGCCTGCCTCTCTGCCAGCTTGTGATCTCTGTGTCAGATAAATGAATAAAATCTTTGAAAAAAAAAGCTCACGAGATGAACATACTTGCATATTCACTCACATATACAAAAATACCCAAACATATGATCATTCACACAAAAATGTCCACAAATTTATTCCAACATAATGACACATGAATGTGTGCTCACATACACACATGCACAGATCCTGCATGTATGAACATATGAAAATTAACACACTCACAAACAGGAACATTACCCATTTATTTGCAAGTAAACATTTTAACACTCATCATAGAGCTCACACATTCAGATGTACACAGGAACATACAGTCCCAAGCACATGCTCACATGTTCATTCACACACAAATTTACTCACATTAACAACCTCATGCAAACGAGAATGCTTACACATTAACACACAAAGGAGAATGCTTATACAGTAACACATAAATGAACATGCTTACATCTATGTACAGATTCACAAATTTACTCATACACATGAACAGGTACAAACATTTACTTAACCACACAAGTATACTCACACTGACACTTGTAAATAGGCTCACACATCAATATCATACATGGCCATGCATGGGCACACATTTATTCACTGACATGATCATGCTCAGAGGTTTACTCACACTGGTGGGTACACTTATTACTCTCATGGATATGCTCTGTCATTCACTCACTCAAAACAAATATACTCAAATCAACATGGTTACACATGTGGAATACGTTCACTTACTCACCCATACATGCTTGTATACACAGTTACTTAAATGGTCACTCCTATGTATCAATGTTGATACATTTATTCATGTGTATGTGAATTCTTGAATTTATGTTCACAGACACATAATCACTTACAAACTCAAATCTGCTTAAAAATTCATTCATGTGGGGTGTCTGGGTGGCTCAGCTGGTTAAGTGTCCTACCCCTGATATTAGCTCAGTTCTGGATCTCAGAGTCTTGAGCTCTAGCTCCATGCTGGACTCCATGCCCATGGAGCCTGCTTCAAAAAAATTCACTCACATACATAGACATTCACATATAATCACTTGTACATATTCACACACCCAGTCACATGTGCCTATCAAGATACTAACTATAAAAACCTGGTTATTATTCAGTCATATATATTTGTGCTCAAACACACAAACGTATGAAGTTATGAAGTCATGCACTTATAGATAATAGACATGCACATACTCACACATTCAGTTACTAATAAAACATGCTGTTTACTCAAGAATGTAGTGACATTTTAACTCACATAGTTACACACATATATAATATCATTCACCCTCCCAATTACACAGACATGCTCATTCACTCACATAAACATGTTCACAAAATCACTCACATATCCAACAGACTTATTTATACTCACATGTACATACTCATCCTTTAACTTACACAAAATCACATGATTATAGGAGCATGCTCATATGTTCACTTGTACATGAACATGCTCATACTTAACAAATTCTCACACAGTCACTCACATGAATACACACATTAGCAAGCTTAAAGATGAATCCACATTCACTCACAACATGCTTACAGGTTTACTAACACATAGCCATACATCTACATGCTCACATGTTCATTGAGTCACATGAACATGCCCACAAATTCATTCCCACACAGGACACATTCATATATTCATATATTCTCACATTCACTCAATCACATTTTTTCTTACCACTCACAAATGTACTTATACATTTAATCAATCATACACTTGTCCATCCTTATCTTAACATAATCACAAACTCACACATTAACACATTCAATTATACACACAAGTGTTTGCAAAATCATTTGCATATATAGACATTCTTACATGTGAATATTTATACAAATCACATGCCTAGTCTTACAATCATATAAATTTATAAATTTATATTTACATTCTCAAAACCAGGAACATGTTTATAGAGACACACAAACATGCTCATATCCACCACAAAGCACAAACATTCACTCAGAGAAGAAAATACACTCACATGTGCTTATGTTCAGATGCTAACATTTCCCTCATACAGAGATACTCACATTAACTACTTTATGGCAGTGACACTCACATAAATACTAATATCCATGTACATGGCCACTCACACTTGAACACTCACAGACACACACCTCAACACTCAAATATCATAACACTAATGTACTCATATGTTCAAGTGCATATATTTACTCTCTCAAACATTCCTGCTCATATATATGCACACATTCACTCACACAAATATACTCACACTTCACTTATTTGAATGAGCATTGTCACACATTCACTCACACACCAGATACTCAGGAGATTTATACACACACACTCACACATTCACTTATACATGTGAATTATCACTGACACAAAGAGGAATATTCTCATATATTCACTTGCACATGATCATAGTCACACTCAACAGGAAGGTCACAAATTCAAACACAGAAGTACACTTACATTCACTGACACACACATACATTCATGCCTTTACACAAATAGTCATATGTTAATACGATCATACCCCCCAATCTACTGACACACTCACTAAACAGAAACATGCTGATATGTGTGTTTATACTCACAAATACACTCCTACAAATAAGTACACACAAATATTCACTTAAAATACAAATTCATACACAATAAAACACCCTCACCTATGACTAGGTTTATACACATACTGTCATATTTATGCTCACATGTATACAAATGCTCAAACATGCACTCATAAGAAAAGCTCATTCACTGACTCACACAAACTTGATAAGCATTTCATTCACATGCCTTTGCATACTCAGACGGCTGGTTTGCAATCTCAGGAGGTCTCTGGGTGAAATTTGAAACCAGCCCCTGTACACAGAGAGCAAAGAGAGACCAAGGAAGAGGCAGACCACTCCAGGTTGGTAGGTGGCAGTTTTAATAAGCAAGGAAACTTGCATACAAGACTTGTATTGGGTGGCCAAAAGAGGAGTAGACTTCTATACCTGCCTGCCAGAATTTTAAAAGTTTGTATGGAACCCTTAATGGGGTTCAGTCATATATGTAGTCCAGATGGTCTCAGGAACACATTATTCTCAAGGCTACATCCATGAAATGGCTCCTAGTGGGTAATGGTAGGCAAAATGTACATTCTAAGGACAGGGGAGGGGATAAGGAGCTTCTGATTGCCCAGGTCCTGCTTGCAGGTCAGTATGCAGTCACATCCTCTTGATGATCTCCTTGAACACTCTGTCCTTTATGACTGACTCTTACGATCTTATATACCCCCTTCTTTCACATCGTGTCCCAAGTGGTCAGCAAACGATTTTCTTAGTCTGGAGGTAGCTCATTGGGTGGCTATCTGGCCTCACTAGAGGAAGAAGCCATGGCAATAATATAAGCACATGCAAGAGAAAAGACAGATGAAGATAATAATTTCCAATAAGTAACAGATTTTCTCCCCAAGAGCCCCATGATCCAAATCACTGATTTAAGTCCCCTGGGCTGGGGGTTGGATCACCCAAGGCATTCATTTGTGGCCTCATGTGATTTAATAAAGATGGTAAGTTAGCAGGGCCTGAACATATAACATTCTCTTCGGGTAATGGTACATGTTTCTTCTTGTGAGGCAGTAGTAAAGTCTAAGGCCATCCTAAGGAACTACAGAGTGGTAACTGCCTGCATACCCAACATTTGGATTGATTCCTTTGCTGGGCACATGAATGGGCCTACTAAAGAAAGGTATTTCCATCATAGCCCACTCTGGGCCTGGATTCCATAGCAGCAGAAGTCTAAGGCTGAAAGACAGATATTTAGTAGAAACTTGTGTGGGAAGGACTTCCCCATCTATAAGAATTATACTTACGGACTGACCAATCCTTAGATGGTAATGTGGCCACAGCATTAGGAATTTTACCTGGTTGTATATACCATACATGAATACAGTACATGTTGGCCAGGACTGTCAGATATGAGGAAATGGATTAGGGGTAGGATATGTCACACCAGGACCCCTACCTTTCCCCCCCTTTTTATGGTGTGTGTTCCATTCTAGGTATAGTATACAGGTCTGGTGTGCAGCAAATAATAGGATCCCAGTGGAGATTGAGTAATTCCCTTTCACTCTGGGTTATAAAATAAATGACCTATTTCAGTGAGACATCCCACTTCAAATTCCAGTAGATAATATCTTTCCTAGGTGTGATGGTTCTTGCTATTCTCAGCAGCATTGCATGTCTATCCATGTGAAATTTGGAGGCAATAGCTGTTTTCTGCAACTTGCATACCTTTCCGGTATTGGGTGTCTTGGTAAGAGTCTCCAATCTGGCATATGGGGCAATCAGCCCTACTGGTTGATCATTCAAATGTATGAAGACTAAGGATAGTACTTTAGTCCTCCCAGTCAAGGTGGTTTTACTTGTTAGTAATTTGATCTGGTGCTTTAATATTCCATTTTTCCTTTCTGTCAACCCTGATGCTTTCAGGTTAGAGGGGAGATGGATTCTTTGTTCAGTGTCATGTTCTTTTATCCAGTCTTGAACATCATGACCTTTGAAATGTGACCCCCATCATTGTCTATTCAGTGAGGGTATCTGTATATAATACTCAGCTTTTCCAGTCCTCTAATGGTGACAGTCTGGCTTTCATGGCTGTAGAAGAAAGCTTAGGATAGAGCAGATGCAGTGTCCACACAAACTAAAGCTTATTTAGAACTTTCACGCAGATGGAGAGGGCCAATGTAATCAATTTGCCCATCCCTCTCTGGTTATAAACTCTAATGGATGGGCCCAGATGCTTTTGGAAGTTGCCTGAATATTGTTTAGAACACATAACACATGCTGTTACTGCTTTAAACAAGTCACTGTATTTGAAGGGCAATCTAGCATCCTTGGCAATACACCATCACACTTGGGCACTATGGTGGCTGCTCTTTCTATGTACCCAGTCTACTGTGTCTACTGAAGAATAGATTGCTAGAGTTCATACACAGACTGGAACATCAGATTCCTGATTGCCAGGGGCTGTCAACACCTTATGAGCTGGGATGTGGGTAACAGTGAGGAGTGCCTCAGGTTCTTGCAGGCAAATCCAATTGTCTTTCTACATATCCTGACCCCACAAGGGCTTATTCATGATCATCTACCCCCTTGGTTTTCCCATTGATCAAGCCATAGTGCTAATCACTATAGAACAGCCCAACTGTCATTGTAATTGTTAATAGCCAAGACTCAGGAGAGATCACAGGCAAAACTGCTCTCTTCAGTTCACCGGCTGCAGTTCATTCTTTTTCACATCCAGAAGGTGTCAGTGTTGGGCCAAATAGTGACTCTAGGCTGTGATGATGGCTTGCCTTGACCTGAGACTAGACCCCTCTGTATACCAGGTATCAGTAGGAATTTTCCTTTTTCTATCTCTGCAGGCCTCAGGGGCTGCCACAGGAATGGAGTGGGTGCCATTGGAGGATTTACATAGTCTACAGGGCTTAGTAGCATTCATGTTTCTAGAGACAGTGGGCTGGTGAACAGGGTGCTCCACTGATGCAAATAGGCACGCCTTTTAGTAAAAGTGAGAATTTGAACCATAGCAGAGGTCGGTAAATGGAATATATTCTCAAATACTCCTTGATAGGGAGGAAGGTGCTTACCACAATGTATTGTTCATTAAAGCTATCTGGTCATATCTGAGTCTATGGACATTCTCAAATGACATTCCAGTCAAAGCCTTGGTAATATAACCAATGTTTCTAAGTGTGTCTAGTTACAAGAATAGATTCTTAGTGAACTTATGCAAATAAATATATTGCCATGAAAGTAAAAATACTAAGAGTTTCTAAATTCTGGAAGAATCAGGTAGGGAGAATAGATCAATGTTTCATCTTTGTTTATAAAGGTGTATGTCAGCAAAGTTTTGATAGCTTAAGAGAGAAAAGTCTTTCTTGAATCTGCAAAAACAAAACATAAAAGAATCAATGTTTCAGATAAAAAAATCATAAAAATTATAATCTTCCTCATCAGTTCATTCAATTTATGTAATTTATTCTTGTCACTCTCTTGTTAGCAGCTTTATGAATTCATGTTTTTCCCATTAGAGTTCTGTAAATTTTTATTTTCCAGTTCATACCAGTTCTGTGGTAGGATCTCAGTTACCACAAAACCTGTACTTGTCAGAGTCTTTCCATAAATTTCTTTGAAGATGAAGCACTTTTGCAGGACTGCTTTTCCAAAAGCATCAGAGTAAAACAATTATCTGTAAATGACAAAACATTTTAGCATGGCCATGATTAAAGATTTGATGAGAGTTCATTATAATGCAGTTGGCAGGGCATTTGGTTATTTCTGTGACATACATCAACATACAGAGGGACATGGAGACCCCACAACTTTTGTTCCAAAACTTTAGCCATGAATTAGGTACAATACAAAAGGTACTATTTTATAAATAACAGCTGAATCCAAACTGTCTCTGGAGATGGAGCAAGTTAAGGTTACCCACTCAAGTGGCTAAAGCTTTTTAGCCACAAATATTAAGGCTTTTTAGCCTCAAATATTAATTTGAGGAGACTTTTAAGGTTTGTATTTGCCCTTGAGTAATCTTATGGAGGCTGTGGTCTAGAGTTTGGGCAAGGGAGCTTCTATAACGCTCTGAATTTTAAAAAGCCTCTTTCTCCCTTTTTTTTCTTCAGTCTCAGACAATTGGGGGCAGTGTTTTGGGCATTTCTTAGGATGTTTACATTTCAAACGCACAGTAAAATTTACAACTGCAGCATTAGATAAAGAATGCAAGCTTTTCTCCTAGGAGATTTGAGGTATATTTTTCTATTATTGGAAGTCTAGGGTGATTACTAAAATTTTCCTTTGTTTTAGGGGCTAGACAACATAGAGTGCTTTGTCCCTTATTGTCAACCACCACAATATTCTTCCCTTGTTCTCTTCACCTTTCCAGAAGTTCCAGCTCTTTGTCACAAGTGCTGGGACCTTAATCCAGGTAATTTTGCACCCTCCTAGCTTTGTCAAACAGCATGCTGAGTATTTGAACTTATCCTGCTTTCCCACCTTTCTACCAGCCCGAAAGCTAGCAGAGTCACTGATCCCCACACATCCTTCTCAAAACTTGCCTCTTCTTCCAACTTTCTAACTTCAGATTTAGCCTTTAATTGGACTTCAGTAGCCAGCCTAACTGCCCACAGTAGAGGCCAACCCATTGCACCAGCCATATTTTCCCTGCTTTTGCCACAATGCACTATGTGTTGTTACTTAACATAAGTGCATTAGACCAGCTGGCATTTTTCAAGTCATCCCCATACTCACACATGGCCCACAAGCTTCTAACAAACAGGTCACCCCTGTCCACATAGAGGTTGAAGACCAACCCAGGATTTTCCTCATGAATGCCTTTTTCCCAAGACCCATTTCTCTGGTCTTCTGGCTAGCTCGCCAGTTACTGCTTTGTAAGCTTGGAAGGTCCTTGGGTGAAATTTTAAACTGTCTTCCGGTTATGGAGAGCAAGGAAAAATGAAAGAACGCAGCAGACCACTCCAGATTGGTAGGTTGAAGTTTTAATAAGGAAACTTACATTTGAGGCTTGTTTGGGGTGGCTGCAAGAAGAGTAGATCTCTTCAACCATCCACCAGAATCTTAAAAGTTTATGTAGAGGCCTTAAATGGGGTTTGGTTAATACCCAGTCTAAATGGTCTCAACATTACTCTCTAGGTCACATCCTTGAAATGAGTCCTAGTGCAAGAACAGTGGGTATCATGTAAATTCCAAGGACAGGAGAGAAAGTAAGGAGCTTCTGATTGCCCAGGTCTAGCTTGAGGGTCAACTAGCAGTCAAGTCCTCTTGATGACATTCTCTAACAAAGATACATTCACATGGACTTTCACACAAACTTGCTTAAACGTTTTAGTCAGTCACATGAGTATGCTTATAAATGTACTCATACAGGGAAACAAATATATATACTCATATGCTCTTGTACACCCCTTTATTTACACATGTGCATTAACCTCAACATAAGGAGTTGATTCACACACACACTCAAACACAGACATCTACCATGAGGCTCAAGTATCCCCTCACATGTAAATAAGCTCACAAGCACTTCCACTCATATGGTTATGTTACATTCATACACGAATTCTCACAAGTGACTGGACGAGTCAAGATGGCGGAGAAGTAGCAGGCTGAGACTACTTTAGCTAGCAGGGGATCAGCTAGATAGCTTATCTAAAGATTGCAAACACCTACAAATCCATCGGCAGATCGAAGAGAAGAAGAAAAGCAATTCTACAAACAGAAAAGCAACCACTTTCTGAAAGAAAGGACTGGCGGAGAAGTGAATCCAAAGCAACAGGAAGATAGACCCCAGGGGGAGGGGCTGGCTCCCAGCAAGCGGTGGAGCAACAGAGCACAAAATCAGGACTTTTAAAAGTCTGTTCCACTGAGGGACATCGCTCCAGAGGCTAAACCGGGGTGAAGCCCACGCGGGGTCAGCGTGGCCTCAGGTCCTGCAGGGTCACAGAAGGATCGGGGATGTCTGAGTGTCGCAGAGCTTGCGGGTATTGGAACGGGAAAACCGGCTACAGAGACAGAGCCGACAGTAAGCTCGCAGCTCGGGGTTACCTTGAACCGGTCGCGGGCTCCGTGGGCTCGAAGCGCAGCCGGAGCAGCCGGAGGTCAGGCGGATGGCGGGCTGGACGCTGTTCTCTGAGGGCGCACTGAGGAGTGGGGCCCCAGGCTCTTGGCTCCTCCGGGCTGGAGACCAGGAGGCTGCCATTTGTATTCCCGTCCTCAGGAGCTCTACGGAAAGTGCTCAGGGAACAAAAGCTCCTGAAAGCAAACCCCAGGGGATTACTCAGCCCAGCCCCTGGTAAGGGTGGTGCAATTCCGCCTGGGGCAAAGACACTTGAGAATCACTACAACAGGCCCCTCCCCAGAAGATCAACAAGAAATCAGGCCAAGACCTAGTTTACCTATCAAGGAGTGTGGTTTCAATACCAAGGAGAGCAGCAGAATTCCAGAGGAGGAGAAAGCAAAGCAGGGAATTCATGGCTTTCTCCCTATGATTCTTTAGTCTTGCAGTTAATTTAATTTTTTTTCTTTTTCATTTTGTTCTCTTCTGCTAAAAATTTTTTAACTTTTACCCTTTTCTTTTTTAACGTTTTTTAACTAGTTTATCTAATATATATATATATATATATATATATATATATATATATTCTTTTTTATACTTTACTTGTTTTCTTTTATTAATTCTTTTCTTTCTTTCTTTTTTTTCTTTCTTTCTCTCTGAACCTCTTTTTATCCCCTTTCTCCCCACCTCATGATTTGGGATCTCTTCTGATTTGGTTATAGCATATTTTCCTGGGGTTGTTTCCACCCTTTTAGTATTTTACTTGCTCCTTCATATACTCTTATCTGGACAAAATGACAAGGCAGAAAAATTCACCACAAAGAAAAGAACAAGAGGCAGTACCAAAGGCTAGGGGCCTAATCAATACAGACATTGGTAATATGACAGATCTAGAATTCAGAATGACAATTCTCAAGGTTCTAGCCGGGCTCGAAAAAGGCCTGGAAGATATTAGAGAAACCCTCTCAGGAGATATAAAAGCCCTTTCTGGAGAAATAAAAGAACTAAAATCTAACCAAGTTGAAATAAAAAAAGTTATTATTGAGGTGCAATAAAAAATGGAGGCTCTCACTACCAGGATAAATGAGGCAGAAGAAAGAATAGTGATATAGAAGACCAAATGACAGAGAATAAGGAAGCTGAGCAAAAGAGGGACAAACAACTACTGGACCACGAGGGGAGAATTCAAGAGATAAGTAACACCATAAGATGAAACAACATTATAATAATTGGGATTCCAGAAGAAGAAGA